>NC_139250.1:41537695-41959137 GCF_977018435.1 Lepisma saccharinum | reverse complement strand
CAAGACAAAATACAACTTTTATCGTTCTCAAAACGTTGCAACGTTTTGAAAGTCGTTGATTTTGTTTCTGTATTTTCCGTCGTTGGGTTTCCTCGTCACGTCGATCGTCGCGAATCCGAAATCGTCCCTGTTCCAGCAAGAAGAGCAACGTTCCGAAAATTGATTGATCAACAGGCCGTTGAGTTTAGATAACATGGAAGGTAGAAATTCATGATCTGCCTTGCGGTGTACAGTCTCCATTGTTTGCTTTCGGAAACCAAAGAGATTCATTGTCCTTGCTAGTTTTTTATTGTGTATGTGATAATTTGAGACAGTCAAAGTTTTCTTTATTTTAGTTATAGTTATTTAAGTTTATTTTTTTTCAATTGCATTGCCTACAATTTTTACTATTTTCTAAACGATAGTGTCCCCAAGGCAACGTGTGGATTCCACAAGACAAAATACATCTTTTATCGTCGTGCGGATCTAATGCTACTTTCCTAACTTCGTTTGTTGTAATCACGTGGTCTACACTTTGGATTCTTTGTTCTATACTTAGTATCGTCGATTGTGAGTAAAGGCAATCGATGTAATCGTGGAAGGTGAGTTTGTTCTCCACCGTATTCTTGCCCACACCTTTTGCTTTCTTCGTGACGCTACTCTCTGTTCTCATGGCATACATCTTCGAACGCAAACCCGCGAACTCGACAATAATATCACCGTTACATTCATCTTTCAGTTTACCTAGGACTTTTTTGTTACGAGATGGAATCCCAAATCTGTTGGGTTGAGGATACGCAGAAGTATCGAAATACTCAAGCATGGAAGGATTTTTTATGTCTTCGTATAGGTTAGGTGTTTGTATGCTGTAAATGAAGCTGTCGGTGTCCGTGTACAAAAGTGATATCTTATCATTGTAGAAGGGTTTCATCACGTCGTAATGAAATTCGAACATGTAAAGTTTCGACAAGTCGAGAACCGTTGCGCCAACGTAAATTGGTTTTCTGAATTTCATCAATTTTATATCTAGATTGAAAAGTGCCAAATTCTCGTTGTAAATTTTTCTCGACTTGAATCTAGGATCGGCTATCCACTTCCGACATTTATTCTTATCGGAAATTAATTTCACGTCTACGTGCTTTCTAACATTCTCCATGGTTTTTCCGTACACCGCATTGTTCATTAATTTAAAGAAGTCCTTGTCTAAATCGGAAGTGGCAGCTGTTCTATGTTGTGTGTTAGTTTCTATGTAAGGTCTTAACCACGTGGAATGTTTAAACTTCAGTATTCTTCTAACATTTACTATCTGAACACCCTTCCCAATCAAAAACCGGAGATTCTTGTAGTGGACGACGTATCTCTGTTTAGGGTCCAATGTTAACAAAAGCTTGTCCTGAACCGAGTCGGGTGGACATTTGATTTCGGGAGTCGGAGGCAAATCCGAAAACGTGTCGTGCAGGTGGTCGGAGAATTGGAGATCTACCTCTGCGAAGAAACCACACTCGCTATCGTCGAAATGAATAATGTCTATCGAAGTGGGATCTAACCATTCGAATCCCCCGTAAGGAAGTTTCTGACACATGGCATGTCCGTAGAGATTATTAACGTCGGCGTAGAAGATGTAATTCAATACTCGATTTGAATCGTAATCTTCTTTCATGTGTACGTTATTAGCTTTTGCATGTCTCTGTACGCATTGCACCATTCCACCTCGTATCCCTCTTTCGATAAATAGCAACATGTCAACGTCCGATATCAGTTCCAGCTTGACCTTTGTCTGGAATAACATTGCCGACCACGCTAATCCCGGTAGGCTGTAGAAATACGCTGGATCTAATTTATAAATATTCGTTGCCGTTTTCCTGAACGCTTGAAAAACATCCGCAAGTATCGTCACGTCTAATTTTAAGTATGCGTCGTGGTAGTCTCCGAGTGTCCTACATTCTAATTTCTCCCACATGAGTTGCGCGTGTTGGTATTCTTCGTCCGTGATTCCTTTCTCTCTGAGTCTGCTGTAAAATTCTCTTGGAAGTGGGAGAGCGTCGTCGTTAAATTTAGAACCATCACTAACGTATTCGTAAGGATAAATCCCTTTACGTCTAACAAGTTCTATGTCTACGTTGGGAAAACTAGCTCTAGTTATTTTAAATTGATCGTCGGTGAGTTTGTTCGCTAAAGCGTCCAGGCTGGCAGAGAGAAATCTATACGAATCCAGGAAGCGCATCTCGATTGTATTTTTCGTTCCCGGAATCGACACTTGCTTGCTGAGACTAATGTAGCGTTCTTCATTCTCGGCCAAGACACCTATACGTTTCGGATCGTAGCCAAGATGTCTCACCAGGTGGTGAAAATCATATCCGCTTCCGTTGTGAAAAAATATGGGGATGAATTTAGGTTTCTGGATTTTAAGATTGCACGTGTTGCAAATTCCACCTATGTAGTTTCCGCTGAAATGATCGTGGTGGAATATTTTTTTGTTCTCATCAGTGAAACTTTGATCACATACCGGACACAACTCAGTGGAATTGTAATTTTGAAGTTCATTTTCAGTTAAAGGTGCCATCGGTTTTGATGTAAGCAGTACGCTACCAATTACCTCAACCTCCTCCATCATTTTTTCCAGGAAGTGTTCGATTGCATTTGGCCCGCGGTATATATATGCTTCATTCATTTTATCACGTCGCACAACAACATAGCCGAAACTATTAGGTTGATGAAGCTGGTACGGCGTTGTGGAGGAAATTTCAGGATCCGGTTCGCAGTAGGAGAGTGGTTTGAGGAACGCCTCGAAATCTGCGACGATGATTGCGGGATGTTCCAACAATACCTTGTGCATTTTGAATTCTTCGACTTCGTTCGTTTCGGGCATCAACATTCTAGCCGGTCTGTTGTCACCGCAATAAATTTTATGTTCGGCAAGTTTCTCGATAGCAATTTGACGTCCGGTGTAATTTCGATAATTGAGTTGTTTTCGATCGTCGAACGTGGTTAGGCATCTCGGGCAAACTTCGATGTTGTTTGCATGCTTGGTTGATTGACTTCTGACCAAACGTGATAGTGAACAAATTAGCGTGTAGTGATGAACATCCTCGTTGGAAATTAGAAGAAGATTAATCACACGAGCATCGTCATCGTCGATATCGCTTATCCTGACGGGGTGCACAAGATATTTATCTGACGTAAAGAAATATACATTAATAGCGATGCGTTTTCCTGCACGATTTTCGAACTTTGTTATATCCGACAATATCACCGGGTATTCGATGTCAGACATTACACTTTCAAATTCGGACTCGTATTGCTTGTAATAAGAAACCTGTTCTGGATTATTTTTGCAATAAACAGGATGCAGTGCAGCCAACACACACCAGAGAAAACACTTGTTATCGCTGTTCTGTATATTTAACACAGCCCTCTTGTGTTGAATATTCGGTGGAAGAGGGACGTAGCTGGATGCACGAAGAGGCGAGAATCGGTTCACGTAAACGGTTAACGTGTGAGGACTTCCACATAGAGACCATCCCGACCCTTTAGCCTCGAAATCGTCATGTTTCTTAACCAGCTCGTTGGAAACTTTATAATAGAAGTTGTCCAAATTTTCGACGTCAGCAAAATAAAATGTCTGGTTTTTTGTACAATAATAAAAAATACTCGTTGTGCCATCGACGTTCTCGTATTCGGAAAACAGAACAACATATACTTTTATAGAGTTGTTTTCAAGTTTATCTTTCAAAATATTTAGTACAGATGTTTTCGTTTCATCCAAGAAACTAAGGATGTCACGGCCTGGTTCTGACTTAATTGAAAAATCCTGGAGTTGGTCGTTGAATACAGATCTAATTGGTTTGCGTTCATTGGATAATTTAATTTGCTTGGAAGTGGAAGCTTCGGTTCCTGGATCATCGATTTTTCTTTTCAATGTTCCTTGTTCGGTCGATGGTTTGCAAATTTTGAGTGTTTACTTAAATTTGTAATGCAGATCATCTTTCCGCATCGAGCACAAGACTTAGAAGGTGACGAACAATTAATTCTCGAACCTGTTTCGCTACATCTTGCCCTGTGTACCGATAAATTGTTCCTTGAGATTAGCTTCCCACAAGTAACACATTCAGTTTTATCATTTTTACGATGAAACTTGGTGGTGGATGCCATTGCTTTTTCGAAAATCACAGAAATCAAAAAATCTAGTATATAGCGATACAATTTTCAGGTATGTTATTTATATAGAATTTCTTGAGGTGAAATAGAAAATGCACGATCACGTCAAAATTCAATCTGGTCGAAATTACTATGAAAAACCACGTGAAACACCTTTGAACTTGAAATAATAGATGGTATGTAGCTTCAAAGAAAGTTAAATACCTATTTTTTTTACAAAAACAAGAAGCGCTGCAACAGGACGTCCGTACTCTTCGGCTGCTCTCACGCCACGTTAGATATGACTCATCACATTACGTCATAACTTGTTGCAACATGTTGTGTAATAGTTTACTCCCTTATAGTTAATACAACAAAAAGCATTAGATATGAGTCATCACAATGTTACGTAATAACTTGTTGCAAAACATTGTGCAATAGTATACCCTTATAAGTAATACAATTAAGAGGTACTTAATATGAGTCATCACAATGTTAGTTACATGGTTCTAGTTAGGATGATGATTTTTTTTTGTTTGTTGGATAGGGGTTGAAGAAGACTATTTGTTGTAGTGACCACAGTATTGTTTTTTTTGTGTGTGTGTGCGTTTTCTGTTCTCTTACGAGAATTAATATAAGTTGCCATAGAACCCTCTAATTCATGACTTAGGAAAAATCTGTTTGCGGATTCATCACGTACGCCTATACGTGAGTAAAATATGAATAGAACCTATGTTCGGAAATCCAAAATAGCGACCGGAAGTGGGATTATCTTGGAAAACAGTAAGACTTAGGAAAATCTGTTTGCGGATTAATCACGTACGCCTATATGTAAGTAAAATATAAATAGAACCTATGGTCGGAAATCCAAAATAGCAACCGGAAGTGGGTTATCTTGGAAACGGTAAAACTTAGGAAGAATCTGTTTGGTGATTCATCACGTACACCTATATATAAGAAAAAATATGAATAGAACCTATGTTCGGAAATCCAAAATAGCAACCGGAAGTGGGGTTATCTTGGAAACGGTAAGACTTAGGACAAATCTGTTTGCTGATTCATCACGTACGCCTATATGTAAGTAAAATATGAATAGAACCTATGCTCGGAAATCCAAATAGCGACCGGAAGTGGGGTTAGGGACCAGGAATCTTAAAAAAATATTATTTGTTTGTTTGTTTGCGTCACAATATAGGCGTGCACGCGCGTGTGTGTGTGTGTGCGTGTGTGTGTGCGCGGCACGTCGTTCCCCCGAGAGAGAGAGAAGTTTACAAAGGTTGTGATATATCGAGTAAGATGTTGCTAATACTGTGTCCGAAAATAGGGGGGGGTTTATGCCTTACAAGAGCAAACCATTAAAGCAAGCCCCACCGAGCTTTACTTTCGGGTGTAGTGTTGCCAACACTGCGAGAAAAAAATTGCCAGCCCCTTGCTTTAGGTTAGGTTAAACCAAAAACCTTGGTGATTTTTTCGAGTAAGATGTTGGCAACACTGCAAGAAAAAAGTTGCCAGCTCCTTGTTTTAGGTTAGGTTAGACCAAAAACCTTGGTGATTTTTTCAAGTAAGAAGCTAGCAACACTGCGCCATCAAATAGAGCTCATGCCTTACAAGAGAAATCCATTAAGGCGAGCTCACCACTTCAGCTCACCACAAGATGTTGGTGAACTCTCTAAACTGGACTACTTATGCTCCTATGTGTCTGAGCAACATCAGTACAGCACAGCTCTGTTAGTTAATATATATTGAAACATGTGTCTGTGCAGGGATTTGTACTTAATAACATCAGTACAGCATTGCTCTGTTAGAGTATAGATTTATATTATTATTGAAACATCTCTTTACAAACAATCTCATCTAACAATTCTATAACAGTTCCGCTCAGCTCTGTGTTTGTGCGGGGATAAACATCAGTACAGCACAGCTCTGTTGCTCATCTTTTCAGCTCTGTGTCTGTGCAGGGATTTGTACATAATAACATCAGTACAGCACAGCTCTGTTAGAGTATAGATTTAATTATATTATTATTGAAACATCTAGAAATTATTCTTCAAACAAATATCATCAAACAATTCCATAACAATTCCATGCTCAGCTCTGTTGATCATCTTTTCAGCTCTGTGTCTGTGCAGGGATTTGTACCTAATAACATCAGTACAGCACAGCTCTGTTAGAGTATAGATTTAATTATATTATTATTGAAACATCTAGAAATTATTCTTCCTAACAATTCCATAACAATTCCATGCTCAGCTCTGTGTCTGTGCTGGGATTTGTACCTAATAACATCAGTACAGCACAGCTCTATTAGAGATAGGGATATTGAGTATAGATTTAAATATTGAAACATCTAGAAATTATTCTTCAAACAAATATCATCTAACAATTCCATAACAATTCCATGCTCAGCTCTGTGTCTGTGCTGGGATTTGTACCTAATAACATCAGTACAGCACAGCTCTGTTAGAGACATTTAATTCTTCACATTTTTATCCATAACAGCTCTGTGTCTGTGTGAGGCTAGCACAGCTCTGTTAGAGATAGGGATATTGAGTATTGAAACATCTAGAAATTATTTCATTCTTCACAAACAAATCTCATTTAACAATTCCATGCTCAGCTCTGTGTCTGTGTGGGGATTTGTACCTAATAACATCAAAACAACACAGCTCTGTTAGAGACAGAATATTCAATTCTTCACAATTCCATAACAGTTCCATGCTCAGCTCTGTGTCTGTGTTAGGCAAGCACAGCTCTGTTACATGATAGAAATATTAAGTATAGATTTAAATTTCATTCTTCACAAACAAATCTCATCTAACAATTCCATAACAGTTCCATGCTCAGCTCTATGTCTGTGTGAGGCAAGCACAGCTCTGTTAAATATAGGAATATTAAGTATAGATTTAAATTTCATTCTTCACAAACAAATCTCATCTAACAATTCCATACCAGTTCCATGCTCAGCTCTGTGTCTGTGTGGGATTTGTACAGCAACATAGCTTTGTTAGAGACAGAGTAGATGGGTATAAATATTATTTCTTTCAATTTTTCACCTCCATATCCATAACAGCTCTGTGAACGTACGTTCATGGGCATTGATTGCCACTTTTCAGACAAGTTTTAAATTCCATACAAATAAAGAGTTGAAACTGTCATGGCATAGGGATGAAATAACATCTATACACTCAATAGATGTGAAGAATTAATTATACCCTAACTGTTAGTCCCTATCTCAGAGCTGTGCTCTGTACAAATCCCACACAGACACAGGAACTGTTATGAAGAAATGAAATATTAATATCCCTATCTACACAGACACAGAGCCTTGCTGAGCATGAAACTGTTATGGGATTGTTAGATGTGAAGAATAAATTTCACAGAGCTGTTATGGATATGGAGGTGAAGAATTGAAAGAAATAATATTTATACCCATCTACTCTGTCTCTAACAAAGCTATGTTGCTGTACAAATCCCACACAGACACAGAGCTGAGCATGGAACTGTTATGGAATTGTTAAATGAGATTTGTTTGTGAAGAATGAAATTTAAATCTATACTTAATATTCCTATATTTAACAGAGCTGTGCTTGCCTCACACAGACACAGAGCTGAGCATGGAACTGTTATGGAATTGTTAGATGAGATTTGTTTGTGAAGAATGAAATTTAAATCTATACTTAATATTCCTATCATGTAACAGAGCTGTGCTTGCCTAACACAGACACAGAGCTGAGCATGGAACTGTTATGGAATTGTGAAGAATTGAATATTCTGTCTCTAACAGAGCTGTGTTGTTTTGATGTTATTAGGTACAAATCCCCACACAGACACAGAGCTGAGCATGGAATTGTTAGATGAGATTTGTTTGTGAAGAATGAAATAATTTCTAGATGTTTCAATACTCAATATCCCTATCTCTAACAGAGCTGTGCTTGCCTCACACAGACACAGAGCTGTTATGGATATAAATGTGAAGAATTAAATGTCTCTAACAGAGCTATGCTGTACTGATGTTATTAGGTACAAATCCTCGCACAGACACAGAACTGAGCATGGAATTGTTAGATGAGTTTTGTTTGTGAAGAATGAAATAATTTCTATATGTTTCAATAATAATATAATTAATTCTATACTCAATATCCCTATCTCTAACAGAGCTGTGCTGTACTGACACACAGACACAGAGATGTTATGGATAAAAATGTGAAGAATTAAATGTCTCTAACAGAGCTGTGCTGTACTGATGTTATTAGGTACAAATCCCAGCACAGACACAGAGCTGAGCATGGAATTGTTATGGAATTGTTAGATGATATTTGTTTGAAGAATATTTTCTAGATGTTTCAATATTTAAATCTATACTCAATATCCCTATCTCTAATAGAGCTGTGCTGTACTGATGTTATTAGGTACAAATCCCAGCACAGACACAGAGCTGAGCATGGAATTGTTATGGAATTGTTAGGAAGAATAATTTCTAGATGTTTCAATAATAATATAATTAAATCTATACTCTAACAGAGCTGTGCTGTACTGATGTTATTAGGTACAAATCCCTGCACAGACACAGAGCTGAAAAGATGATCAACAGAGCTGAGCATGGAATTGTTATGGAATTGTTAGATGATATTTGTTTGAAGAATAATTTCTAGATGTTTCAATAATAATATAATTAAATCTATACTCTAACAGAGCTGTGCTGTACTGATGTTATTATGTACAAATCCCTGCACAGACACAGAGCTTAAATGATGAGCAACAGAGCTGTGCTGTACTGGTGTTTATCCCCGCACAAACACAGAGCTGAGCGGAACTGTTATAGAATTGTTAGATGAGATTGTTTGTAAAGAGATGTTTCAATAATAATATAAATCTATACTCTAACAGAGCAATGCTGTACTGATGTTATTAAGTACAAATCCCTGCACAGACACAGAAAATAGATCTAGATATAATAATTCTATACTCAATAATAGCTATACTTAGGTACAAATCCCCGCACAGACACATGTTTCAATAAATATTAATTAACAGAGCTGTGCTGTACTGATGTTGCTCAGACACATAGGAGCATAGAACTCTTATGAATAAGATTGAAAAATAAAATAATTTCTATATCAATAGTCTATACTTATTATCCCTATCCCTGTGCTACTGTAATTAGGTACAAATCCTTGATATTTGTTAGATGCGATCCTAACTGAGCTGTGCTGATATTATTAGGCACTATGAAAATTCTCACAGAGCTGTACAGGAACAGGTTTCAAATCTCACAGACACAGAGATGTACAGCTTGGAACTGATTGGGAACAAGGTTTCAAATCTCACTGACACAGAGCCTTGCTGATATTTCTACAACATGGAACTGTTATGGGCAGGAATTGTTAGATGCACTCAATATTCCTATCTATTATAAACACAGAGCTGTTATGGATATGGAGGTGAAGAATTGAATGAATCTCTAACAAAGCTATGTTGCTGTACAAATCCCACACAGACACAGAGCTGAGCATGGAACTGTTATGGAATTGTTAGATGAGATTTGTTTGTGAAGAATGAAATAATTTTTAAATTTATATAATATCCCTATCTCTAACAGAGCTGTGCTTGCCTCACACAGACACAGAGCTAAGCATAGAACTGTTATGGAATTGTTAGATGAGATTTGTTTGTGAAGAATAAAATAATTTTTAAATTTATATAATATACCTATCTCTAACAGAGCTGTGTTGTTTTGACGTTATTAGGTACAAATCCCCACACAGACACAGGAACTGTTATGAAGGAATGAAATATTAAGATACTTAACAGAGCCTTGCTGAGCATGAAACTGTTATGGGAATTGTTAGATGTGAAGAATAGAGCTGTTATAAAATGTGAAGAATTGAATGAAATAATATTTATACCCATCTACTCTGTCTCTAACAAAGCTAAATCCCCACACAGACACAGAGCTGAGCATGGAACTGTTATGGAATTGTTAGATGAGATTTGTTTGTGAAGAATCAAATAATTTTAAAATCTAAACTTAATATTCCTACAGAGGTGTGCTTGCCTCACACAGACACAGAGCTGAGCATGGAACTGTTATGGAATTGTTAGATGAGATTTATTTGTGAATTTTTAAATTTATACTTAATATCCCTATCTCTAACAGAGCTGTTATGGATATAGAGGTGAAGAATTGAATGAAACAATATTTATACCCATCTACTCTATCTCTAACAAAGCTGTGTTGCTGTACAAATCTCACACAGACACAGAGCTGAGCATGGAACTGTTATGGAATTACACAGAGATGTTATAGCTCTAACAGAGCTGTGCTGTACTGATGTTATTAGGTACAAATCCCCACACAGACACAGAGCTGTGCTGTACTGATGTTATTAGGTACAAATCCCCACACAGACACAGAGCTGAGCATGGAACTGTTATGGAATTGTTAGATAAGATTTGTTTGTGAAGAATAAAATAATTTTTAAATTTATATAATATCCCTATCTCTAACAGAGCTGTGCTTGCCTCACACAGACACAGAGCTGAGCATGGAACTGTTATGGAATTGTTAGATGAGATTTGTTTGTGAAGAATGAAATAATTTTTGATATTTCCAGATACATCAAATCCAAATCTCTTGTTCCTGAATTTAAATTGAGATTCTCAAAATTGTAAAGTGTATTGTGTGCTCCATGATGCTCACACAATTTGTGGAGAGGCATTTTATGGCCTATTTCTGGTGCATAGGGTCTATCTCCTGGTCTAGAAAATTACAAAATATGGCCTTGCAATCTAAATTATAGAGAGCAATTACACAAATATTTCCAATCAATTTTGTTTGGAAATGTTGATGACTGTTCAGAACAAGTATAAGAGAAATATTTCATGTTATATTTTCTATGGCATTTAGGGCATATTTTTGTGGGAGTTCTGCATTTGTCTGGATTACAATTCCTTTGATGCCTGGCCCAATTGGGGCTGGTTATATTCTTTTTGCATTGATTACAATATTTTTGATTTGGCATTTTTGTTGTTGTTTATTATATACAATTTCCTGGGGTCCAAATCAAAATTCTATGCTTAATAAAAAATATCAGTTGGGTTCAGCAGTGTGATTTGTACATTTTGTGTGTGTATGTGTGTATGTGTGTTAATATTTTTGGCTTTGGTATTTATATAAAATTTCTTGGGGTCCAAATCAAAACTTTATACTTAATAAACCTATGACAGGTTGTCAAAAATTCTGTATATTAAATCAAATAGATTTGTAATTCAATTTATACAAATCTGCAATATTTTTGTGTTTAAAAAATATGAGCAGCACTGCAACAACACATCTGTACTCTTCAACAACTTTTTCAATACTGGCTGATATGCAATGCAAAATCTCTCTATATACCCTAAGCACGGACCGCATTGAAAACATCTGAAACAATAAGAAAATCAGAATATAACATATCATCACATTATGTCATAAGCAACCAATCAGAAAACAACACGTGTCTAATGCATAATATTGGGTAATAATTTGTTGCAAAACATAATGCAACAGAAAGAAAGCAGAAATAGGCCACAAGTGGACCGGAAGTAAATATATGTGTGTGTGTGTGGGTGGGTGTGGGTGTGTGTGTGTGTGTGTGTGTGGGTGGGTGTGTGTGTGTGTATGTGTAGGTGTCTGTAGGTGTGTGTGTAGGTGTGTGTGTAGGTGTATGTGTGTGTGTGTGTAGGTGTGGGTGGTTTTGTGTGGGTGGGTGTAAGTGTGTGTGTAAGTGGATGTGTAAGTGTGTGTGTAAGTGTGTGTGTGTGTGTAAGTGTGTGTGTAAGTGTGTGTGTGTGTGGGTGTGTGTGGGTGGGTGTGGGTGGGTGTGGGTGTATGTGGGTGTATGTGTGTGGTTGTATGTGGGTGTATGTGGGTGGGTTTGGGTGTGTGTGTGGGTGTGTGTGGGTGTGTGTGGGTGGGTGTGGGTGTGTGTGTGTGTGTGTGTGTGTGTGTGTGGGTGTGGGTGTGTGTGTGTGTGTGGGTGTGCTTTTGCAGATGCTACCTTATGGGGACACTCGTCAGTTGTGAATCCACCTTGTGGGGACCGCACCGACTTGTGGGGACCAAAATCCGGTCCCCACAAGGAAATCGTTACAAAAATACATTTAGAAGCCTCGGATCACTGCCCTTGAATTTTTGAGGAATGATAACGGAATTACCTAATAGGAAGTACATGGAAGAACCTGATGGATAGCATCCTTACTTGGGCAAATTTGTTTTTCACGTGTCCCCACAGGGTGGCAAATTTCAATGCAACGTGTGGGATGAGCTTACTATTTTCCACACCAGGTGGCAGAAAAATCGCGTCCGCGTTACACACCCACACGCTCTGGTTTTATCGCCCTTGTCGGTACCCGGGGGGAAGTGGAGTAAGGAGGGAGGTTTCGGGTGGTGGTGCGGTGAGAGGGGGAGCGCATACACACGATTTCTTTCCGCGCAGACCTTGTGGGTACCGGAGAATCACCTCCCGGTCAAAAGCCAAGATATTCAAGGTGTATCGGCGCTCCTCAGGAGAGGTTGAGACAGTGTCTGGCTGAAGGTCACTTTTTACCCCACAGCTTTCTGGAATTCGATTTCTGAAATACTTTTAATTCTTATTATTTGGCGCCATTGCCCTCTATCTAAATCTGTTTCGCAACCGGTGTTCCTCCACAAGGTCACGGGTGTGCTGCGAACTTTTGTCTGTAGTAACTAATTGAATGTAAATTATTTAATCTGACTACCATGCGAGAGACCCGGGTTCGATCCCCAGCGGGGGAGAACCTGTATATTTTCCACCTGTTCAAGCGGTTCTGGCGCCCACCCAGCGTCGTATAAAGTGGCCACCTGGAGAAAACCTTTGACGAAAGAAGGCGGCCATGGACGTGGTGCTGATCACTTCACTCCCACCTTCGACCGTGATCAAGAAAGTGTAGGGTCCAAACTCCACACCCACTTTACTCCTTCATGGCATGGTGCAATGCACAGGGAAGCACTTGACTTTTTACTTTACAAATTTGTTTTCCTATGTTTGTATTTCTCGCTCTGTCATTGTCATGACTTCAAAAGACGCCCCTTGATGGCAAGGGTCAGTTTGTTATTACACATACATAATCTCTACAGGCGTTTCGAATCCATATAATCAGCTGCATGAATCGTTTCAATAATAATAATAATAATAATACCAAAAGTACCTATGAGTGCAGTGAATTGGATTATTATTATTATTATTATTATTATTATTATTAGTAGTAGTAGTAGTAGTAGTAGTAGTAGTAGTAGTAGTAGTATTTTTAACTGATTATATTGTAACTCATTCCTAAACTTTTAATTTATATCAACAGTGCCATAATGTATTTTTTTTAGATAAATAAATTTTATGATGTGCCGTGTTCAGTACTGGATAATTTATGGTATTCTGCGAGGACAAGAAGGTTGCGGAACATTGCTCAACCTTTTTTTTTTATAGATGACGGAGTATTTTGAGGGGTTTAGAATTATCAGAAGGAAAAAGAGGTGAACACCAAACTATCGGAGGTATTTTCTTATGCCCTGGTACCTTAAAATTAACTCGGGCGTGAGTTCCGCGATTTTTCTTTTACGGATTCCCTTTTTGATTCATCCTTTATTTTCCTTATTTTTTTGTTTACAGTAAATCGCTGTGACATTGGCATGAAGAACCAAATTTGTTCGGTTTTCCTGAACAACGTTGGTTTTACAGCATTCTACGAGGAGATAAGTAAGATTAAAATAAACGTTAATAATAGTAGAAGGTAAATGTGTGTTAGTGTTCAACATTAATAATATTTATGAATACAGATACAAAATCACATAAGTGTGTAATTGGTTTGGTAATGTTTTGTTAGGATAGGTTATATTGTGTGTCGTGTGCCGTAATGTTAGTGTTAGTGTCAGAAGGAAGTCATGAGCTAAAAAGACGTCCGTTAAAAGTGTAAAGTTAGAGAGGCCCTATCACGGGTAAATACATGTTGTTTAGTTATTTTTCCCACTTATTTCTCCTTGATTCAACCTCGATAGCGAGAAAAGATTAAGATTCAGTTGAAGTGAAGAAACTTCTATTGGTACTTAATTACTGCGATGTGTAGGGAGTAAAACCACAGACTAAAAAGCGAGGGAAGAACAACGTTAACGTTAATACCTATTTTGTTCTTTGTTTCTTGACTGTAAACTTACTGTTCTCTAGGACACAGCCTATATATTATGCAAGTTCTGTCCCAAAAGTAATTAGACCAATTCTGGAAAAATCGTTTTGTTGAAGGTACTGGTGTGTTTAAGGGGGCTATCGAATTTGAACCTGCTCAGAACATTCTCTGCACATAAATACTATAAATTAAATTCAATACCAATTTATGTGATGTAAAAATGTTAATAGAATTTATATTTTTTCACATATGCCTTTTTGAATGTAACAATGACATTGTACGTTTAATATTGTTGCCAAGTTGTTTGATGACTTATGGACAGTCAAAGACGACTGATGCTACAACTAAGTTATCCAGATACCTGTACCCTGCACCATCCCGTTTAATTCTTTTCATCATTGTTGCAGCCTACTAGGAAGGAATTCCTTGATTCTTCAAACTGTTATGGGTTTTCAGTGACGCATTTATGTGAGGCAACCATAGGCGTAACTTAGTAGGTGCATAGGAGACACTTGCTCCCAATTTTTTTGGTTTATCACGAGATAATGGTACTTTTGTTAACTCCTGAAACCCGAGGATTAAAGTAATCAGTAATTTTATGATTTTGCAAATGTAACACCTATTTATCAAAATATTCCTGGATGATATTTCTATGAGCTGCAAAAAAGAAAATATTCTCCCCCCACCCCCCACCCCCCCGGAGTTAAGCTCCAAATGTTTATACTATATTCTGAGCATACGAGACAAACATTGAATATTTCATTCTGTAAAATAAGGTAAAGTTTTATGGTTGACGTAAAAGTGTGGAAGAAATCGAAGGAAAATTAAATTTAGATAAATAACATCATAAAATCGGATAGTCTTAATGTGAACGAAATTAAATAACGTCTGTTTCTGCCATGAATTCAATGGCGCTTCCAGAAAATTTGTAAGAAGCCTAATGCTGCTTTTTCACTCTTGCAGATGTATTTTGCCAGTATTTCATATTATTTTTGACCGAATCGAGCGGAAGTTTACGTCCACTTTATGCCCGATCTGATCGAACTGGAGCTACAAATTCAAAGTGCGACAAGGACAACTTGAAACGTGACCCCATAAGAAATCAAATCCTGGAACCTATATTTACAAGATCAATGTCCTATCGGCGAAGCCCTTACTTAAATTCCTCAGTGTATGTGTCAATAAAATACAGTAAGTTAGTTAGCATATATTTTTAACCGTGTTTGGAATTACAGTTTAATGTGGAATCGGTCCCGGGGAACCTTGATTGCAGCTTCAACCTCTCGCCATCAGTTGTATTACGTTTTTCATTTTTCTCGGTAAAGGATATACGTATTTATATTTGGGTGGTCACTGCTTCACATCTCACGACAGCCTTAAAATTCTCGTTGTCTTGTTGAGTCTATTCAGGCGACTGCCGAGATAGTGCCGCTGACGCTTTATTCCCTGCCCTTCATTTTCACTTTTTATACACCGTTATCCTCTCGTCTCTGTTCAGTTAATTGTGAGGCCTCCTCGATGACGCAGTGGAGTAGTTGCCTTGTCATCATGGGGTCCCTGGCACATAGTGGTTCGGATCCCACTTTAAATTGTAGATCCAATCCCGATTAGCGTAACTGTGCATAAAGTTGACTTAAAACACCAAATCAATCAATCAATCATTTCAGCTAATTGTGCATATAAGCAATGATGAGTAAATAAACAAGCACCCAATCACAAAAAAAGATCCTTCAATTTTCCGCTTCTCATTAACTTCATTCATAGTTTCCAAAAACCTTTCAGCAGAAGGGAATAAAAAAAGCGTAGGTCGTTCCCCGTGACGTAAGCATATCAGAATCAGCTGCCTTGTGACTTGAGAAGGAAAGGAGAAACGTGACAGGTTAGAAGTTCAGATTGCAATGCCTCGATTCGTGATACCCACACACATGCTTGGAACCTAACGTCTTGTGTTTCGTTGTTGATAAAAACACAGCAACCCCAGAGAACATTTGTGGAAGTTGCTCACAGCATGTCTACTGCTCCATTTCGACCTTGAGTTCCTTCGCTGGAATCACTTTGAACTGCAGCGTGTGATGTAGGTATATTGGAAGTCAAACGTCCAATCATGTGAACGTCGAAATACATACATCTTTTTTATAAAGTTGATATTACAAAATATATGCTACGAATGATGTGATAAAAAATTAATGGAAGTTATTTTCCTCAGGACGTCTAACTGCCAAGCGGGTGACCAGGGTTCGATTTCCGGGTGGGGCTTGATATACTCTCGGAATTCGAGAATATGAGGGGTGCTATACCTATATCCCCTAAATGTGCCTTTATGGCACGGTGCTATCGGCACGGGGAACTTTACCTTTTACCTCACATTTATCACAATAAACAAGCTATGTTTAATATATATTAATAAATATAGTTCTGACTGGGTAAAGGCTGTGTAATATCCCACTTTATTTTTCATGATTTTCTGTAAAGTTACTAAACACGATATTTATTGCCATATTATTTTTATATTATATTTTTGGATTCTTTTATGTTCCTTTTAGGAAACTGATTAGCGAATGTGTAAAGTGTTTCTGTCCAAGTCCATCAGCCCGTATGAACGATCAGTGTCTCATATCTACAAATTCAAAAATCTGATAGACCTAACAGATAGTAGGTAAACACATCCATCTCTATCGGACCGTCCGTCTGTCTGGCCGTGAGGGACAAGAGTCGATGCGAGGTGAGACATCCATATCACAGAATCTGTTGACGCTACATCCGCAAAAATAAACACAATTTTACGACAAAGAAAATTCTAAACAATCCCTTTATAAATTATCTCCAATCCAATCCAAAAGTCGGAAACCACCCATATATTTTTCCAGACATTTTATATTTATTTATTTATTTAACAAATGATGCCACAAAACATTGTTCCATTAAGACATGCATACATTTTGTGCATTTGTATATGTGCATTACATATATCTGTGCATAACATAAATTGTTTCACTAATTCCTATACAGACGAACCCCTCACCCCTTTCTCCACTGAGCCAGTAGGACTCTTTTGAATGATTGAAATGACAGACTGTTTATATCAACGCTCGGATCATTTGCTACTACTTCATTATAAGTTTTACCCATTTTCCACATCGGAGATATATTTACATAATTTGTTCTAGATTTTGGTACATGAAACAAACCGGGTTTCGGTCTTCTTCTTATTTGAGGTACATGATATTGTAATGCAGATACTAACCCCGTAGAGTCTATTTTGTTATTTGCAATTTTATATAACGTGCTCATCAAATTAAGATTAAACTTTTCTTCAATTTTTTCAATGTTAAACTGCGATACAAGCTCCGAGTACGGATTGAATTTAGGATATACTTTGTCTTCTCTATACTTTATGAACCTCAAGAACTTGGACTGAATCATTTCTATTTCCCTCATATGTTTTTTTTTGTCCAAGGGCTGCCATATTACCGATGCATATTCTACGAGTGAGCTTACTAGGGAGACATACAAAAATTATTAATATTGATGTACTTTCTAGATCTTCCACACATATTTTTATCAATCCTAATTTCTTATATGCTTGGTTAACGATATGATGCATATGCTCTTTAAAACATAGATTTGCGTCATACGTGACACCAAGATCCGTGAATTTAGTGACCTTAGCTATTTGTTTTCCTCCCATCTGACACTGGAAGTTTATTTTTATTTCAGCGTTTGTTATAGACATTACCTGACATGTATCAAGATTAAATGAAAGTCTATTATTTTCGCTCCATTGTAGTAATCTATTTACGTCTGCCTGCAAGTCAAGGCTGTCTTCGTCAGAGCAAATTGTTCTAAATATTTTTACATCGTCAGCAAATATAAGTCAACGTGATTTCGTAATAATTTTCGGGAGGTCATTAATAAAGAGTAAGAAAATGAGTGGGCCCAAATTGGATCCCTGCGGCACCCCAGAAGGCGTAGGGTATTCCCGAGATATGTATCCTCTATAATTGACAAACTGCTTTCGGTCCATTAGGTAAGATTTTAGCAGCATAATTACTTGTCAGAAATATTAAAATACGATAGCTTCTGAAGTAAAATGTCATGATTTACCGAATCGAACGCCTTGGCCAGGTCAGCATAGAATACATCTATCTACCTGTCTCCTTTCGTCTAATTCATAAGCTACAAAATATGCAAATTCGGCAAGGTTTGGGATTGTCGACCTCCGCGATATAAAACCATGTTACATGGGAGATATAGCCGGTCGTACTTTGGCCATTATTCTATTGTACAGTATTTGTTCAAACACTTTGCAAAAAAACTGAGAGAATTTACACTGGCCTAAAGCAATCAACGTTCTTTGCATTTGCCTTTTTTTTGGAAGGGATTAACTTTAGTGATTTTCCATTTTGATGGGAAGTTGTGATGTTCTGAAATGTTATTTAATATTATACTCAATGGTTTTATTTGCGGTTCAGTGCACCCCTTGACCACATAGGGAGGAATGATGTCCATCCTCACTGCTTTTTTGGCTTTCAACATTTTAATTGCTTCCTCGATATCATTCAATTCGATATGCGATATATCGAGTTGGGAAAGCACTCCGATTTCGCACTTATCTGATTCAACTATAGAGTACTGTGAAGCATCTTTGAACACCGATAGAAAGTAGGTAGTAAATGCATTTACAATATCGTGCCCATTGTGTAAGATTTCATTGTTGTATTCAAAAGTATTACTACCTGAATCCCTCTTTTTATTTCTAATATACGTCCATACATTATTTACATCTATCCCTATGTTTTCCTCCGTCTCACGGAGGATGTACACTTTGTACGCTGCTGTTAGCCCTTTCTTTATCTCTTTCTTAAGATTCTTGTATTTCCCTTCATGATACTCTGCGTTGCAATGACCTTTTCCTACTTTTTGTAATGATATAATTTTGACATTATTTTCCTAATAATGTCACCATTGACATTATTTTCCTAATAATGTCACCATTGAACCACACAGGATATTTAGGTACCTTGATGCGTTTCAGTGGTACGCAGTCATTCAAAATATTATATAAAATATCATAAAACGTATTAGTTAGTGTATTGACATCCTCAATATCGCATAGATTTACCCAGTCATAGTCTGTTAATTTTCGATATAAAGACTCGAAGTTCGCTTTTTTGAAGTTTTATTGAAAATTTACATTTTCTGTTCGAGTTGAAACATCGACCATTAATGTAGCCATATGCGGTATTAGGAGATAAAGTGCTTCATCTCTGAGGCATGTTAGATATCCCGTCCTCCATATTGGATTCGACATAATTGATTTAACCTTTTTTCAAATGGAAATAGGGATAAGTAACACATCAAACATCTTTGACAGTTTTCGAGTTCAGGAGAACCATGATTAAGTACGTAATTTTATATTATGCAGACACTCAAAAACGAATAAAAATCCCTTAAAAAGGATTTCAAAATGTGATATTTCAGAAAATTTCACGTTATTTCGGTATGACACATGATCCCCTTTCGAATTAAAAAATAATAAGCGGATTTGAAGTTGGAGCGGGTATTCTTGTTGCACTCTTTAGTCCAAGACATAAAGGTAATGATATTATTGGTTTAACGGTATATGCGTTGTCATGAAATTGGCTGGTTCCATGTTTTTGCCTGTTTATACGTCGGCACTTTTTGACACCCCGTAACTTCGAAAGTAATACAGATATCTTAAAACCGGATTTCACCATTCAATTTTTCAGAAAACTTTACATGAATTTGATATGTCATTTGCCTATCCCCATTTGAGAAAAAAAAGAAAAAACTTTCTATCCACTTTCATCAATTCATTCTCATTGTGTTGCGATTAACCTAGAGAGGTAGAAAAATATCGTAAAATAACAAAACAGGAGAAGAAAGTAAGGTATGGACACATAGACTCCTACATACTGCACGTGATTGCATTCACGGTTTATAATATCTGTATAAATTATATGGGTGTTTCTCTTTCGATTTTCGAATCACCCTGAATTTTAAAGTGGTGACGTGACCGAAACTGTTCGAGCTATAAATTGAAATTTGTCAAACCAACCGGACGCGTTATTAAAAATCTCTATTGGGTCTTTCATTTGATTCTTGTAGTCATTCACGAAATAATTGGATAGATACTCAAAAACCATAAAATAGAAGCGTAGATAGTTAGACCTGTCAAATACTAGCATGGAGCGGTATAAAGTATCTGGATGTGAGTATCCGTCTGTTTATGGGAGGCAATGAATCGAAAGTCAACAATGAAAATATTCTTATACTTAAATATCTTGGACTCAATTAAAGCTACGAACGTGTAATTTGATAGATATTTTAAATAGCAACTTCCATGGGCGTAACTTGAGACCTAACTTGAGGGGGGCAGGATCGAAATTTTTTCATCCCATAACTACTGTATTTTTAAAATTATAAAGTTATATTAATATAAAATCAATTTTTAATTAAACTTTTAAAACCATTAATTATTTATTGGAAAATTAACAAGCCGAATAGAAATTTTAAACATACAGCAAATTTTTGTTGTTATACTTAATTTAAACTTAGGAGATTAAAGAGCATTCTTCTTTCTGGTTGCAAATATTAGTCCTTGGGGGCTTGTTTTAAGGTGGCCTTCCCCACCTGAAAATACTTGTTTCAAATGGTACATGTTAGAAATTTTAATATTGAAGGAGTTAAGGTCAAACTGTTTCAACAGTGAATAGATGATGATCATGCACATTCGCTGATGCCAGAATTATTTAATATATTGTAAACTGTCCGCATTTAAATATTCAATTTAATATTTTTGATATTTAAAGTAACATCTGGTTATTCACGTGGGAATTTACAAATACAATTGTTGTCCATATTCTTTAAACTGTAATCAAGGGTCCCAGGTTCGATACCTGGTGGAGGCCCATAGTGATTCGGATTCCACTTTAAACTGTAGGTCCAGTCCCGATTATCCTATTAGTGTATAAAGTGAGGTTAGAACAACAACTTAACAAGATAATTTATACGTCACAAAGCATGAAACTTTTCAGATTCGTTGACTTTCTGCTATCCTCTGTGCATGTCCCAGCACTTGAGCCGTAGAGAAATATCGACTTGTATGGAAATTTTCACTCTTATATCTTCCACGATTTCATGTCATTTCCGGTGGCCGTGAAGAGCAGGACTTCCTCCATGCCGTAAGGACCACACAGTATTTCCAAAGCCCTGAAATACCTACTTTATAAATTGGACATTTAACCAATGTAGTTCTCTTTCTAAATTTTGTAGTATTTTCTGTGAGAGGGCGGGATAGTTCGCTCTTTGTATTTCTGCCATTTTAAAGAATAAGAATCGGAGCTCAAGCATGTATATACGATGACGTCCAAAGTGTACCTGGAGAGGGGAAGGGGTGATTCTGAATTATTTATCATCATTTTTTTACCCCTGTATCCTCTTTAAATAATAATATTTTTCAAGAAAACTGGCGATGTGCTTTGGCCAGAATTTCAGGCCTTTGAGAAATCTGTGTCATGGTGTGCAAAGTATGCAGTCCGGTGTGAGGTTGAATGCATGAAATTAGTTTCATCTAGCACGGTTAGCACAGTATAGTAACTATTTTTTAGCGTGAAAAACACGTCGTGTTATTTAACAAATTTGTTTGCAGCAAGTTTTGTCACTCATGTTGAGCAGTTAATACCTCTACTGCATAATGGTTCTATTATTGCACAAGAAAACTATAAATGAGCCCAGCAACTCATCAATTCCTCCTCTATAAACGATATATATTCTTCAAATAGAAGTGATAGAAATGCAATAGTTTGGGCTATCTATGTTGAAAAATAATGGTAACCAGCAACGCAAGAAATGTGGGCTTTAGACGGGAATTCCTTCAATATTTGGAACCATGTGAGACGTGGCATCCCCAAGAGTATCCGTGAGGTCATAAACATATATAGACCATAATACAATTTCGAAGGTGTTTTTATGCATAGCCTATTTCGATCTTTATATAGCATATAAATCCGATGCGCCACATACCACATATATCACACAAGTATGAGTGAAGCTTCTAGTTCTAAGCTTCAAGCCTCTCCGATGGCGCAGTGGTAGCGTCCTCGCCTTGTAATCAAGGGGTCCCGGGTTCGATATCCGGTGGAGGTACAAAGTGGTTCGGATCCCACTTAAACTGTAGGTCTAGTCCCGATTAGCCTTACTGTGCATAAAGTGGACTTAAAACACAAAATCAATCTAATGAAGATTCAGTTTCCTTTCTTGACGAGTTGCGTCCGAGTAAAATTCATTTATAATTTTGGACCTATTAATATCATTCGTTTGTTAAATATACAAAACAGCAATAAGGCGAAGTATTTAATGTCCAGTAGTTTTGAGTATACAGTGTATTGGTCCTGAGCCTTCGAGGGCAAGAAAGAATGCTCACAGTATCCTGAACTCACGGAGGTTGTCAATAATGTTTTGAACAGTTCATTTCAAATTTGGAAATGTTCTCGTAAATGTTGTTCCTCACACACAAGAAAGATCTAGGTTGAAACTCATGATCAGTGTTCTTATATTCACACATTTCTGACAGCACATTGAGTTCTGAACTATTTTCTGTCTCTGTCATTTTATGTGTGGAATATACCTCTCTTTCACTCAACAACTGATTTTTTTTTGGGGGGGGGTCGGTTGCCCGCCCTTGCCCCCGCCAAGTTATGCCTATGGCAACTTCTCTCGGCAAAATGTTCTCAAATGGTTTGTCTGTTTGTAGGTGAGTGTAAATAATTTGACAACATATACCTGTCGATTGCTCAGAAATAATTGCAAATTGGATTGAAAGTAGTCTTAAGTCTAGTATTATGGAATAATTGACATGTCGATAAAATTGTTTGTCAATGTGAGTTCAACTATGGATATACTACTTTCTGATTAGTACACATAGCATAGAGCATTCGCAGTTACACTGTAAACACCGTTCTAACTTTTTTTTTACATATCTACGACGTGACATAAGCATGAATCATGAACTCATGAAATAAGTGGAGGGATTTTCGCACCTGCATGCTTTACTTAGAATTTCAACCTGAGGTCCATAACGCTATGCTTGATCATTTTTACGTACACTGCTGTTATTCTCTAATCAACCAGCCCGAATAATGAAGCAAATTTGCATGTGAAAATTTAAAACTGTGGGTTAACTTTATTCATGTATTATAATTATGGACGGAAAATACATAAAATGTGATCTTTATAGTTCGCTTTTATTCATCGTACCTTCATCAACTATTTTTTTCGTTAACAGAAATGTCGAAGTTGCCAAATTCCGAACATAACTGTGGTACAACTTGCTGCACATGGAAGAAAAATATTATTTAAAGTTCTATGTAAAATGAAATACACTAACCGTCGGAGTGGTCAGCGCCAGGGGCATGAGTATTCTTTCCAAGTATCACTTAATCAATTTCGTCTAATCATCACTCATCCTCATATTCGCGACTTTCCAAAAGTGGCAGAAATTCGAAGTAAAATAAACCAAATCAATCAATCAATCAATGAAATATACTAACTTGAAGTTTACAAAATATATTTACATGTAACTCTTACATAATCAATTTACAATCAATTGATGGAAATATATTTGCTAATTTGCGGTGATTAGAAGACAGTCAAAAGTTCTACTAATTCTTGACTTTGGTCGTTGAGATGTTCTTAAAACGTGCTCATTAAAATTTCCGAAAGCAGATATTTTGATGCATTAAGGAAGATTCAGGCCAAAGCAGATTTCAGAAGAATAAGTAAACAAGAAACGAACATTAAAAAGCAAGTGTGACCTTCCACACCGGGGCGACGCAATAAGCAGCTCAGTTGCCTGTAGATTGGGTGACTCTCGGAAAGGTTCGTTTTTTTCTATAGTCTAGTTGCACCGTTCACGTGCAGTGAATGCTACTTTGAAGATTGCAAAGAAGATCCAGATGTTGTATCCCTTGCATTTTGTTGCTTTGGTACGAAACCCTCTGTTGCTTCAAGCAACTTGCTTCTCTCCTGTACGTACTTGTTATTTGTATCTTTTGTGTGAAATCTTCGTAACATAAATGTCATAGCCAAGAAAAACCTCGCAGCACTTTTAATGGTCGGATTGAGCATTACTGGTTTTGGAAATATGTTAATTAATTGCTAGCCAGCTACAAGGTGTAGGGTAAAGTAATATGTTTTTCATGTGTGTACTTTTATGTTATTACTGGATGTAAGTGTATGTGCTCATTGGTGTGCTTTACTGGATATTAGATTCCCCTGTTTACCTCCACCGGGTATCGAACCCGGGACCCCTTGATTACAAGGCGACGACGCTGCCACTGCGCCATCGAGGAGACCCTACTAGAAATGTTATGATTTGCTGAATTAACTCTAAGAACTACAGTACTGTCCATTTTAAACCAGTTGTTTATTCACATGATGTACATGCGTAACGAACCAGGGACTAAAAATATAAATGTTATGTGAAACCCACTTTTCGTATTTCCGGCTCAAATATAATCTGCTCGCTTGGCACCCAGGGTGAGGTGAAAGGAGGGATTTGAAGGATTAAAGTAGGAAGTAATCCAGAGGGCCGGATAGAAACCAGGGACTGGGGCTGACCTTTCAAAGAGGGGGGTTGCACTTTCACACACTGATCCTAGGTTCGAATCTTCGGTAATCGATGTGTGTTTGTTCCGTCATCTGTCTCATCAATTCATCCTTCATCATTGTATTGTGATTAACCTAGAGAGGTAAAAAATGGACGTAAAATAACAAAACAGAAGAAAGTAAGGCATGGACAACAACGTTCCTCCGAATAGAGGAAACATTTTATTATGAAAACATCAAAGAGCTTCTGTCAACATTACAGTGTCGCCGATAAGATAGAAGAAAAACGGGGGACCGAAATACTTTTTTAGGAATAGTCAAATTTTATTCCCATTAAATATCGCATACAAAATGCATACTTGAGGTAAAAGTTGGTTAAATGACAATTTTTCTTGTAGGGACAATTTTTCTTGTGGGGACAGTTTTTCTTGTAGGCTAAGGTAATGTAGGCATGTGTCAAGCATGTGTACGACCGTGAGGTACCGTTCCTCCACCCTTGTATTCCTCAAATCCTCAATTGTTTGTTATCATTGTAGTGAACAAAGTTGTAAAATTGTAATCAACAGGGTCGTAACGAGTAATTTCATTGTGAAGCAATTAATCTTCGTTTTTAAAATATGTTCTAGATATGTGTTTGAACAAGTTGGAGCTAGGGTTGCAGCTTATAATGTTCTCCATGGGTATCGAGGCATTTAATAATGCCCTGAGTTGTCCTGAAGCACAGTTTCGAACGACATTATGCGGGTGTGTCTACGAAAACCAATCCAGTCAGCAAATCAACCATCAGCTTGTAGATCCACTATTTAAAATAGTAGCTTATACCACTCGCTTATAGCAAGAAACTGAATGTGTAGATATTTGTGCGACATGAAAGCACTGTTTCTGTTGCTGTGGAAATGATTGTACAATTCAAGATATCGCCAGAGGTTAGAGTAGTTACGCCAGAGGTTAGAGTAAGTTTAACTTGTTGAAACAAGTTCGCCACTTCTATCCAGTAGAGGCACATAATGGTTTGGATCCCACTTTAAACTGTAGGTCCAGTCCCGATTAGCCTTATTGTGCATAAAGTGGACTTAAACACCAAATCAATAAATCAATCAAGTTCGTCACTTCGCCGAAAGAAAAACTAAACATCTCTCAACTTACAGCATTTTGTAATCGCGCAAAATAGCGAAAATCCATTCTCCTCACGCCTTATCGAAGGCTATGACCCAATTTTACTGAAATGAATTATCACTCTAGTCCTCAATGGTATACAGCGACTGTAAAAAAATCTGCCTAAAATCTCTAAATTTACAGTAATTGCCATCTTAGCAGAGTTGTAAGTTTTCTATTTTGTTCCCGCTCCCCTCCCCCCACCACCTATGCACTCAAAAGTAAATTTCTTACTGGCAAATTGTACATCTATTGTTTTTTGAATTTCGATGATTAAGCTCTGAATAGTTAGTTTATACAGAGCGTTGCAAATGTCAAAAATGGGTAAGTAGTGAATATGCATAAATATTTACATACATACATAAATACATACATACATATGTATATATAGGTTGGTATATGCATGGATGTAAGGTTCAAGTGACGGTTACATCCAATGACTGGAAGCCCTCTGTTATGCTAAATGAAATGTGGTATGTATCATCAGGAAAGCAGGTCAATATTTCTGCCATACCTCTTTTTTTGTTGTTGGTGTTGTTGTTTCCTCACTATCATTTGAAGCTTATTTCTTAAAGAATAAAATAATGCGGGTTCAACCTTAGTTTACCCAACTTTTCACACCACTAGGTTTCGTGCGAATTCTTCTCTTGTCTTTACAGTTACACATTATTTCACACGCATTTGTTTATGAGAGCTGTGAATTCGTGACAGGCCAGAAGTCGCTAGCAATGCTATGAAGAAAGCACAAACTCCCTTGCTCCTCCAATGTTTGTTTTGATCTGGTGGGCCTACACAACACTAGGCCCCATCTCATAAACAAGGGTGTTCTAGGAATAACCAAAGAGACCCGGGAATTATGAAACATACATTGTTTACATGAATGTAAAATTAAGTACATGTCTGTAAGTAACTCTCAAAGTATCTTGATACAAAGTTTCGTTCCAGTTTGTGTCGTTCATTACAAACAGACGTTTATTATTATTATTGTTATTATTATTTTAGGCTCACCCTGACTCAAAAAAATTAGTACCTTGGGGTAATCCTCGGGAGTAAGGGCGGCCGGAGTGTGGTGCTGAACACATTACCTCCAAAATGGCCGAGATCAAGAATATGTGCTCCCACCTCCCCTAAATTTGCCTCATGCACGGTGCTATATGCGCGGGAAACTTTACATTTTACCTATTATTATTATTATTAAATATGTGAGATATCTATATACTCTTTGTGGTATTAGTTATTTCTTCGTTATTTTACGTCGCTTTTCGTTGGTTCGATGTGGCTTACAGACTGGGTATTGTTTGTCTCTTTCAGTACGGAATAAACGTAACTTGATTCGCAAAGCATTGGGTCGCCCACGTCGTCTTCGTGACCGCTTACGTGACTTCATATGTTAAGAAAACAAATTCAGATTGTTTCCACTTGACCTTGGAAGGGGTGGACTATAATTGTGTTTTGGTTCCATAAAGAATGCAGCGTGCTGTAGAAAATAATTGGAATGTATATTCTTTCAATAGGTCGCCGCAGTGCGGGATGAAAGGGAATGCTTCCACAACTAGTGTTCAGCTTCAAGCCCTGCATTTCCCTCAGTAATAAACAGATAAGGAAAGAAAAAGGGAGAACCCCTGAAGACGCTTATTGTCCTGGTGCCTTTAAAATAAACAAGGGCGTCAGATCAGCGGAATTTCGATTCCCCCGTTTTTCTTTTCCACCTTCTTTACTGACGGTTTCAATTATATGTATGTTCGAGACACTAAAGCTAAATCTAGTTAACGTCTCATGGGTATAGTGGACCAAGATTGTTCCGGCGTTCTAGAAACGAACTTGGTTGTAAGATCTTACTTGCTAGTAATTGAATTAAATTAATGGCATCTGCATTGTTAGTAATAAAAACCGCGGTAGCTCAGCTAGCGTCTGATTACCATGCGAGAGACCCGGGATTTTTTCCACCTGTTCAAGCGGACCTGGCGCCCGCCCAGCGTCGTATAAAGTGGGTACGTGGAGGATGCTCTGGGAGATAAAGGCGGCCCCACCTTCGGCCGTGATCAAGAAAGTGTGGGGCCCTAACTCCACACCACGTATATGCCTTCATAGCTTGGTGCAAAGCACAGGGGAACACTTTACTTTTTATGTTAGTAATGAAACGAAGGTTGGGGAGCGGGGAGAATGTGTTAAGACAGAGAGGAAAAAGAGTGGTATTTTAGGAAGGTTATTAATTAAATGAGTTAAGCAGTGTGCGAATTAAGCGAAGGGGGTGCCGGTGATTTCCCCGCCACAATAAATTTTATCCCCTGCAAAAGAAAATTATTTTTATCCCTGCCAGAAGTGTTTTTATCCCTTTAAAGAAAAATGGAATTGAAAGGATATACGATATACGATATACGTATTATTCCATGTCTTAACTACGTAACAGACACAATTGAAAAATCATTTGTCCCTTAATGGTCCAGTCATAAGATTTCCCTGCCCCAAAGTATGCACGAAATTGACAACCTCACCGTGCCGACACAACAGAAACTCAAATTTTCGTGGCATAGTGCTGATATTTTACATTTATTAAATTGTTCACAAGAAACTTGTAAGATTAGCATTAAGTATGAACTTGGCAATATACAGTTTTTTCGTGTATGAGTTTGGGTTTACTTAGAATCAGGGGGGCCGCCAGGAGGTGGGGAAGGATGCTTCATCACCCCTTCATTTTCTTCCTCACGCCGTCCACCATCCCTTGTTCAATTTGTTAAACCATGTCATATTCAGCGTAGAATGGTTTTGAAGTGAGATCGGTATTACTGCATACAACAGGCAAGTCATCGATCTTAATCTGACATCAGGCACGTATCCAAAGGGGGAGGGCTTTGCGGGCTCGAGCCCCTCCGAAAATTTTCTGTTTACACTAGATAAATTGAGGCTTTTAGTTTCTTGAATAATGTGATCATAATTTGAGAGTTATAATTATCGAGAGAAGACAGAGAATGTTCTATTACTCTCTTATTGTTAATAGCACGTATCCATGGTGGGGATCGGAAATTTTTCAATTTACTTTAGAAAAAAATAGGTTTTTGTCTTCTTGAATAATGGGACGATGACTTAAAGAGAGAAATAATTATCAAGGCAAGACGAAGAATGTTCTATAACCCTGTTGTTCATAAACTTTTCTTGCGCTTTCGGTGTTGTCGCAGCGAACTTGAGCACTATGGTAAGACTTGTCAGCATTTGAAAGCTGCACAACAAAGGTATCGCCACAAGTAGGACGATTCGTTGTAATTTTTAATCTCTGGAAAGCGCGAGAGGGAACGTTCTTGAATAAGAGAAGGAGTCGAACTACTACTGGGTATATTAACGAATCGTTTTCCTGCTGAACGTTCTAGAATATGAGAATATTCAATTTCCCGGTTGATCTGTACAATAGAATCGGTTAATGAGACTTCAGACGTAAGTGTGACAACTAATACAGTCGATAAGTGATCAGTCAGTGTCCATTGGTGGCTTTATAAGATCTAGTGATTTTAAAATGAAAAGTAACGAAGTCTACATCTAGTTCCAGTTCGGGTCCAAAGAAGGACACAATGACGACAGCGGAACTTCCGGAGCCTCAGTGTATCGGGTCGAGAGCAGAGGAGATCGAAGGTCTCTTTCTCTAAAGTTAATATTTCAGCAATACCGGGTATTGGGGCAGTTTATGAAGAAAGAAATAAACTGCACAAATCAACTGAAAAACAAAGTTCTGATTGATGATTTAGTTGTGACCGGACCAAATTCCGTGTATGCGGTTTGTAACCTTATATAATAGAAAAATGCATATGCATGTGTGAACCTACAACAGATGGTGATATTTCAGATATTGGCTTTTTTATACTTGTTACCCAGCAAGCCTTGATGAGTTACTAAGAGTCTCATGTTCCCGACAAAAGGAGTAGCGGACTAACTTTGTGACGACTGGTGTCCAACTGGAGGATGTTGCAACATCGCGCTACGACGCCAGGGGTTCCGGTTTCGAATACCGGCCTGGGCATGGATGTTTTTGAGTGTCCATTCATCAATTTCATCATATCGTCACTTATCCCCATATTCGCAAATTAGCCAAAAGTGGCACAAAAAATTAGTAAAATAAAGCAATTCAATCAATCTTCTAAAGTCTTGAAGATCCAAGTCACAAGGATGGAAAATTAGGGCTTTGTTAAGGTTAGGTGCGAAGGCAGGCGACAACACCCTAAAGGATCATATACAAACCTGCGGGAAGAACGATATTACTTAAGTCTCCAATACGAAATGATAAAAACTTTTGGTGAGTTCATTATAAATAATGTGTCCGAGATAAAGTGTGGTATCCCCAGAAGTTTCGGAAGGGAGAGGGGTTATGAATACTATTTTTGGTGGTCAGTCCTCATTTTGCCATATTTGTCTGTCTTTGACGTTCTTTTTTTTTAAGGAATACTTTGTCAAATGGTGTTATGACCCCACCAACTCTCCCTTGGGCACGTCACTGTAGACAAATGAGTAAGCATTTGATCATATTGGGAGACGAAACATTAGATGTGTTGGGAACTGTGCATTAATTGTTTCTCGATCCGGCTATATTCGAGAAAACTTCCTTTGTTTCGTGCCGATATATGACAAGACTGAGGAAACTGTGATAGACATCTTTGAACAAAGTAAAATAAAGCAGATCAATGAATCAATCACAATTTTGAACACTTGCGAGTGCCTGAATGTGGACAATTTGGTGGGTTTCGGCTTTTATAAGAGCTGCAAACATGGGAGGACAAGACACATTAGTGGTGTTCTGGTTCGAATCAGAGAGAAATATTCGAGAACTGCCTGCGTTCAGTTCGAAGCCCACAGTTTGAATCTCGCTTAGTCGAGTGGATTGCCTATTCCGTGCGTGTGTAACACCTTCGTAAAAACACTCACAGATACCACAGATGTTTTGATGCCTGGTGAGAAGAAATGGACAAACGCACATACTCAGATGGTTCCGGCACACAATGTTAATGCTTGGAAACAGAGGAGTCGTGTGGTAAAAAATGTTCCGATTTCACGTTCCAATTAAAATGGCAACCTTAAACAGGCGACGATTTAAGGGATAGTTGCTCCCCATTTTTTTGCTTCCTCACTATGGCCTCTTAATGGTAAGCCTTGTCTACGAAGAGAAAGTAAATTTTCCTTGCACTGCCCCTTACCCCAGGTTTTGGAACCCAATAGCCACCACTGGCCTTAAACATGCAATTCTGAGGTTCTATCTATACCTCTTAAAAATATGTTGTTAGTGTAAGACTGTTTGCTTGTATAGAGTCAATTGTTTTTATCAGCCATTGTTGCTTTCCATTGTTATGCGGAAATAAAGAGGGTCCAAAATACAGGTTCCGACTGTATTTTTACTTATTTCGGCCCGTAATATCTTGGTTAAACAACACTACCAATTTTTTTTACTCGGCATGGAAGCTCACTATTAGCACTCACTGAAATGGCACATAATATGGATATTGACGCTGTTAGTAGATATAACCCTTTAAATACTAAATTATTGCAAAATCCGCAACTTTAGAATTAGGCTTTTCTCAAAACAGCAAAAGGGAAGAGTAAAACTTGGTATGCCAAGTCTTTTTTTGTTTTCTTTTCTGTTCTTTTCTTTCTATTGAAGACTCGTAGTGGCGCTGTCGGCCACCAGAAGACAGTTTAGTAGCAGTGAGGAAAATGGCTACCACTGGACAGCAGAAAGCGTTCTGTATTCTCGTTCAGCAGCGGCATTTCCGAACAAGATTTGTGGTTGAACCACCTTCTGGCAAGTCAATTAGAAAATGCTACAACATTGGTGGAATTACGTGAGCGCATCACTGCAGCCATAGCCGACGTGGACCCTGACATGCTAGGAAGAGTGTGGCAGGAACTTGATTATAGACTAGACGTGTGTCGTGTAACACTTGGATCACACAGAGAACATTTATAATACGCCAGGAAAAACATTTTGCGTTTTTCAATCTGTGTGTGTAATATCAGTCATTTACGTATCATTACAATGAAATAAATAGACACTGAAATCGGGAACATCATTTTGACTTACGCTGTATGTACTCACACATGGAAATAAAAAATCATTGGGGCCTCGTCCTATTTTTTGAGGGGAAAACATCAAAATGTTAAGAAATGTCAATGTAAATTATCACACTTCCTTCCCTATCAGAAAGAGGAACAGACCTTTCTCCTCCCCTTCTATGTTTCAAATGGAACAGTTCCTGTCTTGAAAAGTTGTGGAAGAGTTACAGTTTTTATTTCTTTGATGAGTAGCGTAGTGGTAATGCTACCTCTTTGTAATCAAAGGTCTCCTTGTTTAATGTAAGGTGGAGGTACAAGTTGTTCGGATTCCACTTTAAACTGCAAGTCCACAGTCCCGAAAAGCTTTTATGTGCATAAAGTGGGTTTAAAAATAAAACTCTAACGAACTCTACATACAGTGACATACCAAGGACTTTCGTTAGCCATCTTTCTGCCACCTTTTCCTGCTTTAGACATTCTTTTTACTGGGCCAAAGAGGGACTATGATTCCCTACACCAGAAATGCCCATCCCCCTCAAGGCCCTGAACGCAGTCCCCCAAATCAAGAATTTCAAGACAGCAAGCGTAAGGATAATAGGCTAAAATTCATAACTAGATTTGATCATCATAACCCCCCAATATTATTTTGATAAATATAGTAACTGATTTTAATTTGGATGCAATAGCCTGTCAAGTGGTCGATAGTTATATCTTTAAAATGTATATTTTCGACACGCAGAAAGCTAGCACATTGAGTTTTTAGATAATTTGAAATGTCAGAAAATAAATTATGTGCATGCAGTGTTTCTGGACGGGGATAGATGTTAAAAAGCCCACAACTTAATGATAAGATAGAAAAATCTAACTGGGCACATTACTTGCATACCCATGATTTTTCTTTTCGGAGGCGGCCGGAATTGCAAAGGTAGATATTACATAGCTGCTTCACTTTGTTCTGGGAGAAGACAGGATATAAAATATTTTATAAATATTATTTTCTTGCCTTCCTTTTTAAAGTTGTTCAAAGACAAATATCGGGGGGTCGTTTTAAGGGGAGTTTGCTTTTATCATTTTGCCCTTTCCAGAGTTTTTTACTGCCTTCATTTGAAAAAAATAATTTTCACAAAATTTCAGAATTTCAAATTTTCTCAAAAATTCATAGGTAATTGTGGAGCTACAGCTCCATCATCTCCCCCAACCCCTAACCTGCGTACACCAGTGGGGCAAACCAAATATTCATGCTGCAGTTGCCTTAACCAAAACTTGTTAGTTCGTATGACTGATTCAATTATAATTTCATACACAGAGCTGTTGATAGTGAAAATAGAATTTGTTGCCTCCTGCAACAAATTTTCCTCTTAGGCTTAGAGTATTTCAAAGTAAAAAAAATCTGGATTATATCTCACGTGTAAAATTCACTTTCTGCGACAAGTTTGATATGCACATCTTACATTACATATTTTTCTGTTGTATCGGGTTCTTTACAATGCTTTAGTATGTAGTATATTTAGTACAATTATGACAGCACACGGAACAGACAATACAGTAGTATTTTTAATAGAACTACTTCCTTAAAATGGTGCACCTGCAGGAAGAAATGGCACGGGCCAAGTCCTGTGAATAGGCTGGATGGGGAATAAATTCGAAGCAAAATTAGTGCAATTTTGTCTTTGGGACGCTCGATTTATGGGATGGCCCGTTTTTCTGTTGCAAAAGCACTTTTTGGGCTTTTTAGAAAGTGATTCACCTAATGACTGCGACATCATCTCCTAAATGTACATAAATATTCAATCAACACCAAGAATATTGGTCGTGTCTGGCAATGTAGCAGCCGACCTTCGTGGCGGTGTGATTAGCACACCGCGCTACGACGCCAGGGACCACGGGTTTGAATTTCGGGTTGGACATGAGTGTTATTTGTGAGTGTTCCTTCATCAATTTTATCATATCATCACTCATTCTCATCGTCGCGATCAGCCCAAAGTGAAAGAAAAGCGACGCTAAATAACAAAAAGGAAATCAAATAGTAATGTAGCTACAGTATAATCCATTACAATCATCTTATCAAGACCCAAACAGGGATAATTGCGAGCAAAGCTAGCGGGAAAATTTTTATATCTATTTATTTGCATACTTACAAGAATATTACATTAATTTAATTTTTCGTCAATACTTTCAAAAGATGCCGTGCTATTTACTCTTTCCCAACTTATTCTCCATTTGCTCATGGACGCCAAAAACGAAAAGGGTACATCACTAAGAAATGGGGTGGAAAAGTGGTACAATATCAAGTAAATGGTAAGACACGAACTACAATAATCTTTTCGTATATAATATCACAAAATGTGAACGTTTTTTTTTTTTTTTTGTGACCTCCAGAGCTCTATGCCCCTTTTCTTCAATCTGCTGTTTTACATTGTGCGAAGCACTGCAAGCGAATCGAGCAAGAAAATAATGAGGGCATTAATTAAGAAACTGGCAATAATACTAATTTAACAAGGAGTAAATATATTTGCACACGGTGCCGCGACCTTTACTCCTTCCAAATTGTTCTCTTATTGCTTCTTCAGCACCCACTTTGTCGTCTCTGAGCTCGTGGCTCCACCGTACCTAATGCTATGTCAAACCATCTCACTTACCTTCATTATCTTAAAGTGGCAGAAAAGTAACGTAAAATAAGGAATAGTTACATGTGGATTTCTTATTTTGTAGTCGGTGCTCTATTTTTCTTCACTACATTTTCATGCATCAGATGTTTGTTTTAGGAGAGAAGGAAGAGAAGCGGATGGCTATGACACCCACCGCCACGCCGCTTAGCGAATAATCCAGAGTAAAATCCACTTTATACCATACGATCATCAAATGGTATGGTGTCTAAATAATGATCATCATACGAATTTTATGCCAAGCGCTAAATATTGATTGCCCCCCTCCCCGAACTTCAAAGTTCGATCCCCCCTTACTATGGAAATTCTGTGCCAATCTAAAACTTAACATTGCTATCCAATGTATGTCCTCGAAACGTTCCAAGCCAACTCCAATTTAATAAATAATTTAATAAATAAGATGCTTATGAAGAAACTGGTTAACAATGGAGAAACCTGAATTAATCTTACCCATTGTAGGAACGGATAAAAAAGTTTAGGTTGCTGTGACAATAAACTTTCCACTTTAGAGTTTAAGTTCGAGTTTGTGTTTTAAGTCCACTCTATGCACAATATGGCTAGTCGGGACTGGACCTACTGTTTAAACTGTGATCCGAACCATTATGTGCCTCAATCAGGTATCCAAACCGGGATCCCTCGATTACAAGGGGACGCTCGCACTTTCCGTTTTAGGAATGACAAAGAGTTAGTTAATATTTTCTAATTACTTTCACTTTCAAAACTTAAAGTTCAACAAATCTCGACTTCTGTGGAATAAAAGTCAGTGATATTTGTGTCAAGAAGTGTAACTCAACTGGTAATGTGAGTCCGAGGGACGCCAAGCCAACACGAGAGAGCGTAGAAATACGTTAAAAGTGCAAGCAGCATAGGGTACATTCAAGGGGATTGCCATGGCAGTTTGTATCACAAAATGGTCGAGAAATTAAGTTTCACTCGGGTCTGTCAGACACCTCGTTACCTTTCAACGTCTAAGATAACGGATTCGTTTTTGGAAGTAGCCGGTTATAATTCACGGGTTAAGCTTAACGCCCACTGAGACGTTGTTAAACGCAGCAACAGAACGCAACAGACGCGTTTCCGGCGTCTCAGCGTGCGATAACCTTTAAGATAACATGCAGACTTCTGGTATGGAAATTCCGTGCGTTTCCCTGTAGTGGGCGTTAAACCATTTGATTTCAATAGAAGCAGACAACAGAAATTCTGTTGCTTTCTGTTGCCGCGTCTCAGTGGATGTTAACTTGAAGTTGCCACCGTCACTTGAAACAAATGCTGCGGAAATATTTCATTTCCTCTTATTTGTTTATCACATTTTCCATCACTCTCTTATTTTGTCACCACGGTTAACCACCTAGTACAAATTGTCAATTTAAGTTGAATGAATTGAGCAAGGAAGAAGCTAGCAAAGTGCTACAACTTGTTTGAACTGTGTTACATCTTAATTTAGCATCGACATTCAATTATTCCCAGAGTTGTTTAATGTAAAATTGTAGTTGAGACATCTTGGAAATAGGGTCTGTAAGTTGGGTATGTTATGAATCCTCATGATAATATTTAATTCGGCTTCCCCGATGGCGCAGTGGTAGGGTTGTTCCCTTGTAATCAAGAAGCCACTGGTTCGATACCCGGTGGAGGCATACAGTGGTGCAGATCATAGTTTTAAACTGTAGGTTTAATCCCGATTAGCCTTACTGTGCTTAAAGTGGACTTAAAACATCAAATCAACCAAATCGACCTCTACGTAAACACACACAACAGGTGTGTTTCTGCTTGCCATTAACTTCATTCCTAGTTGATACTTCCTACCCTCACATCAGGTTAGCGTAAGGAAAACATTTCCCCTGACATAATCAATCCCAAAAACTCCTACCAAAATGAGAGCGCTTACATCATAGCTGACACGTAAGCAGTTTACACGTTTCTCTGCACCACCCACGCGACCCTAAATCTGTTGACCTTGAGTTTATTTGTCGACATCAAGTGACCCAGCAACGAAAGATTTAGCGCGAACGCAGCTCACGTGTCGCCACTTTCATTCCGTTGCAGTGGCGCAACCACAGGGAGCAAGGGAGGCATTGTCCCCCCAACCTTGGATGGAAATGAGTTCTTGGGGGTACAAGAGGGGCAAACATTGACGGCCAAGTGTAACTGCAATTTCCGCCCACAACTTGAAATTTTATGCAAATAAAAATACTATTCACAAAATTTTTCTTCATAGCTTCGCTCGCATTGCCTGCTTATCTTAGTCTTATCTTTTGTAAGTCTTCAGTACCGTAGCTAGGGGGCGGAGGGAGTCTGCCCTGGGCGCCGAACGACTTGAAGGAAAATAAGTTGTAAAATTGATTGATTGGGTTGTGGTTTTACGTCCATTTTACGAACAGAAATGCTAATCGGGACTGAACCTGCAGTTTAAAGTTGGATCCGAACCACTGTGCCATGTGCCTCCAGCAGCGGATATCGAACCCGGGACCCCCTGATCACATGGCAACGATGTTATCATTATACCATCGAGGTGCAGGGGCGGCGCCAAAAATTTTCGACCGGGTGGGCAGAAGCTGTATATTCATAAATTAGGGTGGGCAGTATAAATCTAAGACCTTATATGAGTTTTTCATGCACTCATGCTCGTCCACCCCTCCAACATATTCAGGGTGTCCTAAAACAACTTCAACAACGGTTGGATGCTGATAGATAGATATATATATATATATAAAAAAAAAACAAGAAACTTTTCCTCATACTCATAATCTCGAAAGTGCTTAAGTTTCTGATCTATGAGCGCTGAAAATCTAACCTGTATGTACAGTCACGGACACGTCTGGGTTATAACAATCCCATTAACTTTCAATGCAATCAGAATGGTGGACCCTCTTGTAGAGCTTTGTTAAATTTTTTGAATTTTTATAACCTTCATTCTGTAAACAATATTAAAAATTGCCTCGATAGAACTTTGGATCTTATTCTTACTAACATTCCAAAGAATGTGAACATATGTAGGGAAGAAATGCCACTTGTAAAAGAAGATAACCATCATCCTGCATTGACTGTACACCTAACTATAAGGGAATCTACTGATGTAATAACAAATGAAGCTTATTATTCTTACAATTTTAAAAAAGCCAATTTCATGCAGATGTATCATTTGCTTGGAGTGGTAGATTGGTCTGCATTAGATAATATGACTGATGTAAATCAGGCGGTTAATTTTTTTTTGTAATAGAGTTCATGAAGTATTTCTTGCCACAGTCCCAAAAAGAAGACGAAAGACAACAAATAAATACCCATGTTGGTTTAATAATGATATCATTAAATTGATAAAGTTAAAAGAGTATTACAGAAAAAATATAAAATTTAGAATAGGATATAAGTCATTGTTTCGGCAAACTAGAAAGCAGGTAAAAACAATGATAAGTAGTGCCTATTACAACTACATAAAGGAATTGGAAAGCAATTTGAAATCAAATACTAAAGAGTTTTGGAGTTTTATTAGAAATAAGAAAAGTAATAATGGTGCTTGTAACAGCACAATGAATTTTGAAGAAAATTCTCTCAAATCTGCAAAAGATATTTCTGATGGTTTTGCTAAATATTTTAGGTCCGTATATGCTGAAACATCTGAACCATGTATAATAGACGAACGCACTGAGTCCATTATATCATACACATTAGCAATTTCGCCAGTTAGTCAGAAAGAATATGAAAGTGCTACAAAACAGTTAAAAGGCAAACGATCTAGCGGCCCAGATGAAATACCACCTTACATTTTGAAAGGATGCTCTGAGGTATTGATGTATCCTCTACTTAGAATTTACAACTTAATAATGAAAACACAAATGTTCCCTGATATCTGGAAGGAAACGCGTGTATGCCCCATCTTAAAATCTGGTGAAAGTTCAAAAATAGAAAATTACAGGCCCATATCGATTCTTTGTGCACCGGCGAAAGTATTCGAGTCTATCCTATACAATCGCATATTTAATCATGTAAAATGTTTCTTAAGTGACAATCAACATGGTTTCTTTCCAAGTAGATCAACACAAACAAATCTGATAAATTTTGTCCAAGATATACATGATGCGTTCCACGAGAGACTTAGTGTACATGCAATATATATAGATTTCGCAAAAGCTTTTGACAGAATTAATCATAATATTCTTTTAAGAAAACTTGCAAGTTTTGGGTTCTCAACACAATATGTAAATCTTTTCAAATCTTACATTATTAATCGAAAACAATATGTAACTTATAAACAAGCGAAGTCTTTTGTTTATGATGTTAAATCTGGGGTTCCACAAGGTTCAAATCTGGGTCCTCTATTCTTTGCAATTTATATTAATGATTTACCAGGTACAGTGTCTCTCAAAAGTTTTAGGACAACGACATTTTAAACTAGGCAACCCAATTTACACAAGGCGTTGGTGGGTTGCGTGTAGAGTTAGGCTCAATTTCAGGGTTGCCACATGCACAATAGATATTTATAAAATACGCGAAAGGAATAAAAGCAAGTAATATTGTATAAAATTATGAAAAATATCACTATTATATCGCAAGTGACAAAATTCTTTCTGAAAGAAAAAAAAAGGTTTCTTAGTATTTCATCGCTGATGAGTCTACAGAAAGGAAAAGAGGTGAGAGAAAACGAAAGGTGACAAAGGAGAGGAGAAAGAGAAAGCGAAAGGAGAAGAGGAAAAGTAGAGGAGAGAAGAAAGAGAGGATAAACGAGGAGAGGAGATGTAGTGAGGAGAATGGAAAAAGATTCTAGGATGAGATTTATTTATTTATTTATTTACTGCTCTCAACAGAGGTAAACCTCCAATTACAGACGGCAGGAAAAAAATACAAAGAAAACAGTACAATTAGCAAATATATAAACATACATCCACCGATAATACAATTAATCAATAACATAATCAATAATTAAATTAAACAATCTGACGCTTTCTCTTGTCTTTCACCATACAAGAACAAAGACTTGTGCAATAATTACATACATAAAATACCTATAGATATATAATTGTAGAATACAATGGAAAATAATGGGAGAATAGTGATACCGGAATGATTACAGTGTATTTTGTCATAATTCTGTTTCAATCATTTTTTTATATACTGTGAATGGCAATGATAAATCTAAGGCCTGGTTATTCATTGAAAGCTTATTATACAAATCACACATTCTACTTAATGGGCTGCTTTTATATTTCTCAGTTTTGGGAATTTTCGGAATCAGTAAATTTCGCCCACGTAAATTACTTTTTCTGGTATTGAATTGTAGTTGACTGAGGAAATAACTATTGTCTAACATACCGTTTACAGTTTTATGTAAGTATAAGTGATACAGAATATTCCGCCTATTACAAAGGCTTTTAAAGTTAAATTCATGCAGCAAATTTTGATATGGCACATTATATTGTACTGGCTTTTTATATTTTATATAATATAAATACCTCAAAAATTTCTTCTGTGTTCTCTCCACGGTATTTTCATGCGATTTGTAGATTGGTGACCAGATAATAGAAGCATATTCCAGTCTACTTCTTACAATACTGTTGTATATGGTTGTTATACAGTTTATACTTCTGAAATTCTTAGTATTTCTAATAACAAAGCCTAGTATTTTGTATGCGTTAACAGCATGTGAGATATGCTGTTTGAACGTCAAGGAAGAATAAATAAAAACACCAAGGTCTTTTACTACGAACACCTGAGGAAGCAATTGACTATTTACAGAGTATGTATAATGAATAGTATTTCTCTTATTTGTTAACTGCATAAAGCAACACTTCTCTATGTTAAAACTAAGATCATTTATACAACTCCACTCATATAATGCATTTAGATCTTCTTGAAGTTTTAATGTATCTTCTACACTAGTAATTTCTTTATATAATTTTATATCATCAGCGTAAATAAGGCATTTTGAATACTTAACATAAGTTGGCAAATCATTTATAAACAACATAAATAATAGAGGCCCAAGATTTGATCCTTGAGGCACAGCAGAGTTTATATAATACTCACGAGGTAATGATTGTTTATATGTTACATATTGCTTTCTTCCTTGGAGATATGATTTGAATAAATTTATTAAATTGATTGTGAACCCAAAAGTTGATAACTTACGTAAAATAAGATTATGTTTAATTCTATCAAATGCTTTAGCAAAATCAATATAAATTGAATGCACACTTGATCTATTATAAAAGGCATTGTGGACATCTTGGACAAAATTTACTAGGTTAGTTGTAGTGGATCGGCATGGATAAAAGCCATGTTGATTGCTACTTATATAGCTTCTAACATGCTTAAAAATCCTTGAATACAAAATTTGTTCCCACACTTTTGCTGGAGCACACAGAATGGCAATCGTCTGTAGTTTTCAATTTTTGCATTTTCACCTGATTTAAAGATAGGACATATTCTTGTTAACTTCCAGATTGTAGGAAAAGTTTGCGTCCTCATAATTAGATTAAATATTAAGCATAGCGGCGTTTTAAGCACTTCAGCGCACCCTTTAAGTAAATATGGAGGGATTCCATCAGGCCCACTAGATTTTTTGGGTTTTAATTTTTTTATTGCCTCCCAGTATTCCGGTTCAGTAATTTTGTGCTTGAGAGTGAATTAGATACGCATAATTCCCTTTGCTCTGTTACATCATACGTGCTTGGAAACTCAGAATATACAGATTTAAAGTAACAAGCAAAGTTATCGACTATACCTTGATTTGTTTCTATTACATTATCCATATACGTATGTCATACTTTGGTTTGAATAAGTATTTCTACCTTTTCTGGTTTTTACGTAACTCCAGAATGATTTACTATTTTTCTCAATACTTTCTTCTGTTTCTCTTAGGTACATATTATATGCCTTATCTATGAGTGTTTTTACTTTTTCACGAGTATCTTTATACTTAATTCTACTGTCGATATCGTATTTCATGCGCCTTCTATGACGTTCTTTAAGTATAAGTGTTTCAATGATCTCTCGCGTAAATCAACAAGGATATTTATTATTTGCATAGATTTTCTTTGTTGGTACTTTAAGATTAAATGTTGAGTTAATATTGCCATTAAAGAACTTTACAGCATCATCTACATTATACATGCTACTAATAGGTGCCCAGTTTACATCACGTAACATTTCGTAAATTCCAAAAAAGTTTGCCTTTCTAAAATTCAACGATCTGACTGGGTTATTTTCTATAGTATTTGTTGATTTTGCGAAATGTAGAATTAATACTAATGATGAGGAAAATGGAGCAGAGAAGAGAGAAGAGGAGAAGAGGAGACGAGAGGAGGGGAGTGGAGAGTAAAGTAAAGGAGAGAAAAAGAGAAGAACGAAAAGAAGAAGAGAAGAGTGCAGTGGAGTCGGAAATCTGAGACAGGAGATACGAGGAGTGGAGATGAGTGGGAAGGAGATAAGATGCGAGAAAAGTAGGGAAGGCGATATGAGATAAAAGCAGAGCGAGCAGAAGGAGAGGAGAGGAGAAGGAGAAGAGAAGAACAGAAAGTACTGAAGAGAAGAGGTAGTTGCAGAAAATATCGTCTCAGCGTCAAGAATTGATGCATTGGTCAAATTATCGACATGAAACATTCAATAACATTTTGAAATGTATTGGAGAATGTATTAGATCGGTTCGAAATGCCTTTTGGCTTAGTTCAGAGCAAGGTAAAATCTTCCATATAAGATCTTTGATTTTACCTGCGATTATACCACTAAAAACATGAATGTTATTTGAATATTTATAAAAATTAACCAATTTTTGTCCACTTCTCGGTTCGCTGAAATGGAGATTTTGTAATTTAATATTTTCCCTCCCCACCATCGTTAATTCCAAACTGAATCATTCCGTTTCACACGGCGTGGACAATGAACACAATGGGATAGGTCTAAAACTTACGAAAATTTACTGCCACCGGAAGGGTTTGAACCTACGACCATCACATTGACAGTCCTGAACGGTAAACACTACCCTACAAGCTTTCGCTCCTGAAAGTAAGTAGAAGGAGCTGACCAATGTGAAATGTAGATGCAACTCTCCTCCTACATGTAATGTGCAAACAATACTTGTTTGTAACAAAGAAAACGAAGGTAGTACGACTCGGCGAAAACATTTAATGGAGAATTGCACACGATGAAAACTTTTCATTCGATATTTGCGTAGGTATCCTTGCATTGAACTCGAGTGGCAAAAGGGGTAAAATTAGTATGTCCTGAATTCCCACAAATATAAATAGTTATTTCATTAATATTTTCAATGTCTTTGAAGCAGTACACAATTATCGTTACAGTATCATAATTCACTATCTTATACATGGAAATATCCCTTTGAATGAGTGTCAATTCATTTATTTGTTTATTATTTTTATAAATTCCATAGGCAGAACAATGTAGCCACTATACACTGTTATTACAAATAATGTTACCATGCTCTTGTTTATAATAAAATGAGAATTAAAAAAAGAACACCTAGTATGGAGGATCGAATGCTTTCAAGAACTCTAACCAATACACTACGCCCTTTGTTTCCCTTGGAGCAACAGTTCTTAATTATTATGCCGCGTCAATACTGTAAACGTTATCCTGCAAAAAGAAGTTCAATACTGTGATATAGCTCTGTACTTCTAGAATTACTCTATACACATGCATTTGAAATTTAACTCTGAATTTATTTCTTCGTGGCTATTATATCTAAGCTTGTGAATATACTTTATTTGTAATTTTATAACGGTTTCATGAACATCTACGAAATAGTTCCTTATAATAACCTCCGGTTGACCAAGTTGCCAATATAAACAAATGGATTACAGATTGTCTTCGAGCTTACATTGTTAAAAAGGAGCGGATACATGCATTACTATCCCAATACTTATTCAATAAGATTTCTTGCTTGACAGAAATTATGACTTAAACTATTGCATGTTGAGCTAGTGCCCACCTAGCCGCCTCTGATGAAATCTATCATTCTTCAGATTCTCTTTCAAATTCGACTCTGGTCACTTGTAACTTGCTGGGTGCAGACATTGTGCATCGATCTACACTGTTTTGAGATAAGAAGCGGCCTTGAATAGCGTGAGTGAGTCACTTTGAATGCGAGCAAGCTACGCTACCAAGCTTGTCTGCCTTTGAAAACGAAGTCATTTTTTTTTCACCGTTTCCGAACGCGATTGCTATTGTAGAAGTATATATTCTCTCAAAAGAACACGAAAGGAAATTTGACCAATATTCTCCCGTCGTTTAAAACCAAATATTATCTATTAAACGAAAAGTTCACGATTGTCAATAAACGGTTTAACCTATCTGAGCATAGGTTCGATCCCGGGTTCAGTCTCCGGGAATATTCGGCCTGTGTATAGGGCCGGTGGCAACCCACCATCGTGAAGAAATTGGGGAGCTCCGAGTGAGTGATCGTAATCCGGTCGCGAAGTCCTACAACGGCTGGGGGTCTGTCGGGCCACCCGTCCCCCTAGTCAGTCTGCAGATCTCCACGCACCCCTGGTGACCCGCCTGGGAGGGAGGCCAGCAGTCGGTAGGTAAGCCTTGGCCCAATATTGATCTGTAGCGCAATAGGATTATTATTATTTAAATAATAAAATTTAATAGAAAGATTCTCCGAAATTTCTCTCCCACTGTCTACGTCAGGCCAGTACCCAGGGGGAGGGCATGCCCCGCTCGAACCATGAAAAAAATATTTAAATGTGAACCTATCAATAACTACGAAAATAACATCGTCGATTTTAGAAATGTGTAAAAAATTCAATTTTGTTCTTACATAAATGAATCCGTTTATTGCGCAAAAGTCTTCAGGCTGCAATATTGGGTAGTTGTAGTTTTATAATCATTGATGCAAGGCTATCAGACGTACGATTCAGCGATTTTGTCAGGACAGTGCGTTACTTTCAATTACTGTCCCGACTTTTTCGAACTGCAATCGTGATGCGAGAATGTCTCTTTATTATTGCTTTTTCTTAACTCACAATTAGACATGTTCTTTATTGTAATAATAATTCCTAGTACGCAACATTTAATTTATTAACATATTATTTTCTAAACATAGAATTATCATGACTTTTCAATAGCGCTCGCACTATTTGAACTATTTTGTAATATCTCTCTCTCTCTCTCTCTCTCTCTTATATATATATTTATATATATAAATTATAAATTTGGGTCTCGCCCCTCCCTCAAAGAAATCCTGCGTATGGGCCTGGTCTATGTCAATGACAGAAATGCAAGCAATATTTGTATTTATTTTTAACCCAATTAAAGGATTGTGGAAGAATTTAAAAGAAATAAGAAAGAGCAGAACGACTGTTAATCTACTTTAAAATTGTTGTTCTTCGAGGAAGAAAAATAAGAAGTATTTACTCCAGCACCTTAACACAGCGTCCCACGAGTTTCTCTTGACTAATACTGTCAAATGTGAAGTGATTTTATCAATAAAATTTTCCGCCTGTTTACGTCTAACGTTGCGCATATTTGGTAGTTCGCAAACGGTGTAATTATTTCGTGTTACCTTACGCAAAAGCAAATACATTTCAGAAGACTGTTCTGAACACGACACTTGCGTCAGAAAACAAGCATTTCGTCCTTTGCAGTATCACAGGAAAATAATATCGTCCTGCAATGTTCAAGCCTCTAGATATTTTCCATTAATAATGTATAATCACAATAATAAGTTAGAAGAAATAACTCGCATTCGCAACTACCAATATTCTCGTTTTTCTTCATCACTTCGAAAATTATTTCTCGAAGATATATGTTATATAACAAGAAAGCAATTCAAAATTAAAGTAAAAGTTCAACTACATGTATACCCAACGACATTTACAATATTGGAGGGACAGAATACTTAAAAATTGTTGTTTCTGTCGAAGGTAAGGGCGTGGTGTAGCGGTTAGAGTTCTAGATTGGGCTGCTAGCGGTCCCAGGTTCGATCGTCCATACTAGGTTTTCTTTTTTTAATTCTCATTTTATTATAAACAAGAGCATGGTAACATTATTTGTAATAGCAGTGTATAGTGGCTACATTGTTCTGCCTATGGAATTTATAAAAATAATAAACAAATAAATGAATTGACACACATTCAAAGGGATATTTCCATGTATAAGATAGTGAATTATGATACTGTAACGATAATTGTGTACTGCTTCAAAGACATTGACAAATATTAATGAAATAACTATTTATATTTGTGGGAATTCAGGACATACTAATTTTACCCCTTTTGCCACTCGAGTTCAATGCAAGGATACCTACGCAAATATCGAATGAAAAGTTTTCATCGTGTGCAATTCTCCATTAAATGTTTTCGCCGAGTCGTACTACCTTCGTTTTCTTTGTTACAAACAAGTATTGTTTGCACATTACATGTAGGAGGAGAGTTGCATCTACATTTCACATTGGTCAGCTCCTTCTACTTACTTTCAGGAGCGAAAGCTTGTAGGGTAGTGTTTACCGTTCAGGACTGTCAATGTGATGGTCGTAGGTTCAAACCCTTCCGGTGGCAGTAAATTTTCGTAAGTTTTAGACCTATCCCATTGTGTTCATTGTCCACGCCGTGTGAAACGGAATGATTCAGTTTGGAATTAACGATGGTGGGGAGGGAAAATATTAAATTACAAAATCTCCATTTCAGCGAACCGAGAAGTGGACAAAAATTGGTTAATTTTTATAAATATTCAAATAACATTCATGTTTTTAGTGGTATAATCGCAGGTAAAATCAAAGATCTTACATGGAAGATTTTACCTTGCTCTGAACTAAGCCAAAAGGCATTTCGAACCGATCTAATACATTCTCCAATACATTTCAAAATGTTATTGAATGTTTCATGTCGATAATTTGGCCAATGCATCAATTCTTGACGCTCAGACGATATTTTCTGCAACTACCTCTTCTCTTCAGTACTTTCTGTTCTTCTCTTCTCCTTCTCCTCTCCTCTCCTTCTGCTCGCTCTGCTTTTATCTCATATCGCCTTCCCTACTTTTCTCGCATCTTATCTCCATCCCACTCATCTCCACTTCTCGTATCTCCTGTCTCAGATTTCCGACTCCACTGCACTCTTCTCCTCATCTTTTCGTTCTTCTCTTTTTCTCTCCTTTACTTTGCTCTCCACTCCCCTCCTCTCGTCTCCTCTTCTCCTCTTCTCTCTTCTCTCTTCTTTGCTCCATTTTCCTCATCTCTCCTCGAATCTTTTTCCATTCTCCTCACTACATCTCCTCTCCTCGTTTATCCTCTCTTTCTTCTCTCCTCTACTTTTCCTCTTCTCCTTTCACTTTCTCTTTCTCCTCTCCTTTGTCACCTTTCGTTTTCTCTCACCTCTTTTCTTTTCTGTAGACTCATCAGCGATGAAATACTAAGAAACCTTTTTTTTCTTTAAAAAAAATTTTGTCACTTGCGATATAATAGTGATATTTTTCATAATTTTATACAATATTACTTGCTTTTATTCCTTTCGCGTATTTTATAAATATCTATTGTGCATGTGGCAACCCTGAAATTGAGCCTAACTCTACACGCAACCCACCAACGCTTTGTGTAAATTGGGTTGCCTAGTTTAAAATGTCGTTGTCCTAAAACTTTTGAGAGACACTGTACAATCAAATTTTCAAAGTGTTTAGTGTACGCAGATGATGTTAAAATATATAGAGAAATTAGGGATATTACGGATACTAGGAAATTACAGACTGATATAAACATGGTTCATAGGTGGAGTGTAGAGAATGATATCAAGTTTAATATTAAGAAATGTTCATACATGATATTTACTAGAGCACGAAATAATGTGCGAAATGATAAGTATGTTATTAACGGCGAATTTGTAAAAAGAGTGTATTCAATTAAAGACCTAGGAGTAATTATTACCCATAATATGACTTTTACTGAGCATATTTCTTGCATTACCCAGAATGCCTACAGGAATCTTGGATTTCTAATAAGAAATGCTAAAAGTTTAAATGATATATGCTCTTTGTGTATGCTCTACAAATGTTTAGTTAGAAGCAAATTAGAATATGCTTGTTCCGTATGGGCGCCAAACTGTGAGTCCCAGAAAAATATGATTGAACGTATACAGAAGAAATTTCTCAGATTTTTATATTATAAGAAGTATCGAATATCGCCAATAATTCTTAAAATACCATACAATGATTTATTAAATGAATTTGATTTTGTAAGCCTGTCAAATAGACGTGAAATTTCTCAACAAATGTTTCTGTATAAAATAATAAATGGACATATTGATAGTAGTTCTATACTAGAGAGAATATGGTTTAATGTAAGACAGGGTCATTTACGTAATAGACGTTTACTCTCATACAAAATCCCAAGAACAGAAATGTATAAAGGTTCGCCAATACAAAAAATGATACTTCAATATAACAAGATCTCAAATCATTTGGTGGACTTGGATTTCGGCATGACACGGACCAAATTTATGAATATGTTAAAGGGGTATCTCTCTTAATAATGCATTTATTATGAGAATTGGATTTGTCATATTGAAGTTTGTTGTAATGATATATTGTACCATTGTTTGTGATACTTGTTTTGTGTAATTCAGATGAAATGTGTAAATATATGATAATTTCTGTTGTCACAGTTAAGCAGTAAACCTGATCTGTCACCAAGATGTCTATATATATATATGTATATGTATATATATATATATATATGTATATATATTATGTATTATCTGTCTATGTTTGTGAATATGTGTGTGTGTGTAAAGGAGGAAGGAGGGAGAATGTGTACGTGTGTACATACAACTTGTAAATGAAAATGTAATATTTTATATTACCTTTCTGTAATTGGAGATTTGTCTCTGTTGAAGGGAAATAAATAAATAAATTACAACCCAGAAGTGCCATGACTGTACGTATACAACCCAACTCACCAAACGATCGCTCTGACGTAACTTCCAGGGACGCGTAACAAGATTGCCACTTTAATTGGAGACAACAAACTTAGGAGTTTTATCTGGCAAAATACAAGAGAATAATTATACTTGCGATGTTGTAAGCATAGGTGCGCGCAGAATAATTTATTTGGAGGTCCCTTAAGAGAAGTTTCAGTTACCTACCTGGACATGGCTAGCCTATAGTCGTAACTTCATGTTATTTTCACAGAAACTATTAAGTATAAGAACATGAAATTTTAACAATATAGAATGAGCATCTGTTATCACTTTAGCACAGGTTTTACTATCACCGTGTCGATATTTTAAGTAATGAAAGTAAACAATTGAAAATGATAAATACAAGGCTATATCTCTACGGGTACTATCAGCTGAATCACTCTCACGAAGTACATCTGTAGGTTCAGTTTTACCATGTTTTCTAATGCACATTAGCCTACTTCATAAAATATATTGCTGTACCTGGTCACTCGATAGATAATGCCATGTGTTACATATATCATTTTAAACCGTAGAATTTAGATGTAAGCAAAAATCTGAAAATTGATACACTTGTCATTGAATGAGAAGTGAGAGAGCATTCATGTAAATCTTTGAACATGATAGTCTTATTGGAAATATTAGAAGGTTGCATTAACAGACAAGTCGGTCCTCGGGAAAATAATATTTACGGTCCGATATGTGAAGGGGCTCTGCGATTTATCAAGACAAAAATAATTTATTTACTACGTGATTACTGATTACTATAGTAAAGGAATATTACATTGTTTTGTGGAGAGGGAGAGACTCAGAGAGAGATTCAGAGAGAGAGAGAGAGAGAGAGAGAGAGAGAGAGAGCTGGTCATCTCAAATGAAACGAAATTCCTTATTTTTTACCACTGATATTATTTTCATTATTTTAATGGTAGTTCAACATATTTTCTTTATTTTTTAGAAGACGTTTGGGGTAGCCAGGTACCTTTGGCACCTCCGTGTGCACACCTGCCTGTAAGAAGTATCTATAGCATTTGCAAACTGGCCAAGACATAGAATTACCAACAGATACGGACTGAAATTCAAGACTCTTCATTCTAAAATGTCCCCATCGTGTTTCGAGTGTCGTGCAGTACCAATAATCGTGAATCGCGAGATACACTTACGACATGTTGATGAAATCGACGAACTGAGAAATGCAAACATAGTGTGTTCGCCACCTTGTTTTGTTTCACACGCAGACTGCAAACCCCTTACTAAAAATAATGAATGGTAAAATCTCTTGCAATAAAATGAAGAATATCGTTTGAACATTAATTAATTCGCAGATTAAAACTAATACATAATAACTGAAATCAATCCGATCTGTATAAGGGTGTCACTGTTTGACGTGTGCATTCCGAGCGCCCAATACAGCTCAGCGTTTGACGTAAGTATGAATAATGTCTTATTAGCAAAATTTAAAAAAAGCAAGAACCCGGGTATAAATCAAATTATTAGTTCATTCTGCATAATATTTACCTAAGCTAAAGAAGGACTTTTTGGCAAAATATCACCGAAATGTAATAAATAAATAAATAAAATTGTATGTATTTTGTTATGAAGCACAAAGTTCTAAAATTGTGTCCCTATTCTATGTTAGTTAACCACAAGAAAAATCACATGATTACGTAACTGATAGGGAAAATGTATCTGTAAGAAGATTTTTAGCCTCCCTGATGGCATAGTGGTAGGGTCGTCGCCTTGTGATCAAGCGGTCTCGGGTTCAATAACCGGTGGAGGCAGATAGTGATTCGGACCCCACTTTAAACTGTAGGTCCAGTCCCGATTAGCCTATCTGTGCATAAAGTGGACTTAAAACAACAATTCATTTAAGAAGAATCCTAATACCGTTGCTAACTCATCAAGTCATTACTAATTCTGCAGCTATTTTTCAAACCTACAGAGCTGTTTTATCAAAATCTATTTTTGTGATTGCTTCTTATTAGTAGAATGAATATAAAATTATTATTATCTATTTTGGATACGATATCGAAATTAGAAATTACAGGTATATAAAATCGTGATGATGAAATTGACATATCAAATTACCTCTGTCTTAGTATTTCAGTATAGACCTAACTAAACAACTTTGTGTGTTGCTGAAGGAAGCAACGCGAAGAAGAGGTTTTTAGTTGTTTAACAGATCACCTTAATCATACCCAGGCCGGAAGCCCGGAGTTGACAACATCAAGCAACTCCACTCCACCCCTTCTACACTCAGTTTCAGTTACAACTTTTTGGCCAAGTTATGGCAGACAGTTAATTATATTTCTATATTTTTGCCACATTTCAAGTATCTATTTCTTTTCATTATGTGGCACATTTTCAAAGCAATTTGATGCATCATCCCTGTGAAGGTCAGAAGCTGCAGCCCTCAGGCCCATAATCTTGTTCTAATCTTGATCATATTCTGCACAATTTTGCTCCTCTCATAAAGCCTCCTAAGGGCATTAGATCACATTTTTTGTTTCAAAAGATTTGGAAATTCCTTTCGCTTTCCAATGATAAAATTAAGGAAGTTGAAAGAAAAGCTTAAATTAAACCCATTCAACTTATTATTTACTCTGACTTTTGTAAACCTATTCACGAAATCAGTGTTTCGGCAAAGCTTTTTATTGAATGATAATATGTGAACTTGTCTGTAATATAGATAATATTCACAAGTAAAATATACATGAAGTGAACACCATAATAAACTTATTTATTAGACCTTTCGCATTCTCCCAAGAGTATATATTTATTGAATTTGATTGGGTTGGCACAGCAATTTTTGGGTAGGCAATTGTCCATCCGTGCCCACCCCTGTCGCCGTCCCTGTCGGGGAGGCACAAAAGTTGTAAGAGAGAGAATGCATTGGCGTCTCGTGAAATCGTTTGAGCCCTATTAAAAGCCTGCAAAAAAAATTGAATCCAAAAATTTTCTTGCTCGCCTTGCTCGCAATATATCATTCTTCTCTGTAATGTATTGTAAATTACCAGACAGAGAAATAAGACTTGTCTTAATTGATTTTGTTTTAAATGCATGAACAATTGATTCGAGGAAAGGGAGCGTGCAGACAATTTATGTAATTTTTGTTGTTGGTTTATTGTGAGATGGATGAATTGGTTGCCTAGTGGATTTAAATAATAGCCTATAAGTTGTATATAATATATATTAAATAAACTTTGAATGTGCACACAATTTAGTGTCCACATCGCTCCATGTTGCATATATCGTCGGTGAAGGGGCGAAGTGGCGTAACTTGAAAAATTACATTTTTGATTTATGACTACCTCCTCTGTTACCTGTCAAAATTTCGTGGCTGAATTCCCACTGGTTCTGGAGATTTAAGCACCCTGCAATTGGCGTATCTTGAAATTTTCTGCATAAAGATATCTGCGAAGTTTCTTCAGGCGCGTACTGGCGTAAGCTTATATCGGGAAACAAGATATACGATTTACGAAATATTATATAAATTTATATAAGATTTATGAAACAAAGGTGAATCATACGTTAGTCCATGCACAAAAAAGTTAGTTCCAGGGAGAAATCTGAAAGAAAAATTTGATGGAAAATGTGAAAAGTTTGGTAAAGAATGCTTTAAAATCACAGATGCGGAAAGACATGAATTTTTTAAGGACTTTTATGCAAGTGATGACCTTCAGCTTCAACGAGAATTCGTCAACACATAAGTAAAGGTTTCAGACGGTAAACACAAAACTACGCAAAATGAAGAATCTCGAAGATTAAAAACAAATCATTACTTTTTACCATAGAAGGAAAGAGAAGTAGTATCAGTGTGTAAAACCATGTTTCTAAACACATTTTTAATATCAGAGAAAACAATGCGAACTGCTCTAGCCAAAAGAAGATGTCATTGAGAAAGAGAGAAGAGGAGGAAAACTTCAGAGCCTACTGGAAAGGGACAAAATAATAGAGAATATGATGTAAAACTCATAAAGAGATTCCCAAGAGTCGATTGATTGATTTAGTTTATTTTACTTCGCGTTTTGTGCCTCTTGGCTAATTTGCGAAGATGGGGATGAGTGATGAAATTGATGAATGGACATTCACAAACAACCAAGCCCGAGCGGAATGTGCTAACCACTCTTTTCTAATATTATTTTTTTAAAAGGAAAGCCCCTATGCGGAAGCTTACCCCATCACACTTCGTTCACTCATATTATTTCATTCATATTTCAATTTCAGGACAATAACAAACATTCATGTCCGAGCCAGGATTCGAACCCGGGACCCTATGCGTCGTAGCGCGATGTGCTAACCACTCCGCCACGGGGGCCGACCACTCGACCACAGGGTCCGGCCCCAAGAGTCGAATCTCACTACTGCAGGAAAGATACAAAAAGACAATGTCTTCATTCGGATCTGCCTAAAAGCAAAATGTATAGAATGTTTATTTAGGATCATAAAGAGAACATCACCCCTTTACCAACTTATCAGACATACAGAAAGATATTCAAAAGCATGAACCTTTCTTTTCATTGCCCGAAAAAGGAAACTTGCGGTCTGTGTAGCAACTTTCTGGAAGGAGATGAGTCGACGAAGAGCGAACTAGGTGATAAGTATCAAAAACATATCGCCGAGATAGATACTGTAAGAAAGAAGAAAATGGAAGCTAAAGACACATCGGACTTTCAATGCAAGACTGTTGCTGCAGTGTTTCAGTTGCAGCAAGTCATTTATCTTCCCATTTCAAATGAAATAAAGTTATTTTATAAAAGACGATTATGAATATACAATTTTACACTCTATGATCTGAAGACAAGGGAATGCTATTGTTTTGTTTGGCACGAAGGAGTGACCCACAGAGGTGCATGCGAAAATCTTCACATGCCTAAACAATTTTCTTCATCAATTGGATGTAAAATAGGTTGAAGAAATTTACTTGTTCGCTGAAGGTTGTACAGGGAAAAATAAAAACTCAATAGTTGCAGCCATGATGCTCTACACTGTTACTATGGCTCAGCATATCAGTGTCATCAATTTAAATTTCTCTGAATCGTACCACGGACAGAATGAAGGCACTAAAATCAACTGGAAATGTATTCATTCCAGCTCAGCTGCTACCAATATTTAGACTTGCACGATCTGATAAACCATACACTGAGCATTCCCTTCGATGCATGAATTTCTTAGATTTCCGAGATGTCGCATCAAATCTGAGGATCCTATCTGTAAGGAAGGATGATAATGGTGAAGGAATTGACTGAACAGGCGTACAATAACTAATGGTGATCAAGGATCAACCAGATAAAATTTATTTCAAGGACAGCCATTTAAATATGGTTTATTGAAGTATCTCGCTGCAAAGGAAAGTTATATTCACCAAAACTCCAAAGTGTCTTCACTCACATACACCAAGGATTTCACTACAGATGTATGCAGATTTGGTGTCTTTATGTGAAGGAGATACACCTGTAGTGAGAGAACCTGAGTTTGTGTATTTCTACAAAAATCTTCCACACTGAATATCATTAAAAAAATATTAAAAATATTCTATTGTACGAGCCTTCAAAGTCCCATAGTTATTCTTAGTTACAAGTACAACCAGAATTCATATTTTCTTTGTACTGAAGTGTTACTATATCTTGAATTGAATTAAAGATAAACCATTATTAAGTTTCTGTATTTTATTAACTTCTTTTAACTACTATTTTCAACAGTAATGGATAAATAGACGTGAATCTATGGATCACTTTTAAATAAAGGTATGAAATCAATACAACTATTATTAAATACTTTATATTAACGGGAAAATTAATAAATGTATCTCTACATACCAAAAAGATCATTTTAAAAAAAATGTAAGGAGGGCGTAACTTTAATCACAATCTTTGAAAAGAAAAGGCGAAGGGGCGTAAGTGATTCAAGCACATTCCAAAATTTTTCTTCCAGCAGAAACGAAAACATGTTCAAAATGTAACTTTTCCCCCAGATGTAACAACAATCATACACTTATTGTACAAAATTTGCAATTGATATAATAAATATCAAATGAGCACGACGGTATTATGTTGAACGAAAAACTTTAAATCTCTCTCTTAAAAAATCGTAATTATCAAGATACGTCACTTCATCCCTACACCGACGATATGTGAAACATATATCGTGCACTAAAGTTATACATGTTAATGTAAAAAATAATTATATTTGGAATGCATTTATCAATGTGAAATTGAAAGTGTTGAAAAATAATTCAATCGTTTGTTCGAACACAAATGCTTTAGCGCCAACTTCTACCCCCTTCTTGCATAATTTACGAGGGTAATAATGTCTTCGTTACTACTACTACTACTACTACTACTACTACTACTACTACTAGCCTACTACTACTACTACTACTACTACTACTACTACTACTACTACTAATACTACTACTACTACTACTACTACTACTACTAATACTACTACTACTACTACTACTACTAATAATAATAATAATAATAATAATGTTGGTGCCGGGTTCGAATTCCGGCTTGGGCATGGATGTTTGTGAGTGTGTGTCCATTCATCAATTTCATCAAATCATCACTCATCCCCATTTTGGCAAATTAGCCAAAAGTAGCACAATAAGCGAAGCAAAATATGGCAAAATCAATAATAATAATGTTATAATAATAACATTATTAACATTATTATTATTAGCATTATTACTATTATTAATATGGCACATTTATCCTGGTACTTGCCACCCCAAACAAAAATTCGTGGTTGCGCTTCTGTTCCAATGGGTTTCTTTCTGAGATCGATCCACGTTCAAGTGTTTCAGATGTTTTTGAATTCAGATATTTAATATTCGTAATGATTCCAACGAGTTTATTTTTTCCAAAAACAATTACATTGTCAATAATGAAAAATATAACCAGCTAGATATTCTGACGCGTTACCCACGGTTACCCACGGTGATTTTTTGTCAATTTTAGACATGGTGTGGACGGGATCGTCCCGTCGAACTCATACCTCCTTTAAAGACAATGAGCTATCAATATTATTCATCGTACAAGAAATTCCGGATCTCGGTATTTAAAATTTCAAACCGGGTAGTCCCTGTAGTACTTTGTGAGTGACATATAATTTTTTTTTCATATTTTCGCACATAAACGTTGTGTTTTTCTTCGCAGCAAACAAAAGAAATATATTGTCGCAACACAGTCTGTAAGTCAATGATATGAATACACGTTTATTATTTTGAAGCCCCTGGCGAGGGATAGGAAAGGGGGACTAGGGAGCCATGCACAGAAGGCGCTTCTTGAATTTTTTCCCCTCAAAGTAGTAGCAATAGAGCGTTTTAAATGATGTTCTACAGGCATAACTGAAATCACTGGCGCAACGACAGGGGGCAGGGGCATTGCCCCCAACCTTGGATGAAAATCCATTCTGGGGGAAAAGGGGGGACAAACATTGAAGTAGAAGAAAAGCAAGACTGGCAGACTCTAAGAGTAACACGACAATAGGATACTCAATATGGAATAAGTTTACACGTATTTCTTACATTTTTTCTTCTAGACGGCCAAGGCACCTGCAGCGGGGGAGAAGAAGGGCAACTACAGCCACTTTATTTCAAATTTTATACAAATAAAAATACATTTCGTATTTTTCTTGCTCGCAATACTTAATTTTCTTACAGTCTCATCAAGTTCAGAGCCGTATGTAGCTAGAGGGGCGGCGGGAGTCAGCTCTAGGAGCCGAACGATCCAAATAAAAGAATAACATGTAAAAGAGAATCTACATTATTTTCAGTTTTCACAATTTTGGTTCTAAAAATTGTCTTGCTCACTTCGCTCGCCATATGAATTATATTCGTTATGCATTCTCTGCCGTTCAAAAATTCAGTTTGTGTGCTTGTTTTTCATTATTAGCTAATGAAAATGAAAGTGTTGAAAAAATATTTCAAATAGTTTGATCCAACACTATTGCTTGGGCGCCGACTTCTAACCCCCCCCCTTATTGCGTGAATAATAATGTTTGGTACTACTACTATTATTAATAATAAAAATAGTAATACTAATTACAATCGTGTTGTTATTATTATTGATTCGTTCATCCTAGTGGTTGCCCCCCAAACAAAAATTCGTGGTTGCGCCTCTGACTGAAATATTCTTAAATATGCTAAAACTTTTGTTAAAATCAGAAATGCAAAATACGAATCTTTAAATATAACCCATATTATTTTTAATGAGCTTTTATTTCTTTCCTTACTCCAAAATTTGTAGGATGTTAGCATTCGCGCTCATATTGGGAAAGGGGGGAGGGGGCAGTGAAGCACTTGACCTACCTGAGATGTCTGGGAACACCTAATATCATTTGAATAGTGAAATTGTTGCGTGAAAACATCGACAAGGTGTGTCTTGAAAGATATCAGACTTAGTGGTCTCTGATATTTGAGTTTTTGTTTTTAAGTCCACTTTATGCACAGATAGGCTAATCGGGACTTGACCGACAGTTTTAAGTGGGATCCGAAATTTTGGTTGCCTCCACCGACTACCGAACTCGGAACCCCTTCATTACAAGGCCACGCCATTACCACTACGCCATCGGGTTGACCCTAGTCTCTGATATACACATCGTGAAAAAATACAAAAAGACACTGAACTGTTCCTAAAATAAATGTTAAAGTTTATGGAAAGGAAGCAAGTCGAATCCAGTTTCTATTTAAATAGAGGACTCAAGTCTGAACTTAGCAACAATGCCACGGTATTTTCAATTCAATTTAAATTTTATGATTTGTAAAACAACGACAACAATAATGATGATAATAATAAAATGTCACGGTAATTTTTTATGATATGAAATATTATCCTGCCCCAAGTGCTCGAAGTGAAAATCCTTGCCCAGTTTGGGAAAAAATATGAGGATGCTTGTAGTTGTATGGATCAATTTTGAGAAAATGCGGTAGGTGAAGGAATGCCTATGCAAATTATCCTTGTCGTGGATGCTTTGTTAGAATTTTCTTAAGTGGGGGATATCATTACTGTGGCATAAGAAGAAAATATCGAAGGACGTATGCGACTAAATTGCAATTTCCTCTACAGTTGTCATAAAACAAGAGCTCTCCTCCCTAACATCTTACATTTAGCCAACAGTACTCGTGGCGACGCTTCAGATGATTCTTTTTTCAGGTGACTGTTGCTAGTTACGGGAATCAACGTTATGCGATTATAAACTTCCCTCTGCTACAGTTTTTCCATTTTCTGCGCCGCGTTTTTGTGAGGGACGGTCGGTTGACTAGTTAGCGACTGTATGAGACACTAAGCAAATTCAGGGCCTCCCCGGTGGTAACGTTGTCGCCTCGTAATCAAGTCCCGGGTTCGATATCCGGTGAAGGCACATGGCACAGTGGTTCGGATCCCACATTAAACTGTAGCTCCAGTCCCGATTAGCCTTTGTTCATAAAGTGGACTTGTGGACTTAAAACAAATCAATCAATCAAACTAAGCAAATTCATCTACCAGTGACTTTCGGTATAGTGTAATGTGCAATGATAAATAGGAGAACGATAAAACTGCCGGAGAATGGGCAAGAGTGTACGAATGATCTGAACAACTTGGCGAAGAACGCTAGTTGCTCACGAATGAACCGCGTGGACACATTTCTCCGACTGGGACATGCAAGATGTTCTTTATGTGAATTTTTGGGAAAAGGGTCATGATTTATGCCCAGTTTTCCTGCACATTGATGAATGTATAATGACATTTGTATAAATAAGACGTTGATGTTGTCTGCAAATGTTATCCTTCACCATAATTTCCCCACATGGTCAATTTGACAGCAATAACTCTCCGAATGGGTTTTGCTTCATGTTCTTACACTCCGGGCTTAGCTCTTAGTGAATATCAGATTTATTTGAGCCGCTTAAAGATAATATGAGAGAGAAGAAATTTTTGACATATGAAGCACTGACAAAAAAAAATTAAGATATCTTGCGGTGGCTATGACAGCAGTCTATTTTCTTCAACGCCAAAGAACTCACGGAACTGACACATTGATAGCAGTTATGCCTGCATGCTCAGGGAGATTCCTTTAAAAACTCACGTAGTTTTGTCCTTGTAGGACTTGTACTCTTGGTTGGTCAACCCTGAATGACCCTTGCAAATCTGCTGTTTGAGAAAAGATCAAACTAATTCCATCTGTATTTTTACGTCGCTTTTCTGCCAATTTAGCTAATCGCGACGACAAGGATAAAATTGTGAAATAGATGGAAAGACAAAAACACATTATGCCTTCTCCGCCACAGAAGACGACCAAACTATTTACATTTTTCAAATTATTTGGAGAATATTTTCGTTCACTGTAAATTAATGGAAAGACCAAAAATCATCAAATGAAATAGGTCTACAAGTTAGATAAAACTAAATTAATGCTTACTGGAAGAAAGCAATGTTTCCTTTCTTTTCCTAATGCCTCAGACCTCCCCGATGGCGCAGTGGTAGCGTCGTCGCCTTGTATTCAAGGGGTGCTGGGTTCGATAGCCGGTGGAGGCACATAGTAGTTCGGATCCTACTTTAAACTGTAGGTCCAGTCCCGATTAGCCTTACTGTGCATAAAGTGGACTTAAAAAACTGTTTTTTTGACTTTATGGGTGTGAGTGATCGGTCTTTATGGGTCCGGGACGGGATCGATACGGTTTATAAAACTATCCCAATCTTCAGGACAGAAAATTTCACGTATTTCCCCACTAGTTCAGAAAATTTTATCGATGGGTAATGTTCAGAATTTCCTAACACTCCTACAATTATTGAGTTCCACGCACATTTTGTCCCCAAAGAAATTATTTTCGGTATTTTGATGCCATTTCTAGAAGATTTATCTTCCGATAATTAAGTACATGTATATCCAGAATTCTTATTTCGCGATCATTTTAAATTCCTGACCTATCGAAAATCCCGAAAGTAAGGAAATCATTTCCCGAAGTTTCCCGGGACAGGACTTCTGGATCCCGCAAACTGAAGTCTGCTTTCCGTTGCGACTGGTAGTATGTCAGAGGTCCCAGGTTCGAATCCTCGTCATTGTGTTTGTTCAATCACCATGTTCCTGACGTGAAATAACCAGAATACGTAAACTTTAATAAACAAATATCGTATCCGATGCAGAGGCGGGCTGATTAACATCTGTGCATAAATTGGACTTGAATCTGGGGATGTACAATATCGGAATTTTGATATCGAGATATATCGTCAAGAAAATATCGTCGCAGACGATACGATATTATTTCCGTATCGTGATATGGGTGATATATCGTGTCCCTCTCTACAATATATATCGCAAAAATATCGTGACGATATATCGTCTAGTTAATATCGCCTGGACGATAGTTCCTCAATATCGCGATATATCGTCTAGACGATATATCGTCGATTAGTACTTGAATCAGTTGAAATGTCGGTTCTGCCAACCGAAGGCTTAGTGTTTTGATGACGTTACTTTGGTCTCAATATGTGTTCCTTGCACCCCTAGCACGCGTGGTTTTACCACAGAGAGCAATGTAATAAAGACGGACTCTTTTGAACGTTCGTACCGCCGAAAGGACCCACCGAAGAGAAAAATGACACTTGCATTAAAATAAAAAAAATCATTATGACCTGCCTGCTTTACCCACTGTGCCTGCACTTCCTTCTTCTTCCTCTTTGATATGTGGCGCCGTTCTTTCCCTTCAACATGTTTACAGTTAATCGGATATCATGAGTAAGCAGTTGCAGTGGAAGGAATCTTCCAAAGCGAAAAAAACAAAAACATATTTGTTTCCCCGCCATAATGAATTCACAGTTGCCTTCTCCTTAGATATAACACTGACATAGTGTTGATTGATTGGTTGATTGAGTTGGTGTTTTAAGTCCACTTTATGCATAGTAAAGCAAATTTGGACTGGACCTACAGTTTAAAGTAGGATCTGAACCACTATGTGCCTCCACCGGGTATCGAACCCAGCACACCTTGAATACAAGGCGACGACGCTATCGGGGAGGCCTGAGGCATAAGGAAAAGAAACGAAACATTGCTTTCTTCCAGTAAGCATTAATTTAGTTTTATCTAACTTGTAGCTTCCTTGACTGAAATATTGATTTTACCCATGTGTTATGTCGCCCCTCCTTCCTTCGAAACTTTTTAAGCCCCCCTGTACTTTTTGAGGACATCAGACACTTCCTCAACATAAGATAACAACATTGTGAGGACGCTAATCACTTGTGCACCAGAAGTAATAAGCCTTGTGAGGACATCATACACTTCATCAACAGAATATAGTAGCCTTGTGGGGACACTACTCACTTTGCATCAGAAGTAATAAACCTTGTGGGGACATCATACACTTCTTCAACAGAATATGGTAACATTGTGGGGACACTACTCACTTTACATCAGAAGTAATAAACCTTGTGGGGACATCATACACTTCTTCATCAGAAGATAGTAACCTTGTGGGGACACTACTCACTTTGCATCAGAAATAATAAGCCTTGTGAGGACATCATACACTTCTTCAACAGAAGATAGTAACCTTGTGGGGACACTACTCACTTGTGCACCAGAAGTAATAAGCCTTGTGAGGACATCATACACTTCTTCAACAGAATATAGTAACCTTGTGGGGTCACTACTCACTTTGCATCAGAAGTAATAAACCTTGTGGGGACATCATACACTTCTTCAAAAGAAGATAGTAACCTTGTGGGGACACTACTCACTTTGCATCAGAAGTAATAAACCTTGTGAGGACATCATACATTTCTTCAACAGAAGATAGTAACCTTGTGGGGACGCTACTCGCTTTGTATCGGAAGTAATAAGCCTTGTGAGGACATCATACACTTCTTCAACAGAGAATAACAACCTTGTGGGGACACTACCCACTTTGTATCAGAAGTAATAAACCTTGTGAGAACATCAAACACTTCTTCAACAGAAGATATCATCCTTGTGGGGACACTACTCGCTTTGGATCGGCAGTAATATACCTTGTGAGCACATAATACACTTCAACAACAAAAAGGTAAGCTTGTGGAGCGAAAAGTTCCTTAAACGTATAGTATATCGAATTTCTATCGCGGATTGAAGCCATGACTTCCTTATTTCAAAGCATCCGAGCACATAAAGTAAATTGATTGAATTTGTGAGATGTAAATAATGCATAAAAGAATAATATATTATCTTAAATTAGAAATGTACATAAATCAATAATAATAATAACAGTTACTGTTAGTATTTTAATGGCGTGTAAAGTTACATTTTAGCTTCCTTGAAAAATTTATTAACTTTGCCCATGATACACCCCTCCCGCTTCAGCTTGGAAAATTTCTACCCTTGAGCGCACTACTTATATTTCTTCAATGGAAGATAACAACGTTGTAGGGACACTACTCGATTTTCCATCAGAAGTTATATCCCTTGTAAAAGCACTTTTTAAATTATTAACTAATTTAATTTAGTAACACTGTTGAGCCTTGTTTCATGCCTTGGTCAGCATTGTAATGTTTAATTGAATTTAGATAAAAATTAACATTTAACTTAAAGCAAAGCATAATTCGAAATGTATATAAATTAAAAACAAATAGTTTGTGAGAGCAATAAAAGATACTTTGCATATATCACATTTTGCATCGTATCATTCTGGCTTTTTGGGTTAATCGTGACGATTAGATAAAATTGATGAAGGGACACTGGAAGAAAATAATCGAACTCGAAACTTTATTGAATCAATTTCAAGTCCTATATCCCTCTGCAAGATTTCCACATCATATCACATGGTGGTGGTATTATTATTATTATTATTATATTATCATCATCATCATCATTATTATTTGTAATACGCGTGCTATGTAGCTTTTTACTTTTTGTCTTGATGTTAAAACACAGAAGTTTGCATTTCTACCCAAAATAGCACAACACTCGTTAGTATAATTATTTTGCTAACTTTATTTGTCAGTCATTTAATTACATCCACCGTCAGATGTCTCCTATTTCATGTAACATCTGTTTCTCTTTCCCAGTGATTTATTCTCTGCAGGACAAGTATTTACGATATTTTTTTTATGAAAAATATCATAAACGACAAAAACTGCAAAAATCGACAGAGACTAAAAGTATTTCCTCTCTTTTATTCTCAAGTACCAACAGGGTAGCATTTTCAAACTTATTTACACATCGGTCCCCACAGCGTCTGTACAGAATCAATCGTGTGTATGGAGTGTATGTGCAAATTTTCATGAATCTAATAGACCTTGTGGGGACCCGAGGCCACCTGATTTCACAGGCCTTGTGGGTACTGGTGTCCCCACAAGGATAGAAAACGTTTTTCTTGTATAAATTGGTCACAATGTAGGTTACTTCTAATTTTCGGGAGTTTATAGTTTTACTGTGTTATTTGTCACATAATTTCAACAAACACATCAGACTACGACTGTGATTTCCCCCGGTCCCCACAGTGTATGTGCACTAACAGAGTCCCCACAAGGTAGCATATGCACGTATGTGTGGGTGTGTGTGTGTGTGTGTGTGTGTGTGTAAGTGTGTGTGCTTTTGCAGATGCTACCTTATGGGGACACTCGTCAGTTGTGAATCCACCTTATGGGGACCGCACCGACTTGTGGGGACCAAAATCCGGTCCCCACAAGGAAATCGTTACGAAAATACATTTAGAAGCCTCGGATCACTGCGCTTGAATTTTTGAGGAACGATAATGGAATTACCTAATAGGAAATACTTGCAAGTACCTGATGGATAGCATCCTTACTTGGGAAAATTTGTTTTTCACGTGTCCCCATAGGGTGGCAAATTTCAATGCATCGTGTGGGATGAGCTTACTATTTTCCACACCAGGTGGCAGAAAAATCGCGTCCGCGTTACACACCCACACGCTCTGGTTTTATCGCCCTTGTCGGTACCCGGGGGGAAGTGGAGTAAGGGGGGAAGTTTCGGGTGGTGGTGCGGTGAGAGGGGGAGCGCATACACACGATTTCTTTCCGAATAGACCTTGTGGGTACCGGAGAATCACCTCCCGGTCAAAGGCCAAGATATTCAAGGTGCATCGGCGCTCGTCAGGAGAGGTTGAGACAGTGTCTGGCTGAAGGTCACTTTTTACCCCACAGCTTTCTGGAATTCGATTTCTGAAATACTTTTAATTCTTATTATTTGCGCCATTACCCTCTATCTAAATCTATGTTTCGCAACCGGTATTCCTCCACAAGGTCACGGGTGTGCTGCGAACTTTTCTTGTAGTAACAAATTGAATGTAAATTATTTAATCTGACTACCATGCGAGAGATCCGGGTTCGATCCCCAGCGGGGGAGAACCAGTATATTTTCCACCTGTTCAAGCGGTTCTGGCGCCCACCCAGCGTCGTATAAAGTGGGTATGGAGAAAACTTTTGGTTAAAGAAGGTGGCCATGGACGTGGTGCTGATCACTTCACCCCCACGTTCGACCGTGATCAAGAAAGTGTAGGGTCCAAACTCCATACCCACTTTACTCCTTCATGGCATGCCTTGATGGCAAGAGTCAGTTTGTTATTACACATACATAATCTCTACAGGCGTTTCGGATCCATATAATCAGCTGCATGAATCGTTTCAATAATAATAATAATAATACCAAAAGTACCTATGAGTGCAGTGAATTGTATTATTATTATTATTATTATTATTATTATTAGTAGTAGTAGTAGTAGTAGTAGTATTTTTAACTGATTATATTGTAACTCATTCCTAAACTTTTAATTTATATCAACAGTGCCGTAATGTTTTTTTCTTAGATAAATAAATTTTATTATGTGCCGTGTTCAATACTGGACAATTTATGGTATTCTGCGAGGACAAGAAGGTTGCGGAACATTGCTCAACCTTTACTTTTACAGATGATCGAATAATTTTGAGGGGTTTAGAATTATCAGAAGGAAAAAGAGGGGAACACCATACTTTCGGAGGTATTTTCTTATGCCCTGGTACCTGAAAATTAACTCAGGGCGTGAGTTCCGCGATTTTTCTTTTACGGATTCCCTTTTTGATTCATCCTTTATTTTCCTTATTTTTTTGTTTACAGTAACTCACTGTGACATTGGCATAAAGAACCAAATTTGTTCGGTTTTCCTGAACAACGTTGATTTTACAGCATTCTACTAGGGGATAAGTAAGATTAAAATAAACGTTAATAATAGTAGAAGGTAAATGTGTGTTAGTGTTCAACATTAATAATATTTATGAATACAGATACAAAATCACATAAGTGTGTAATTGGTTTTGTAATGTTTTGTTTGGATAGGTTATATTGTGTGTTGTGTGCCTTAATGTTAGTGTTAGTGTCAGAAGGAAGTCATGAGCTAACAAGACGTCCGTTAAAAGTGTAAAGTTAGAGAGGCCCTATCACGGGTAAATACATGTTGTTCAGTTATTTTTCCCACTTATTTCTCTTTGATTCAACCTCGATAGCGAGAAAAGATTAAGATTCAGTTGAAGTGAAGAAACTTCTTTTGGTACTTAATTACTGCGATGTGTAGGGAGTAAAACCACAGACTTAAAAACGAGGGAAGAACAACGTTAATACCTATTTTGTTCTTTGTTTCTTGACTGTAAACTTACTGTTCTCTAGGACACAGCCTATATATTATGCAAGTTCTGTCCCAAAAGTAATTAGACCAATTCTAGAAAAATCGTTTTGTTGAAGGTACTGGTGTGTTTAAGGGGGCTATCGAATTTGAACTTTCTCAGAACATTCTCTGCACATAAATACTATCAATTAAATTCAATATCAATTTTTTTTGCCCGACCCTGTGGCCGAGTGATGTCGACCTCCGTGGCGAAGTGGTTAGCAGAGCGCGCTACAACGCCAGGGGTTCCGGGTTCGAGTCCCGGGTAAGGCATGGGTATTTGTGATTGTCTGTCCTGAAAAAGTCCTAAAAAAGAAATTAGAATGAAATGATATGAGTGAATGTGATGGGGGAAGCTTCCGCTTAGGGGGCTTTCCTTTTTTTTTTTTTAAAAAAAAAAAAAAGTGGTTAGCACATCGCGCTGCGACGCCAAGGGTCCCGGGTTCGAATCCCGGTCGGGCTTGGTTGTTTGTGAATGTCCATTCATCAATTTCATCATTTCATCACTCATCCCCATCTTCGCAAATTAGCCTAGAGGCACAAAACGCGAAGTCAAATAAATTAAATCAATCAAAAAATCAATACCAATTTATGCGATGTAAAAATGTGAATAGAATTTATATATTTTCACATATGCCTTTTTGAATGTAACAATGCTATTGTACGTTTAATATTGTTGCCAAGTTGCTCGATGACTTAGAGACAGTCAAAGACGACAGTTGCTACCACTAAGTTATCCAGATACCTGTACCCTGCACCGTCCCGTTTCAATTTATTCATCATTGTTGCGGCCTACCAGGAAGGAATCCTTGATTCTTCAAACTGTTATGGGTTTTCAGCGACGCATTTATGCGCAGCAACCATAACTTAGCAGGGGCAAAGGAGACACTTGCTCCCAATTTTTTTTTGGTTTATGGAGATTCACGAGATAATGGTACTTTTGTTAACCTCCTGAAACCCGAGGACTACAGTAATCAGTAATTTTATGATTTTGCAAATGTAACACTTATTTATCAAAATAGTCCTGGATGATATTTCTATGAGCTGCAAAAAAGAAAATATTCTGCTCAACCCCCCCCCCCCATGAGTTAAGCTCCAAATTTTTATACTATAATCTGAGCATACGAAACAAACATTGAATATTTCATTCTGTAAAATAACGTAAAGTTTTATGGTTGACGTAAAAGTGTGGAAGAAACCGAAGGAAAATTAAATTTAGATAAATAACATCATAAAATCGGATCGTCTTAATGTGAACGAAATTAAATAACGTCTATTTCTGCCATGAATTCAATGGCGCTTCCAGAAAATTAGTAAGAAGCCTAATGCTGCTTTTTCACTCTTGCAGATGTATTTTCCCAGTATTTCATATTATTTTTGACCGAACTGGAGCTACAAATTCAAAGCGCGACAAGGACAACTTGAAATCAAATCCTGGAACCTATATTTACAAGATCAACGTTCTAACGGCGATGCCCCTACGTAAATTCCTCAGTGTATGTGTAAATAAAATAGAGTAAGTTAGTTACCATATATTTTCAACCGTGTTTGGAATTACAGTTTAATGTGGAATCTGTCCCGGGGAACTTTGATTGCAGCTTCAACCACTCGCTATCAGTTGTATTACGTTTTTCATTTTTCTTGGTAAAGGATATACGTATATTTACATTTGGATGGTCACTGATTCACATCTCACGACAGCCTAAAGAGTTCTCGTTGTCTTGTTGAGTCTATTCAGGCGACTGCTGAGATAGTGCCGCTGACGCTTTATTCCCTGCCCTTTATTTTCACTTTTTATACACGTCATCCTCTCATCGCTGTTCAGTTAATTTTGAGGCCTCCTCGATGGTGCAGTGGCAGAGTCGTCGCCTTGTCATCAAGGGGTCCCTGGCACATAGTGGTTCGGATCCCACTTTACTTCTCTATCTCTCTCTTTCTCTCAATGAAAGAAAGAGAGGAGAAAAGAAAGAAAAGAGAGAGAGAGAGAGAGAGAGAAAGAGAGAGAAGGGATAAACTGTAGATCCAGTCCCGATTAGCGTAACTGTTCATAAAGTTGACTTAAAACACCAAATCAATCAATCAACCAATTCAGCTAATTGTGCATATAAGCAATGATGAGTAAATAAACAAGCACCCAATCACAAAAACGATCCTTCAATTTTTCGCTTCTCATTAACTTAATTCATAGTTTCCAAAAACCTTTCAGCAGACGTGAATAAAAAGCGTAGGTCGCTCCCCGTGACGTAAGCATATCAGAATCAGCTGCCTTGTGACTTGAGAAGGAAAGGAGAAACGTGACAGGTTAGAAGGTCAGATTGCAATGCCTCGATTCGTGATACCCACACACATGCTTGGAACCTAATGTCTTGTGTTTCGTTGTTGATAAAAACACAGCAGCCCCAGAGAACATTTGTGGAAGTTGCTCACAGCATGTCCACTGCTCCATTTCGACCTTGAGTTCCTTCGCTGGAATCACTTTGAACTGCATCGTGTGATGTAGGTATATTGGAAGTCAAACGTCCCATCTTGTGAACGTCGAAATACATACATCTTTTATTATAAAGTTGATATTACAAAATATATGCTACGAATGATGTGATAAAAAATTAATGGCAGTTATTTTCCTCAGGACGTCTAACTGCCAAGCGGGTGACCAGGGTTCGATTTCCGGGTGGGGCATGATATACTTTCGGATTTTTTTCCGGCCTTGTCACCGCATAAAGCGGGTCTGGGCTCACACAGTTTCAAATCTATTGCTACCTGGGGCCAACCCTGAGGAGTAAGGGCGGCGGCAGCGTGTTGCTGATCACATCACCTCCAAAAGGACGAGATCGAGTTCGAGAATATGAGGGGTCCTATACCTATATCCCATAAATGTGCCTTTATGGCACGGTGCTATCTGCACGGGGAACTTTACCTTTTACCTCACATTTATCACAATAAACAAGCTATGTTTAATATATATTAAAAAATATAGTTCTGACTGGGTAAAGGCTGTGTAATATCCCACTTTATTTTTCATGATTTTCTGTAACGTTACTAAACACGATATTTATTGCCATATTATTTTTATATTATATTTTTGGGTTATTTTATATTCCTTTTAGAAAACTGATTAGCGAATGTGTAAAGTGTTTCTGTCCAAGTCCATCAGCCCGTATGAACGATCAGTGTCTCAAAGCTACAAATTCAAAAATCTGATAGACCTAACAGATACTAGGTAAACACATCTCTATCGGACCGCCCATCTGTTTGGCCGTGAGGGACAAGAGTCCATGCGAGGTGAGACATCCATATCACAGAATCTGTTGACGCTACATCCGCAAAAATAAACACAATTTAACGACAAAGAAAATTCTAAACAACCCCTGTATAAATTATCTCCAATCCAATCCAAAAGTCGGAAACAACCCATATATTTTCTCCAGATATTATATATTTATATTTATTGAACAAATGATGCCACAGAACATTGTTCCATTGAGACATACATACATTTTGTGCTTTATATATGTGCATTACATATATCTGTGCATAACATAAATTGTTTCACTAATTCCTATACAGACGAACCCCTCACCCCTTTCTCCAATGAGCCAATAGGACTCTTTTAAATGATTGAAATGACAGACTGTTTATATCAACGCTCGGATCATTTGCTACTACTTCATTATAAGTTTTACCCATTTTCCACATCGGAGATATATTTACATAATTTGTTCTAGATTTTGGTACATGAAACAAACCGGGTTTCGGTCTGATTCTCATTTGAGATACATGATATTGTAATGCAGATACTAACCCCATAGAGTCTATTTTGTTATTTTCAATTTTATATAACGTGCTCATCAAATTAAGATTAAACTTTTCTTCAATTTTTTCAATGTTAAACTGCGATACAAGCTCAGAGTACGGATTGAATTTGGGATATACTTTGTCTTATCTATACTTTATGAACCTCAAGAACTTGGACTGAATCATTTCTATTTCCCTCATATGTTTTTTTTTTTTTTGGTCCAAGGGCTGCCATATTACCGACGCATATTCTACGAATGAGCGTACTAGGGAGACATACAAAAATTATTAATATTGATATGTACTTTCTAGATCTTCCCCACATATTTTTATCAATCCTAATTTCTTATATGCTTGGTTAACGATGTGATGCATATGCTCTTTAAAACATAGATTTGCGTCATACGTGATACCAAGATCCGTGAATTTAGTGACCTTAGCTATTTGTTTTCCTCCCATCTGACAATGGAAGTTTCTTTTTATTTCAGCGTTTGTTATAGACATTACCTGACATGTATCAAGAATACAAGTCTATAATTTTCGCTCCATTGTAGTAATATATTTACGTCTGCCTGCAAGTCAAGGCTGTCTTCGTCAGAGCAAATTGTTCTAAATATTTTTACATCGTCAGCAAATATGTCAACGTGATTTCGTAATAATTTTCGGGAGGTCATTAATAAAGAGTAAGAAAATGAGTGGGCCCAAATTGGATCCCTGCGGCACCCCAGAAGGCGTAGGGTATTCCCGAGATATGTATCCTCTATAATTGACAAATTGCTTTCGGTCCATGAGGTAAGATTTTAGCAGCATAATTACGTTTTCAGAAATATATTAAAATACGATAGTTCCTGAAGTAAAATGTCATCATTTACCGAATCGACCGCCTTGGCCAGGTCAGCATAGATACCTGTTTCCTTTCGTCTAATTCATAAGCTACAAAATGTGCAAATTCGGCAGGGTTTGGGATTGTCGACCTCCGCGATATAAAACCATGTTACATGGTAGATATAGCCGGTCGTACGTTGGCCATTATTCTGTCGTACAGTATTTGTTCAAACACTTTGCAAAAAAACTGAGAGAATTTACACTGGCCTAAAGCAATAACGTTCTTTGCATTTGCCTTTTTTTGGGAAGGGATTAACTTTAGTAATTTTCCATTTTGATGGGAAGTTGTGATGTTCTAAAATGTTATTGAATATTATACTCCCCTTGACCACATAGGGAGGAATGATGTCCATCCTCACTGCATTTTTGGCTTTCAAGATTTTAATTGCTTCCTCGATATCATTCAATTCGATATACGATATATCGAGTTGGGAAAGCACTCCGGTATCGCACTTATCTGATTCAACTATAGAGTACTGTAAAGAATCTTTGTACACCGATAGAAAGTAGGTAGTAAATGCATTTACAATATCGTGTCCATTGTGTAAGATTTCATTGTTGTATTCAAAAGTATCACTACCTGAATCCCTCTTTTTATTTCTAATATATGTCCATACGTTATTTACATATGTCCCTATGTTTTCCTCCGTCTCACGGATGTACGCTTTGTACGCTGCTGTTACCCCTTTCTTTATATCTTTCCTAAGATTCTTGTATTTCCCTTCATGGTACTCTGCGTTGCAATTACCTTTTCCCCACTTTTTGTAATGATATAATTTTGACATTATTTTCCTAATAATGTCACCATTGAACCACACAAGATATTTAGGTACCTTGATGCGTTTCAGTGGTACGCAGTCATTCAAAATATTATACAAAATATCATAAAACGTATTAGTTAGTGTATTGACATCCTCAATATCGCATAGATTTACCCAGTTATAGTCTGTTAATTTTCGATATAAAGACGGGAAGTTCGCTTTTTTGAAGTTTTATTGAAAACTTACATTTTCTGCTTGATTTGAAACATGGACCATTAATGTAGCCATATGCGTTATTAGGAGATAAAGTGCTTCATCTCTGAGGCATGTTAGATACCCCGTACGCCATATTGGATTCGCCATATTTGATCTAACCTTTTTTCAAACGAGAATAGGGGTAAGTAACACATCAAACATCTTTGACAGTTTTCGAGTTCAGGAGAACCATTATTAAGTACGTAATTTTATATTATGCAGACACTCAAAAACGAATAAAAATCCCTTAAAAAGGATTTCAAAATGTGATATTTCAGAAAATTTCACGTTATTTCGGTATGACACATGATCCCCTTTCCAATTAAAAAAATAAGCGGATTTGAAGTTGGAGCGGGTATTCTTGTTGCACTCTTTAGTCCAAGACACAATGATAATGATATTATTGGTTTAACGTTATGCGTTGTCATGAAATTGGGTGGTTCCATGTTTTTGCCTGTTTATACGTCGGTACTTTTTGACACCCCGTAACTTCGAAAGTAATACAGATATCTTAAAACGGATTTCACCATTCAATTTTTCAGAAAATGTTACATGAATTTGATATGTCATTTGCCTATTCCCATTTGAAAAAAAAAGAAGAAAAACTTTCTATCCACTTTCATCAATTGATTCTCATATCGTAGAATAACAAAACAGGAGAAGAAAGTAAGATATGGACACATAGACTCCTACATACTGCACGTGATTGCATTCACGGTTTATAATATCTGTAGAAATTATATGGGTGTTTCTCTTTCGACTTTCGAATCACCCTGAATTTTAAAGTGGTGACGTGACCAAAACGGTTCGAGCTATAAATTGAAATTTGTCAAACCAACCGGACGCGTTATTAAAAATCTCCATTGAGTCTTTCATTTAATTGTTGTAGTCATTCACGAAATAATTGGATAGATAGACAAAAACCATAAAATAGAAGCGTAGATAGGTAGACCTATCAAATACTAGCATGGAGCGGTATAAAGTATCTGGATGCGAGTATCCGTCTGTTTATGGGAGGCAATGAATCGAAAGTCAACAATGAAAATATTCTTATACTTAAATATCTTGGACTCAATTAAAGCTACGAACGTGTAATTTGATAGATATTTTAAATAGCAACTTCCATGGGCGTAACTTGGGACCTAACTTGGCGGGGGGGAGGCATGATCATAATTTTTTTCATCCCATAACTACTGTATTTGTAAAATTAAAAAGTTATATTAATATAAAATCAATTTTTAATTAAACTTTTAAAACCATTAATTATGTATTGGAAAATTAACAAGCCGAATAGAAATTTTAAACACACAGCAAACTTTTGTTGTTATACTCAATTTAAACTTAGGAGATAAAAGAGCATTCTTCTTTCTGGTTGCAAATATTAGTCCTTGGGGGCTTGTTTTAAGGTGGCCTTCCCCACCTGAAAATACTTGTTTCAAACGGTACATGTTAGAAATTTTAATATTGAAGGAGTTAAGGTCAAACTGTTTCAACAGTGAATAGATGATGATCATGCACATTCGCTGATGCCAGAATTATTTAATATATAGCAAACTGTTCGCATTTAAGTATTCAATTTAATATTTTTTATATTTAAAGTAACATCTGGTTATTCACGTGGGAATTTACAAATACAATTGTTGTCAATATTCTTTAAACTGTAATCAAGGGACCCAGGTTCGATACCTGGTAGAGGCCCATAGTGATTCGGATCCCACTTTAAACTGTAGGTCCAGTCCCGATTATCCTATTAGTGCATAAAGTGAGGTTAGAACAACAACTTAACAAGATAATTTATACGTCACACAGCATGCATGAAACTTTTCAGATTCGTTGACTTTCTGCTATCCACTGTGTACGTCCCAGCACAGAAATATCGACTTGTATGGAAATTTTCACACGCATAAATCTTCCACGGTTTCATGTGATTTCCGGTGGCCGTGAAGAGCAGGACTTCCTCCATGCCGTAAGGACCACACAGTATTTGCAAAGCCCTGAAAACCTGGACAATACCTACTTTATAAATTGGACATTTAACCAATGTAGTTCTCTTTCTAAATTTTGTAGTCTTTTCTGTGAGAGGGCGCGATAGTTCGCTCTTTGTATTTCTGCCATTTTTTAAAGAACAAGAATCAGAGCTCAAGCATGTATATACGATGAGTCCAAAGTGTACCTGGAGAGGGGAAGGGGTGATTCTTAATTATTTATCATCATTTTTACCCCTGTATCCTCATTAAATAATAATATATTTCAAGAAAACTGGTCATGTGCTTTGGCTTTCAGGCCTTTGAAAACTCTGTACCATGGTGTGCAAAGTATGCAGTACGGTGTGAGGTTGTTTGCATGAATTTAGTTTCATCTAGCACAGTATAGTTAAACTATTTTTTAGCGTGTAAATTTTACAATTTGTTTGCAGAAAGTTTTGTCACTCATGTTGAGCAGTTAATACCTCCAGTGCATAATGGTTCTATTATTGCAGAAGAAAACTATAAATGAGCCCAGCAACTTATCAATTCCTCCTCTGTAAACGATATCTATTCTTCAAATACAAGTGATAGAAATGCAATAGTTTTGCGCTATCTATGTTGAAAAATGGTTCCCAGCCACGAAAGAAATGTGGGTTTTAGAAGGGAATTCCTTCAGTATTTGGAATCATGTGAGACGTGGCATCCCCAAGAGTATCCGTGAGGTCATAAACATATATAGACCATAATACAATTTCGAAGGTGTTTTTATGCATAGCATATTTCGATCTTTATATAGCATATAAATCCGATCCGCCACATACCACATATAGCACACAAGTATGAGTGAAGCTTCTAGTTCTAATGAAGCTTCAGGCCTCCCCGATGGTGCAGTGGCGCAGCGTCGTCGCCTTGTAATCAAGGGGTCCCGGGTTCGATACCCGGTGGAGGTACAAAGTGGTTCGGATCCCACTTTAGACTTTAGATCCAGTCCCGATTAGCCTTACTGTGCATAAAGTGGACTTAAAACACCTAATCAATCGACCAATCAATCAAAAATCTAACGAAGCTTCAGTTTCCTTTCTTGACGAGTTGCGTCCGAGTAAAATTCATTTATAATTTTGGACCTATTAATATCATTCGTTTGTTAAATATACAAAACAGCAATAAGGCGAAGTATTTAATGCCCAGTAGTTTTGAGTATACAGTGTATTGGTCCTGAACCTTCGAGGGCAAGAAAGAATGCTCACAGCATCCTGAACTCACGGAGTTTGTCAATAATGTTTTGAACGGTTCATTTCAAATTTGGAAAATGTTCTCGTAAATGTTGTTCCTCACTCGCAAGAAAGTTCTGGGTTGAAACCCATGATCAGTGTTCTTATATTCACACATTCCTGACAGCACATTGAGTTCTGAACTATTTTCTGTCTCTGACATTTTATGTGTGGAATATACCTCTTTTTCACTCAACACATGATTTTGGGGGGGGGGCGGTTGCCCGCCCTTGCCTCCGCCAAGTTATGCCTATGGCAACTTCTCTCGGCAAAATGTTCTCAATGGTTTGTCTGTTTGTAAGTGAGGGTAAACAATTTGACAACATATACCTGTTGATTGCTCAGAAATAATTGCAAATTGGATTGAAAGTAGTCTTAAGTCTAGTATTATGGAATAATTGACATGTCGATAAAATTGTTTGTCTGTCAATGTGAGTTCAACTATGGATATACTACTTTCTGATTAGTACACATAGCATAGAGCATTCGCGGTTACACTGTAAACACCGCTCTATCTTCTTTTTACATATCTACGACGTGACATAAGCATGAATCATGAACTCATGAAATAAGTGGAGGGATTTTCGCACCTACATGCTTTACTTAGAATTTCAACCTGAGGTCCATAACGCTATGCTTGATCATTTTTACGTACACTGCTGTTATCCTCTAATCAACCATCCAGAATAATGAAGCAAATTTGCATGTGAAAATTTAAAACTGTGGGTTAACTTTATTCATGTATTATAATTACGGACGGAAAATACATAAAATGTGATCTTTATAGTTCGCTTTTATTCATCGTACCTTCATCAACTATTTGTTTCGTTAACGGAAATGTCGAAGTTGCCAAATTCCGTACATAACTGTGATACAACTTGCTGCACATGGAAGAAAAATATTATTTAAAGTTCTATGTAAAATGAAATACACTAACCGTCGGAGTGGTCAGCGCCAGGGGCATGACTATTCTTTCTGAGTATCACTTAATCAATTTCGTCAAATCATCACTCATCTTCATCTTCGCGACTTTCCAAAAGTGGCAGAAATTCGAAGTAAAATAAACCAAATCAATCAATCAATCAATCAATGAAATATACTAACTTGAAGTTTACAAAATATATTTACATGTAACTCGTACATAATCAATTTACAATCCATTGATGGAAATATATTTGCTAATTTGCGGTGATTAGAAGACAGTCAAAAGTTCTACTAATTCTTGACTTTGGTCGTTGAGATGTTCTTAAAACGTGCTCATTAAAACTATCGAAAGCAGATATTTTGATGCATTAAGGAAGATTCAGGCAAAAGCAGATTTCAGAAGAATAAGTAAACAAGAAACAAGTGTCGTTTGAAACGAACATTAAGAAGCAAGTGTGACCTTCCACACCGGGGCGACGCAATAAGCAGCTCAGTTGCCTGTAGATTGGGTGACTCTCGGAAAGGTTCGTTTTTTTCTATAGTCTACTTGTACCCTTCACGTGCAGTGAATGAATGCTCTTTTCAAAATTGCAAAGAAGATCCAGGTGTTGTATCCCTTGCATTTTGTTGCTTTGGTACGAAACCCTCTGTTGGTTCAAGCAACTTGCTTGTCTCCTGTACGTACTTGATATTTGTATATTTTGTATGAAATCATCGTAACATAAATTTCATAGCCAAGAAAAACCTCGGAGCACTTGTAATGGTCGGATTGAGAATTACTGGTTTTGGAAATATGTTAATTAATTGCTGGCCAGCTACAAGGTGTAGGGTAAAGTAATATGTTTTCCATGTGCGTACTTATATGTTGTTACTGGATGTAAGTGTATGTGCTCATTGGATTGTGCTTTACTGGATATTAGATTCCCCTGTTTTTTATCACCCCGGTGGGGGAGATGTCTTTCCAAAGACCGTTACAGTGGAATTTTCCAACGCTACGTGGTCCACGTCCACGGACGTTTACCCAGACTATAAAAAAACCCATTGGGCTTTTATAGAAAACAGTGTTTCCCCATCTTTCGACGACGAGGAATGTCTGCTCGAGTTTAGTCCACTTTTGGTGGCTAGACTATTATAAGAATGTAGCATTTGGTGCAAGCCAGCCCCTGTTTGCTGTCCCAAGTCCCCTTTAGAAAAGTTTTGAATATTTGGATATTTCCGTATTGAATAGTTGATGCCCAAAAGAAAGAGTAAAGGCGTAAGGAAACGCATTTGTAATGAACGGAATATCATTTCAGCTGAGGGTAGGCCCGCAGAGATAGTTTTGCAGAGATATATATACTATATAACAACGTATAATAAACAATATAATCCTACTAGAAATGTTGTTGCTGTTGATTTGGTGTTTTAAGTCCATTTTATCCACAGTAAGGCTAATCGGGACTGGACCTACAGTTTAAAGTGGGATCCGAACCACTATGTACCTCCACCGGGTGTCGAACCCGGGACCCCTTGATTGCAAGGCGACGACGCTACCACTGCGCCATCGAGGAGGCACTACTAGAAATGTTATGATTTGCTGAATTAACTCTAAGAACTACAGTACTGTCCATTTTAAACCAGTTGTTTATTCACTTGATGTACATGCGTAACGAACCAGGGACTAAAAATATAAATTGTTATGTGAAACCCCGCTTTCGTATTTCCGGCTCAAATATAATCTGCTCGCTTGGCACCCAGGGTGAGGTGAAAGGAGGGTTTGAAGGATTAAAGCAGGAAGTAATCCAGAGGGCCGGATAGAAACCAGGGACTGGGGGCTAACCTTTCCAAGGGGGGGGGTTGCACTTTCACACACTGATCCTAGGTTCTAGGTTCGAATCTTGGGTAATCGATATGTGTTTGTTCCGTCATCTATCTCATCAATTCATCCTTCATCCTCATTGTATTGTGATTAACCTAGAGAGGTAAAAAAAAGGACGTAAAATAACAAAACAGAAGAAAGTAAGGTATGGACAACAACGTTCCTCCGAATAGAGGAAACATAGAAAGATAGAAGAAAAAGGGGGGACCGAAATATTTTTTTAGGAATAGTCAAATTTTATTCCGATTAAATATCGCATACAAAATGCATACTTGAGGTAAAAGTTGGTTAAATGACAATTTTTCTTGTAGGGACAATTTTTCTTGTAGGCTAAGGTATGTTCATGTACGCATGTGTCAAGCATGTGTACGACAGTGAGGTGCCGCTCCTCCACCCTTGTATTCCTCAAATCCTCAATTGTTTGTTATCATTGTAGTGACCAAAGTTGTAATATTGTAATCAACAGGGTCGTAACGAGTAGTTTCATTGTGAAGCAATTAATCTTCGTTTTTAAAATATGTTCTAGATTTGTGTTTGAAAAAGTTGGAGCTAGGGTTGCAGCTTATCATGTTCTCCATGGGTATCGAGGCAGTTAATAATGCCCTGAGTTGTCCTGAAGCACAGATTCGAACGACATTATGCGGGTGTGTCTACGAAAACCAATCCAGTCAGCATATCGACCATCAGCTTGTAGATCCACTGTTTAAAATAGTAGCTTTGACACCACTCGCTTATAGCAGGCAACTGAATGTGTAGATATTTGTGCGACATGAAAGCACTGTTTCTGTTGTTGTGGCAATGTTTGTACAATTCAAGATATCGCCAGAGGTTAGAGTAGTTGCACCAGAGGTTAGAGCAAGTTTAACTTGTTGAAACAAGTTCGCCACTTCTACCCAGTAGAGGCACATAATGGTTTGGATCCCACTTTAACTGTAGGCCCAGTCCCGATTAGCTTTAGTGGACTTAAAACACCAAATTAATCAATCAATCAATCAAGTTCGTCACTTCGCCGAAAGAAAAACTAAACATCTCTCAACTTACAGCATTTTGTAATCGCGCAAAATAGCGAAAATCCATTTTCCTCCCGCCTTATCGAAGGCCTTGACCCAATTTTGCTCAAATTAATTATCACTCTAGTCCTCAAAGGTATACAGCGACTGTAAAAAAATCTGCCTAAAAGCTCTAAATTTACAGTAATTACCATCTTAGCAGAGTTGTAAGTTTTCTATTTTGTTCCCGCTCCCCTCCCCTCCCCCCGCTACCTATGCACTCAAAAGTAAATTTCTTCCTGGCAAATTGTACATCTATTGTTTGTTGAGTTTCGATGATTAAGCTCTGAATATTTAGTAGTTCTACAGAGCGTTGCAAATGTCAAAAATGGGTTAGTAGTGAATATGCATAAATATATTTACATAAATACATACATACATACATATGTACATATAGGTAGGTATATGCATGGATGTAAGGTTCAAGTGACGGTTACATCCAATGGCTGGAAGCCCTCTGTTATGCTAAATGAAATGAGGTATGTATCATCAGGAAAGCAGGTCAATATTTCTGCCTAACCTCTCTTTTTGTTGTTCGTGTTGTTGTTTCCTCACTATCATTTCAAGTTTATTTCTTAAAAATAAAATAATGCGGGTTCAACCTTACTTTACCCAACTTTTCACACCACTAGGTTTCGTGCGAATTCTTCTCTTGTCTTTACAGTTACACATTATTTCACACGCATTTGTTTATGAGAGTTGTGAATTCGTGACAGGGCAGAAGTCGCTAGCAATGCTACGAAGAAAGCACAAACTCCCTTGCTCCTCCAATGTTTGTTTTGATCTGGTGGGGCCTACACAACACTAGGCCCCATCTCATAAACAAGGTGTTCTAGGAATAACCAGAGAGACCCGGGAATTATGAAACATACATTGTCTTTCAAAATGAATGTAAGATTAAGGACATATCTGTAAGTAACTCTCAAATGATCTTGATACAAAGTTTCGTTTATTATACAGATACAGAAGTTTATTATTATTATTATTATTATTTGAGGCTCACCCTGACTCAAAAAAATTAGTACCTTGGGGTAATCCTCGGGAGTAAGGGCGGCCGGAGTGTGGTGCTGAACACATCACCTCCAAAATGGCCGAGATCAAGAAATATATGCTCCCACGTCCCCTAAATTTGCCTCATGCACAGTGCTATATGCGCGGGAAACTTTACATTTTACCTATTATTATTATTATTAAATATGTGAGATATCTATATGCTCTTTGTGGCATGAGTTATTTCTTCGTTATTTTACGTCGCTTTTCGTTGGTTCGATGTGGTCTACAGACTGGGTATTGTTTGTCTCTTTCAGTTCGGAATAAACATAACTTGATACGGAAAGCATTGGGTCGCCCACGTCGTCTTCGTGACCGCGTACGTGACTTCATATGTTTAGAAAACAAATTCAGTTTGTTTCCACTTGACCTTGGAAGGGGCGGACTATAATTGTGTTTTGGTTCCATAAAGAATGCAGCGTGCTGTAGAAAATAATTTCTCTTTCAATAGGTCGCCGCAGCACGGGATGAAAGGGAATGCTTCCACCAGTAGCTTACGCAGGATTTCATCAAGGGGGGTGTTATTTAGAAAACTTTCTACAAATACATATTACCATTGTTTTATTATACTTTAATTAATAATAATAATGACAAATTAATTAATAATTATTATAATTAATTAATTAATTAGTTTAATTACTACTAATGCAGCTGCTATTTATGAAAGAAATACAACAAAATTACATTTCTTTTGTTTCTTTGTTACAAAATAATTGTCTAGTCAACGGTTGTATATGATAAGTGAGACATTTTAAGTGTGAAGAAAATCCATAAAAACAAGCAAATATATTACATTTATTGAAATAATCGAAATATGAAACTCATTCAAGGAGCCGCGCTGGTCTAGTCTGACAACTTCCTGGGATATCCGGGTTCGATTCCCGGAATTGGTTCGAATTTATCCAGCCTTGTCTCCGCACCCAGCCTCATAGCAATGGGTACCTGAGAGCAACCCTGGGGGATGAAGGCTGCCGGAGCATGGTGCTGATCATATCACCTGCAAAATAGTTCGAGATCGAGAATCTTTGTGGCCCACCACACCACTACGTGTGCCTTCATGGCACGGTGCTATATGCACGGGGGAATTTATATTACCTTTACCTATGGAACTCGCCCAGGATGATGATGATGATGAAGCGCGAGAATACATGTTGCCAAATTCCACTGAGTCTATGTTTTCGTTGAAAAGTAAGTTTATAGACATTCCAACACATTTATCACTTGTAGGTGATTCACAAAGCACTTCTTCAACATTATTTAATGATGTGGATGTAGACTCAGCATCACTTGAGAGTTCACAAGCGGATGTGAAATCAGTACCGGGAAGAATGTTTGCAATAAGGTCGGCATACTGCGACGAAGCAGCGGCCCCGGCGCCCACCCAGCGTCGAATAACATGGGTACCTGGGGAAACCTGGGGGGTAAAGGCGGTCAGGGGCGCGGTGCTGATCACATCACCCCCACTCACGACCGGATCAAGAAAGTGAGGGGCGTTACCCCCACATTCCCTATACGCCTTCATGGCGTGGTGCTAAGCACAGGGGAACACTTTACTTTTACTTTTTACTTTTACTCTACACTGCGACGAAGCAAGGAATTTTCACAATTCTCACGAGAGTCACTGCGTGACTTTTTGCAAGAAAATTGCAAAATTGAACTTTGCGGCCGCTTAGTTTGTGTTTGGAATGTTGTGTTTTTCTTCATGCTGCATGGGAATAATAATTCAAATTATTATTATTATTATTATTATTATTATTACTGTCGCAGATCTTTGACTGTGATAAATTAGCCATTTTAATATTTTTTCTACAGTATTTTCCATAATATTTCAAAAGCTCAAGGGGGGGTTTAAACCCGGTAACCCCCCCCCCTTGCGTACGCCACTGGCTTCCACAACTAGCGTTCAGCTTCAAGCCCTGCATTTTCCCTCAGTAATAAACAGATAAGGAAAGAAAAAGGGGAAATTCCTGAAGACGCCCAACCTCCACCCGCATATGTTCAGGGGTAGGTGCTTAGTGCCCTGCTGCCTTTAAAATAAACAAGGAGCGTCAGATCAGCGGAATTTCGGTTCTCCCGTTTTTCTCTTCGTCCATGTATTGACGGTTTGAATTATATGTATGTACGAGGCACTAAAGGTAAATCTAGATAACGTCTCATGGATATAGTGGACCAAGATTGTTCCGGCGTTCTATAGGGTCTTTCATTAAGAGTGATACTTTTTAATTTTTTTTTAAAAAAAATAAACCACTCAACGTATCAAAGTAAATTGTGCTTTATTTTGAAGCTTAGACATTGCAGTTATGTTCTGAACAAAATATCGTTCAAATGTCCACCACGGCTTTGAACACACTGACGCACACGAAGCTCCAATTGTTAATCACTCTGGCCAACATTAGTGGCGTTATGTCTGCGATAGCCTGACGAATGTTCGCCTCCAATGTTCCAAAGTTCATGGCTTGTCAGCATAGACCTGGGCTTTGATGTAGCCCCAAAGAAAAAAATCCATGGGTGTTAAATCACACGACCGTGGCGGCCAATTCACACATCCACGTCTTGAGATGATCCGGTCGCCAAACTTCTCCCTCAGCAAATCGAGCGTAGCATCAGCTGTGTGGCACGTAGCGCCATCCTGCTGGAACCACATGTTTTCAATATCTATGGTGTCAAGTTCTGGCCACAGAAATTCGCGTAACATGGATCTGTAGAGGTTGCCATTGACGGTAACTGTTCTCTCATCATCTCCACAGAAATAAGGTCCAATGACGCCGCTACGCCATAAACCGCACCACACAGTGAATTTTTCTAAATGCAATGGCACCTCATGGACCACTTCTGGGTTCTTCTCGATCCAATAACAACAATTTTGTGTATTGACGAATCCACTAAGACAACAATGCGCCTCGTCTGAGAAGATGATTTTTCCACTGAAATCAGGATCAGTGGAGCCATCGTGTGCGTCGGTGTGTTCAAAGCCGTGGTGGACATTTGAACGGTATTTTGTTCAGAACATAACTGCAATGTCTAAGCTTCAAAATAAAGCACAATTTACTTTGATACGTTGAGTGGTTTATTTTTCTTTCAAATTTTAAAAAGTATCACTCTTAATGCAAGACCCTTTAGAAACGAACTTGGTTGTAAGATCTTACTTGCTAGTAATTGAATTAAATTAATGGCATCTGCATTGCTAGTAATGAAAACCGCGGTAGCTCAGCTAGCGTCTGACTACCATGCGAGAGACCCGGGATTTTTTCCACCTGTTCAAGCGGCTCTGGCGCCCGCCCAGCGTCGTATAAAGTGGGTACGTGGAGGATGCTCGGGAGATAAAGGCGGCCCCACCTTCGGCCGTGATCAAGAAAGTGTGGGGCCCTAACTCCACACCCCGTATACGCCTTCATAGCTTGGTGCAAAGCACAGGGGAACACTTTACTTTTTATGTTAGTAATGAAACGAAAGTTCGGGAGCGGGGAGAATGTGTTAAGACAGAGGGGAGAAAGAGTGGTATTTTAGGAAGGTTAATAATTAAATGAGTTAAGCAGTGTGCAAATTAAGCAAAGGGTGTGCTGGTGATTTCCCCACCACAATAAATTTTATCCCCTGCAAAAGAAAATTATTTTTATCCCTGCCAGAAGTGTTTTTATCCCTTTAAAGAAAAATGGAATTGAAAGGATATATTATTCCATGTCTTAACTATGTAACAGACACCATTGAAAAATCATTTGTTATTTATGGTTCAGTCATAAGATTTGCCTGCCCCAAAGTATGCAGCTTCGTGGATTAAGGAAGGACACCATTCCGAAACTGACAACCTCACCGTGCCGAGACAACAGAAACTCAAATTTTCGTGGCATAGTGCTGATATTTTAAACTTATTAAATTGTTCACAAGAAACTTGTAGGTATGTAAGATTGGCATTTAGTATGAACTTGGCAATATACAGTTGGTAACGTTTTCGGTGTTAGTAGTTCGATAACTATTTTCGTGTATGAGTTTGGGTTTACTTAGAATCAGGGGGGCCGCCAGGAGGTGGGGAAGGGTGCTTCATCACCCCTTCATTTTCTTCCTCACGCCGTCCAGCATCCTTTGTTCAACTTGTTAAACCATGTCATATTCAGCGTAGAAAGGTTTTGAAGTGAGATCGGTATTACTGCATACAACAGGCAAGTCATCGATCTTAATCTGACATCAGGCACGTATCCAAGGGGGCTCGAGCCCCCCACCGAAAATTTTCTGTTTACACTAGATAAAATGAGGCTTTTAGTTTCTTGAATAATGTGATCATAATTTGAGAGTTATGATTATCGAGACAAGACAGAGAATGCTCTATAACCCTCTTATTGTTAATAGCACGTACCCAAGGTGAGGATCGGAAATTTTTCAATTTACTTTAGAAAAAAAAATAGGTTTTTGTCTTCTTGAATAATAGGACGATGACTTAAAGAGAGAAATAATTATCAAGGCAAGACGAAGAATGTTTTATAACCCTATTTTCATAATATTGCACGTAAACTTTTCTTGCGCTTTCGGTGTTGTCGCAGCGAACTTGAGCACTATGGAAAAACTTGTCAGCATTTGAAAGCTGCACAACAAAGGTAGCGCCACAAGTAGGACGATTCGTTGTAATTTTTAATCTCTGGAAAGCGCGAGAGGGAACGTTCTTGAATAAGAGAAGGAGTCGAACTACTACTGGCTATATTAACGAATCGTTTTCCTGCTGAACGTTCTAGAATATGAAAATATTCATTTCCCGGTTGATCTGTACAATAGAATCGGTTAATGAGACTTCAGAGGTAAGTGTGGCAATTCATACAGTCGATCAGTGTCCATTGGTGGCTTTATAAGATCTAGTGATTTGAAAATGAAAAGTAACGAAGTCTACTTCTAGTTCTAGTTCGGGTCCAAAGATGAAGACAATGACGACAGCGGAACTTCCGGAGCCTCAGTGTAGTGCTATTTCGGGTCGAGGGCTGAAGAAATCGAAGGTCTCTTTCTCTAAAGTTAATATTTCAGCAATACCGGGTGTTGGAGCAGTTTATTAAGAAAGAAATAAACTGCACAAATCAACTGAAAAACAAAGTTCTGATTGATGATTTAGTTGTGCCCGGACCAAATTCCGTGTATGCGGTTTGTAACCTTATATAATAGAAAAATGCATATGCATGTGTGAACCTACATCAGATACTGATATTTCAGATATTGGCCTTTTTATACTTGTTACCCAGCAAGCCTTGATGAGTTACTAAGAGTCTAATGTTCCCGACAAATGGAGTAATGGACTAACTTTGTGACGACTGGTGTCCAACTGGAGGATGTTGCAACATCGCGCTACGACGCCAAGGGTTCCGGGTTCGAATCCTGGCCTGGGCATGGATGTTTTTGAGTGTCCATTCATCAATTTCATCATATCGTCACTTATCCCCATATTCGCAAATTAGCCAAAAGTGGCACAAAAAGCGAAGTAAAATAAACCAATTCAATCAATCTTCTAAAGTCTTGAAGATCCAAGTCACAAGGATGGAAAATTAGGGCTTTGTTAAGGTTAGGTGCGAAAGCAGGCGACAACACCCTAAAGGATCATATACAAACCTGCGGGAAGAACGATCTTACTTAAGTCTCCAATACGAAATGATAAAAACTTCTGGTGAGTTCATTATAAATAATGTGTCCGAGATAAAGAGTGGTATCCCCAGAATTTTCGGAAGGAAGAGGGGTTATGAATACTATTTTTGGTGGTCAGTCTTCATTTTGCCATATTTGTCTGTGACGTTCTTTCTTTTTAAGGAATACTTTGTTAAATGGGGTTATGACCCCACCAACCCTCCCTTGGGCACGTCACTGTAGACAAGCATTTGATCACATTGGGAGACGAAACATTAGATGTGTTGGGCGTACCGATATATGACAAGACTGAGGAAGCTGTGATAGGCATCTTTAAACAGCCGCCCCTCGTGGAGGAGTGCTTATCACATAGCGCTACGAGGCCAGGGGTACCGGGTTCAAATCCCGGCCTGGACATGGATGTTTTTTGAGTGTCCATTCATCAATTTCATAATATCATCACTCATCCCAATCTCCGCAAATTAGCCAAAAGTGGCACAAAAGGCGAAGTAAAATAAAGCAGATCAATGAATCAATCACAATTTTGAACACTTGCGAGTGCCTGAATATGGACAATTTGGTGGGTTTCGGTTTTCATAAGAGCTGCAAACATGGGAGGACAAGACACATTAGTGGTGTTCTGGTTCGAATCAGATAGAAATGTTCGAGAACTGCCTGCGTTCAGTTCGCAGCCCACAGTTAGAATCTCGCGTTGTCGAGTGGATTGACCATTCCGTGCATTTGTAACAGCTTCGTAAAGACACTCACAGATACCACAGATGTTTTGATGCCTGATGAGAAGAAATGGGCAAACACGCATACTCAGATGGTTTCGGCACACGATATTAATGCTTGGAAATAGAGGAGTCGTGTGGTAAAAAATGTTCCGATTTCACGTTCTAATTAAAATGGCAGCCTGAAACAATGGCGACGATTTAAGGGATAGTTGCTCCCCATTTTTTTGCCTCCTCACTATGGCCTCTTAATGGTAAGCTTTGTCTACCAAGAGAAAGTAAATTTTCATTGCACCGCCCCACCCCCAGGTTTTGGAACCCAGTCGCCACCACTGGCCTTAAACATGCGATTCTGAGGTTCTATCTATACTTCTTAAAAAATGTTGTTAGTGTAAGACTTTTTGCTTGTAAATAGTCAATTGTTTTATGGGGTATTGTTGCTTTCCATTGTTATGCGGCAATAAAGAGGGCCCAAAATACAAGTTTCTACTGTATTTTTACTTATTTCAGCCCTTAATATCTTGGTTAAACAACACTACCATTTTTTTTTACTCGGCATGAAAGCTCACTATTAGCACTCACTGAAATAGCACATTACTTGGATATTGACGCTGTTAGTAGATATAACCCTTTAAATATTAAATTATTGCGAAATCCGCAACTTTAGAATTAGGCTTTTCTCAAAACAGCAAAAGGGAAGAGTAAAACTTGGTATGTCATATGGTAGCTGAATATACAGCCTAAGTCAAAATGATGTTCCCGATTTCGTTCATTTCTTATATGAAAGGTAATGAGCTTTTCTTGCATATGTAATTTTTTTATGGAATACAATCTCAAAAAGTTTTCTCTCTCTTTCTATTGAAGACTCGTAGTTGCGCTGTCAGCCACTAGAAGGCAGTTTAGTAGCAGTGAGAAAAATGGCTACCACTGGACAGCAGAAAGCGTTCTTTATTCTCGTTCAGCGACATTTCCGAACAAGATTTGTGGTTGAACCGCCTTCTGGCAAGTCAATTAAAAAATGCTACAACATTGGTGGAATTGCGTGAGCGCATCACTGCAGCCATAGCCGACGTGGACCCTGACATGCTAGGAAGAGTGTGGCAGGAACTTGATTATAGACTAGATGTGTGTCGTGTAACACGTGGATCGCACAGAGAATATTTATAATATGCCAGGAAAAACATTTTGAGTTTTTCAATCTGTGTGTGTAATATCAGTCATTTACGTATGATTACAATGAAATAAATAGACACTGAAATCGGAAGAAATCATTTTGACTTACGCTGTATGTACTAACACATGGAAATAAAAAAATCATTGGGGCCTCGTCCTATTTTTGAGGGGAAAACATCAAAATGTTAAGAAATGTCAATGTAAATTATCACACTTCCTTCGCTATCAGAAAGAGGAACAGACCTTTCTCCTCCCCTTCTATGTTCCAAATGGAACAGTTCCTGTCTTGAAAAGTTGTGGAAGAGTTTCAGTTTTTCTTTCTTTGATGAGTAGCGTAGTGGTAATGCGACCTCTTTGTAATCAAAGGGCTCCGGGTTTAATGCAAGGTGGAGGTACAAGTTGTTCGGATTCCACTTTAAACTACAAGACCACAGTCCCGAAAAGCATTTATGTGCATAAAGTGGGTTTAAAAATAAAACTCTACCGAACTCTACATACAGTGACGTACCAAGGACTTTCGTTAGCCATCTTTTTGCCACCATTTCCTGCTTTAGACATTCTTTTTACTGGGCCAAAGAGTGACTATGATTCCCTACACCAGCAATGTCCATCCCCCTCAAGGTCCTGAACGCAGTCTCCCAAATAAAGAATTTCAAGGCACCAAGCATAAGGATAATAGTCCAAAATTCATAACTAAATTAGATCATCATAACCCTCCAATATTATTTTGATAAATATAGGAACTGATTTTAATTTGGATGCAATAGCCTGTCAAGTGGTCAATAGTTATATCTTAAAATGTATATTTTCGACACGCAGAAAATGTCAGAAAATAAATTATGTGTATGCAGTGTTTTTGGTCGGGGAATAGATGTTAAAAAGCCCACAACTGAATGATAAGATAGAAAAATCTAACTGGGCACACCACTTGCATACGCATGATTTTTCGTTTCGGAGGCGGCTGGAATTGTAAAGGTGGATATTACATAGCTGCTTCACTGAGTTCTGGGAGAAGACGGGATATAAAATATTTCATAAATATTATTTTTTGCCTTCCTTTTTAAAGTTGTTCAAAGACAAATGTCGGGGGTTGTTTTAAGGGGAGTTTGCTTTTATCATTTTGCCCTTTCCAGAGTTTTTAGTGCTTTCATTTGAAAAATTAATTTTCTCAGAATTTCAAATTTTCTCAAAAATTCATAGGTAATTGTGGAGCTACAGCACCATCATCTCCCCCAACCCTTACCCTGCGTACACCAGTGGGGCAAACCAAATATTGGTGCTGCAGTTGTCTTAACCAAAACTTGTTTGTTCGTATGATTGATTCAATTATCGTTTCATACACAGAGCCGTAGATAGTGAAAATAGAATTTGTTGCCTTTGAGACGCTCGATTTGTGGGATGGCGCGTTTTCCTGTTGCAAAAGCACTTTTTGAGCTTTTTGGAAAGTGATTCACCTAATGAACTGCGGCATCATCTTCTAAATTTACTAAAATATTCAATCAACACCAAGAATATTGGTCGTGTCTGGCAATGTAGTAGCCGACCTTCGTGGCCGTGTGATTACCACAGCGCGCTACGACGCCAAAGACCAGGGGTTTGAATTTCGGGCTGGGCATGAGTGTTATTTGTGAGTGTTTCTTCATCAATTTTATCGTATCATCATTTATTCTCATCGTCGCGACCAGCTCAAAGTGAAAGAAAAGCGACGCTAAATAACAAAAATGAAATCAAACCGTAATGTAGCTACAGTATAATCATTCACAATCAACTTATCAAGACCCAAATAGGGATAATTGCGAGCGAAGGGAGCGGGAAAATTTTTATATCTATTTATTTGCATACTTACAAGAATATTACATTAATTTAATTTTGCGTCAATTCTTTCAAAGGGTGCCGTGCTATTTACTCTTTCCCAAATTATTCTCCACTTGCTCATGGGCGCCAAAAACGAAAAGGGTGCATCACTATGAAATGGGGTGGAAAAGTGGTTCAATATCATGTAAATGGTAAGACAAGAACTACAATAATCTTTTCGTATATAATATCACATAATGTGAACCGTAAAAATTGTACCTTCTTTTATTTTTTATTTTTTTTCTGTAGTGGTGACTTCCAGCGCTCTATGCCCCTTTTCTTCAACCCGCTGTTGTACACTGTGCAATGCACTGCAAGCGAATCGAGCAAGAAAATAATTAGGGCATTAATTAAGAAACCGGCAATAATATTAATTTAATAAGGAGTAAATATTTTCACTCGGTCCCGCGACTTTTACTCCTTCGAAATTGATCTCTTCTTGCTTCTTCAGCACCCACTTTGTTGTCTCTGAGCTCGTGGCGCTCGCGTACCTGATGCTGTGTCAAACCATCTCTCTTACCTTCATTATCCTAAAGAGGCAGAAAAGTAACGTAAAATAACAAATAGTTACTCGTGGATTTCTTATTTAGTAGTCTGTGCTCTATTTTACTTCACTGCATTTTCATGCATCAGATGTTTTATTTAGAAGAGAAGGAAGAGAGGCGGATGGCTATGACACCCACCGCAATGCCGCTTAGCGAATAATCCAGAGTAAAATCCACTTTATACCATACGATCATCAAATGGTGTGGTGTCTAAATAATGATCATCATACGAATTTTATGCCAAAACGCTAAATATTGATTGCCCCCCTCCCCGAACTTCAAAGTTCGTTCCCTCCTTACTATGGAAATTCTGTGGCAATCTAAAACTTAACATTGCTATCCAATGTATGCCCTCAAAACGTTGGAAGCCAACTCCAATTTAACCTGACTGGTAACCCGAGAACACTTGTTCGAATTGTGTACTTGTTTAACTATTTTAAAAAATATGTAGGGTACGTACATGTATTCCATTCAGACTTTTGTTATATTAGGATATTCCAGTTAACGATTTCCTTGCTTATTTTGTTCGAGGAGTCTTGAAGAAAATTGTCAACGGGGGAGGAAAGGGGGGGTGGAATTAATGGGAAACCAGAAAGCAGCAAGAGCGAAACACACGAATCAGAAAACATAAACAGAAGCCTGTTAGAATAACGAAAGAATAGGAAACAGAAAATATAGCTGGGAAAGTCTATTGTAAACGCAGAGTATGTACACTGAAACAGAAAGAGCTTTCAACAAACGCCGAATATGAGGATAAATTGGACTTAAAACATACAATGAACATCCATCTCAGAACAGAAAATCTGCGTTTTACACGTAGGTAATATATCAATTAGTTATGATTGTTGACTACAAAAGTTAAGAGTAAAGCTCAGTCTGTAAAATACTATATATGTAATGTAAATATATGAAACACTATTCTGAAACATATAATGCCTAAAATTATTTTCTAAAAAATATGTTTGGATGCCGCAGGAGCGACTATCACTGTGAAATGCTGTGTGATTTGTTGTTCACACAAAACGTTATTGTGCACCATTGAAATTATTTGCTCATACTGTAGTAATGATATGCCAGTGATATGCTATGCTGCGTCAGTCTGGGCGCATCTCACAGCGCAAAAACAAATCAGAGATAGTCTCAGATCTGTACAATGGAATGTCCTGTTAAGGATCCTCGGAGCGTTTAGTACAACATCCAAGACTTTGATAATAGCTGTTGTTGAAGTTCGACAAAGTGCCGCTTGTTACTGGTGGAAAAAGGGACTAAAAGAAGGAAGACCAGATACTTGCAACTCCTGTTCCTTTGGGAGGCTTAAGGTCTAAGGACTTATATTACTCAATAAATTTACTAGATAATATCATATATTCCAAGTTAGTAATTTATTATATTTTTCATTATAAATTTCCGTAAGATTTTCAAGCTGAAAATCAGCCCCAACCAAATCCTTAACATATACAAGTCTATTTAGAAATTTTGGAAACACTGGTCAAACATATATATGATTTTGTTTGTTATATTTTATATTCATATTCTGTATATACTTTTCTTTTATTATATTTATTCCTCAAGTACAATAATCTTAGAAAACACAAACATATATACACACACCTTGGTTTTATTAATAGGCACCAAGGTCAGAAACTTCTCTCTACAAGTACTAGAATCCTCTTCCATATTCCAATCCTAAACGGAACACTTCCGCTCTTGTAACAGCTATGATAAGCAATCTACGCAAAAGTATACCAAGAGAGAGGGATGCATAGTGTGAGTGGCGAGAGGAGGCTGGAGGACCTCGTCCCTCAGTGTCCCGATCCATTATTAATGAGTTGGATTAAGTCTTACAGAGGAACTGTGCCAGTGTCTCCGGTTGAAACAAATGAAAACGTTATTTGTCGTGCATTTTGCCAAACAACTGTTCTCTCCAAGGATTTTCAAATGTTCATGTGTTGCTCAGTTGACCACCTCTTTTTCATTCAGGGTCTTGTGCGAGTCGTATGTCGGAAATAGGAAAAATTATGATGGGTAAAAAATAATGAATTTGAAAATCTATATTCATCACCAGATGTTATTAGAATTATTAAATAAAGACGATTTTGGTGGGCAGGTCATGAAGCACGAATGGGAGAAGAAAGAAAACTTACAGAATCCTGGTTGGGAAACCTAATTGTAGGAAACTTATAGAAAGGCCAAGACGAAGATGGAATGGCAATAAATAAGACGCTTATAAGGAAACTAGTAACAATGGAGAAACCTGAATTAATCTTACCCATTGTAGGAACGGATAAAAAGTTTAGGTTGCTGTGACAATAAACTTTCCACTTTAGAGTTTAAGTTCGAGTTTGTGTTTTAAGTGCACTCTATGCACAGTATGGCTAGTCGGGACTGGGCCTGCAGTTTAAACTGTGGTCCGAACCATTATGTGCCTCAATCAGGTTCGAACCCGGGATCCCTCGATTACAAGGGGACGCTCGCACTTTCCGCTTTAGGAATGCCAGAGAGTTAGTTAATATTTTCTAATTACTTTCACTTTCAAAACTTAAAGTTCAACAAATCTCGACTTCTGTGGAATAAAAGTCAGTGATATTTGTGTCAAGAAGTGTAACTCATTTAGACGCACACGAGAGAGCGTAGAAATACGTCTAAAGTGCAAGCACCTAGCATGGGGTACATTCAAGAGGATTGCCATGTCAGTTTGTATCACAAAATGGTCGACAAATTAAGTTTCACTCGGGGCTGTCGGACCCCTCGTTACTTTTCAACGTCTAAGATAACGGATTCGTTTTTGGAAGTAGCCGGTTGTAATTCACGCGTTAAGCTTAACGCCCACTGAGACGTTGTTAAACGCGGCAACAGAACGCAACAGACGCGTTTCCGGCGTCTCAGCGGGCGATAACCTTTAAGATGGACTTCTGGCATGGAAATTCCGTGTGTTTCCCTGTAGTGGAAGCAGACAACAGAAGTTCTGTTGCTTTCTGTTGCCGCGTCTCAGTGGGTGTTTAACTTAAAGTTTCCATCGTCACTTGAGACAAATGCTGCGGAAATATTGCATTTATTCTTATTTGTTTACCACATTTTCCGTCACTCTCTTACTTTGTCGCCACGGTTAACCGCCTAGTACAAATTGTCAATTTAAGTTGAATGAATTGAGCAAGGAAGAAGCTAGCAAACTGCTACATGTGAAATTTGTTTGAATTGTGTTACATCTTAATTTAGCATCGACATTCAATTATTCCCAGAGTTGTTTAATGTAAAATTGTAGTTGAGACATCTTGGAAATAGGGTCTGTAAGTTGGGTATGTTATGAATCCTCATGATAATATTTAATTCGGCTTCCCCGATGGCTCAGTGGTAGGGTTGTTCCCTTGTAATCAAGAAGTCCCTGGTTCGATACCCGGTGGAGGCATACAGATCATAGTTATAAACTGTAGGTTTAATCCCGATTAGCCTTACTGTGCATACAACAGGTGTGTTTGTGCTTGCCATTAACTTCATTCCTACTTGATACTTCCTACCCTCACATCAGGTTAGCGTAAGGAAATCATTCCCCCTGACGTAATCAATCCCAAACACTCCTATCAAAATGAGAGCGCTTACATCATAGCTGGCACGTAAGCAGTTTACACGTTTCCCTGCACGACCTACGCGACCCTAAATCTGTTGACCTTGAGTTTATTTGTCGACATCAAGTGACCCAGCAACGAAAGATTTAGCGCGAACGCAGCTCACGGGTCGCCACTTTCATTCCGATGCAGTGGCGCGACCACAGGGGGTGGGAAGAGGGGCAGGGGAGGCATTGCCCTCTAACCTTGGACGGAAATGAGTTCTTGGGGGGACAGGGGGGAAAAACATTGACGGCTAAGTGTACCTGCAATTACCGCCCACAACTTGAAATTTTATGCAAATAAAAATACTTTTCGCAAAATGTTCTTGATCGCTCGCTCGCATTACCTGCTTTTCTTAGTCTTCAGTACCGTAGCTAGGGGGCGGAGGGAGTCTGCCCTGGACGCCGAACGACTTGAAGGAGAATAAGTTGTAAAATTGATTGATTGGGTTGTGGTTTTACGTCCATTTTACGAACAGAAATGCTAATCGGGACTGAACCTGCAGTTTAAAGTTGGATGCGAACCACTGTGCCATGTGCCTCCAGCGGATATCGAACCCGGGACCCCCTGATCACATGGCAATTATGTTATCATTATACCATCGATGTGCAGGGGCGGCGCCAAAAATTTTCGACCGGGTGGGCAGAAGCTGTATATTCATAAATTAGGGTGGGCAGTATAAATCTAAGACCTTATATGAGTTTTTCATGCACTCATGCTCGTCCCCCCCCCCCTCCAACATATTCAGGGTGTCCTAAAACAACTTCAACAACGGTTGGATGCTGATAGATAGATATATAAAAAAACAAGAAACTTTTCCTCATACTCATAACCTCGAAAGTGCTTAGTTTCTGATCTATGAGCGCTGAAAATCTAACCTGTATGTACAGTCACGGACACGTCTGGGTTATAACAATCCCATTAACTTTCAATGCAATCATTACAACCCAGAAGTGTCCATGACTGTACGTATACAACCCAACTTACCAAACGATCGCTCTGACGTAACTTCCAGGGACGCGTAACAAGATTGCCACTTGAATTGAAAACAACAAACTTAGGAGTCTTATCTGGCAAAATACAAAAGAATAATTATTCTTGCTATGTTGTAAGCATAGGTGCGCGCAGAATAATTTATTTGGGAGTCCCTTAAGAGAAGTTTCAGTTACCTACCTGGACATGGCTAGCCTATAGTCGTAACTTCATGTTATTTTCACAGAAACTATTAAGAATACATGACATTTTAACAATATAGAATGAGCATTTGTTATCACTTTAGCACAGGTTTTACTATCACCGTGTCGATATTTTAAGTAATGAAAGTAAACAATTGAAAATGATAAATACAAGGCTAAATCTCTACGGGTACTATCAGCTGAATCACTCTCACGAAGTACATCTGTAGGTTCAGTTTTACCATGTTTTCTAATGCACATTAGCCTACTTCATAAAATATATTGCTGTACCTGGTCACTCGATAGTTAATGTCATGTGTTACATATCATTTTAAACCGTAGCATTCAGATGTAAGCAAAAATCTGAAAATTGATACACTTGTCATTGAATGAGAAGTGAGAGAGCATTCATGAAAGTATTTGAACATGAAAGTTTTATTGGAAATATTATAAGGTTGCATTAACAGACAAGTCGGTCCTCGGGAAAAGAATATTTACGGTCCGATATGTGAAGGGGCTCTGCGATTTATCAAGAAAAAATAATTTATTTACTACGTGATTACTGTCTACTATAGTAAAGGAATATCACATTGTTTTGTGGAGAGGGAGAGACTCAGAGAGAGAGAGAGAGAGAGAGAGAGAGAGAGAGAGAGAGAGAGAGAGAGAGAGAGAGAGAGAGAGAGAGAGAGAGAGCTGGTCATCTCAAATGAAACGAAATTCCTTATTTTTTACCACTGATATTATTTTCATTATTTTAATGGTAGTTGAACATATTTTCTTTATTTTTTAGAAGACGTTTGGGGTAGCCAGGTACCTTTGGCACCTCCGTGTGCTCACCTGCCTGTAAGAAGTATCTATAGCATTTACAAACTGGCCAAGACATAGAATTACCAACAGATACGGACTGAAATTCAAGACGCTTCATTCTAAAATGTCCCCATCGTGTTTCGAGTGTCGTGCAGTACCAATAATCGTGAATCGTGAGATACACTTACGACATGTTGATGAAATCGACGAACTGAGAAATGCAAACATAGTGTGTTCGCCACCTTGTTTTATTTCACACGCAGACTGCAAACCCCTTACTAAAAATAATGAATGGTAAAATCTCTTGCAATGAAATGAAAAATATCGTTTAAATCGCAGATTAAAACTAATATATAATAACTGAAATCAATCCGATCTGTATAAGGGTGTCACTACTTGAAGTGTGCTTTCCGAGCGCCCAATACAGCTCAGCGTTTGACATAAGTATGAATAATGTCTTATTAGCAAAATTTTAAAAAAGCAAGAACCCGGGTATAAATCAAATTATTAGTTCATTCTGCATAATATTTACCTAAGCTAAAGAAGGACATTTTGGCAAAATATCACCGAAATGTAATAAACAAATAAATAAATAAATAAAATTGTATGTATTACGTTATGAAGCACAAAGTTCTAAAATTGTGTCCCTATTCTATGTTAGTTAACCACAAGAAAAATCACATGATTACGTAACTGATAGGGAAAATGTATCTGTAAGAAGATTTTTTGCCTTTCTGATGGCATAGTGGTAAAGTCGTCGCCTTGTGATCAAGCGGTCTCGGGTTCAATAACCGGTGGAGGCAGATAGTGATTCGGACCCCACTTTAAACTGTAGGTCCAGTCCCGATTAGCCTATCTGTGCATAAAGTGGACTTACAACAACAACTCATTTAAGAAGATTCCTAATACAATAGCTAACTCATCAAGTCATTACTAATTCTGCAGCTATTTTTCAAACCTACGGAGCTGTTTTATCAAAATCTATTTTTATGATTGCTTCTTATTAGTAGAATGAATATAAAATTATTATTATCTATTTTGGATACGATATCGAAATTAGAAATTACAGGTATATAAAATCGTGATGATGAAAGGGACATATCAAATTACCTACGTCTTAGTATTTCAATATAGACCTAACTAAACAACTTTGTGTGTTGCAGGAGGAAGCAATGCGAAGAAGAGGTTTTTATTTGTTTAACAGATCACCTTAATCATACCCAGGCCGGAAGCCCGGAGTTGAGAACATCAAGTCACTCCACTCCACCCCTTCTACACTCAGTTTCAGTTATAACTTTTTGGCCAAGTTACGGCAGACAGTTAATTATATTTCTATATTTTTGCCACATTTCAAGAATCTATTTCTTTTCATTATGTGGCACATTTTCAAAGCAATTTGATGCATCATCCCTGTGAAGGTCAGAAGCTGCAGCCCTCAGGCCCATAATCTTGTTCTAATCTTGATCATATTCTGCACAATTTTGCTCCTCTCATAAAGCCTCCTAAGCCTACTGGCTGCTTAAGCATACAAGTGGGCATTAGATCACATTTTTTGTTTCAAAAGATTTGGAAATTCCTTTCGCTTTCCAATGATAAAATTAAGGAAGTTGAAAGAAAAGCTTAAATTAATCCCATTCAACTTATTATTTACTCTGACTTTTGTAAACCTATTCACGAAATCAGTGTTTCGGCAAAGCTTTTTATTGAATGATAATATGTGAACTTGTCTGTAATATAGATAATATTCACAAGTAAAATATACATGAAGTGAACACCATAATAAACTTATTTATTAGACCTTTCGCATTCTCCCAAGAGTATATATTTATTGAATTTGATTGGGTTGGCACAGCAATTTTTGGGTAGGCAATTGTCCATCCGTGCCCACCCCTGTCGCCGTCCCTGTCGGGGAGGCACAATAGTTGTAAGAGAGAGAGAATGCATTGGCATCTCGTGAAATTGTTTGAGCCCTATTAAACCAATATCGATTTCAGCCTGCAAAAAAATTGAATTCAATAATTTTCTTGTTCGCTTTGCTCGCAATATATCATTGTTCTCTGTAATGCATTGTAAATTACCAGACAGAGATATAAGACTTGTCTTAATTGATTTTGTTTTAAATGCATGAACAATTGTTTCGAGGAAAGGGAGCGTGCACACAATTTATGTAATTTTTGCTGTTGGTTTATTGTGAGATGGATGAATTGGTCGCCTAATGGATTTAAATAATATAAGTTGTATATAATATGTATTAAATAAACTTTGAATATGCACACAATTTAGTGTCCACGTCGCTCCATGTTGCATGTATCGTCGGTGAAGGGGCGAAGTGGCTTAACTCGAAAATTGCGTTTTTGATTTATGACTACCTCCTCTGTTACCTGTCAAAATTTCGTGGCTGAATTCCCACTGGTTCCGGAGATTTAAGCACCCTGCAATTGGCGTACCTTGAAATTTTCTGCATAAAGATATCTGCGAAGTTTCTTCAGTGGCTGTTAGAAATGAAGGCGCGTACTGGCGTAAGCTTATATCGGGAAACAAGATATACGATTTACGAAATATTATATAAATTTATATAAGATTTTTGAAACAAAGGTGAATCATACGTTAGTCCATGCACAAAAAAGTTAGTTCCAGGGAGAAATCTGAAAGAAAAGTGTGATGGAAAATGTGAAAAGTTTGGTAAAGAATGCTTTAAAATCACAGATGCGGAAAGACATGAATTTTTTAAGGACTTTTATGCAAGTGACGACCTTCAGCTTCAAAGAGAATTCGTCAACACATATGTAAAGGTTCCAGAAGGTAAACACAAAACTACGCAAAATGAAGAATCTCGAAGATTAAAAACAAATCATTACTTTTTACCATAGAAGGAAAGAGAAGTAGTACCAGTGTGTAAAACCATGTTTCTAAACCCTTTTTTAATATCAGAGAAAACAATGCGAACTGCTCTAGCCAAAAGAAGATGTCATTGAGGAAGAGAGAAGAGGAGGAAAACTTCAGAGCCTACTGGAAAGGGACAAAATAATAGAGAATATTATGTAAAACTCATAAAGAGATTCCCAAGAGTCGATTGATTGATTGATTGATTGATTTAGTTTATTTTACTTCACGTTTTGTGCCTCTTGGCTAATTTGCGAAGATGGGGATGAGTGATGAAATTGATGAATGGACATTCACAAACAACCAAGCCCGAGCGGAATTCGAACCCGGTACCCTTGGCGTCGCAGCGCGATGTGCAAACCACTTTTTTTTATTATTGTTTTTTAAAGGAAAGCCCCTATGCGGAAGCTTACTCCATCACACTTCATTCACTCATATTATTTCATTCATATTTTAATTTCGGGACTTTTCAGGACAGACAATCACGAACATTCATGTCCGAGCCAGGATTCGAACCCGGGACCCCCGGCGTCGTAGCGCGATGTGCTAACCACTCCGCCACGGGGGCCGACCACTCGACCACAGGGTCCGGCCCCAAGAGTAGAATCTCACTACTGCAGGAAAGATACAAAAATACAATATCTTCATTCGGATAGATATCTTGAGGTGGCTATGACAGCAGTCTTTTTTCTTCAACGCCAAATAACTCACGGAACTGACACATTGATGGCAGTTATGCCTGTATGCTCAGGGAAATTCCTTTAAAAACTCACGTAGTTTTGTCCTTGTAGAAGTTGTAGTCTTGGTCGGTCAACCCTGAATGACTCTTGCAAATGTGCTGTTTGAGAAAATATCAAACTAATTCCGTCTGTATTTTTACGTCGCTTTTCTGCTAATTTAGCTAATCGCGACGACAAGGATAAAATTGTGAAATAGATGAAAAGACAAAAACACATTATGCCTTGACAAAGATTCGAATCCAGGAATTCTGGCGCTACACTTACTTCTCTGCCACAGAAGTCGACCAAACTATTTACATTTTTCAAATTATTTAGAGAATATAAATTAAAGGAAAGACCAAAAATCATCAGATGAAATAGGTCTACAAGTTAGATAAAACAAAATTAATGCTTACTGGAAGAAAGCAATGTTTCGGTTCTTTTCCTAATGCCTCAGACCTCCCCGATGGCGCAGTGGTAGCGTCGTCGCCTTGTATTCAAGGGGTGCTGGGTTCGATACCCGGTGGAGACACAAAGTAGTTCGGATCCTACTTTAAACTGTAGGTCCAGTCCCGATTGGCCTTACTGTGCATAAAGTGGACTTAAAAAACTGTTTTTTTAAACTTTATGGGTGTGAGTGATCGGAGTTTATGGCTCCAGGACGGGATCGATACGGTTTATAAAACTATCCCGATCTTCAGGACAGAAAATTTCACGTATTTCCCGACTAGTTCAGAAACTTTTATGGATGGGTAATGTTCAGAATTTCCTAACACTCCTGAAATTATTGAGTTCCATGCACATTTTGTCCCCAAAGAAATTATTTTCGGTATTTTGATGCCATTTCTAGAAGATTTCCCTTCCCATAATTAAGTATATCCAGAATTCTTATTTCGCGATCATTTTAAATTCCTGACCTATCGGAAATCCAGAAAGTAAGGAAATCATTTCCCGAAGTTTCCCGGGACAGGACTTCTGGATCCCGCAAACTGAAGTCTGCTTTCCGTTGCGACTGGTAGTATGTCAGAGGTCCCAGGTTCGAATCCTAGTCATTGTGTTTGTTCAATCACAATGTTCCTGACGTGAAATAACCAGAATACGTAAACTTTAATAAACAAATATCGTATCCGATGCAGAGGCGGGCTGATTAACATCTGTGCATAAATTGGACTTGAATCTAGGGATGTACAATATCGGAATTTTGATATCGAGATACATCAAGAAAATATCGTCGCAGACGATACGATATTATTTCCGTATCGTGATATGGGTGATATATCGTCTCGCTCTCTACAATATATATCGCAAAAATATCGTGACGATATATCGTCTAGTTAATATCGCCTGGACGATAGTTCCTCAATATCGCGATATATCGCCGATCAGTACTTGAATCAGTTGAAATGTCGGTTCTGCCAACCGAAGGCTTCGTGTTTTGATGACGTTGCTTTGGTCTCAATATGTGTTCCTTGCACCCCTAGGACGCGTGGTTTTACCACAGAGAGCAATGTAATAAAAACGGACTCTTTTGAACGTTCGTACCGCCGAAAGGACCCACCGAAGAGAAAAATGACACTTGCATTAAAATAAAAAAATCATTATGACCTGCCTGCTTTACCCACTGGATCATTCACTGTGTGTGCACTTCCTTCTTCTTCTTCCATGATATGTGGCGCCGTTCTTTCCCTTCAACATGTTTACAGTTAATCGGATATCATGAGTAAGCAGTTGCAGTGGAAGGAATCTTCCAAAGCGATAAAAAACAAAACATATTTGTTTCCCCGCCATAATGACTTCACAGTTGCCTTCTCCTTAGATATAACACTGACATAGTGTTGATTGAGTTGGTGTTTTAAGTCCACTTTATGCAAAGTAAAGAAAATTTGGACTGGACCTACAGTTTAAAGTAGGATCCGAACCACTATGTGCCTCCACCGGGTATCGAACCCAGCACCCCTTGAATACAAGGCGACGACGCTACCACTGCGCCATCGGGGAGGCCTGAGTCATAAGGAAAAGAAACGATACATTGCTTTCTTCCAGTAAGCATTAATTTAGTTTTATCTAACTTGTAGCTTCCTTGACTGAAATATTGATTTTACCCATGTGTTATGTCGCCCCTCCTTCCTTCGAAAATTTTTAAGCCCCCCTGTACTTTTTGAGGACATCATACACTTCCTCAACATAAGATAACAACATTGTGAGGGCGCTAATCACTTGTGCACCAGAAGTAAAAAGCCTTGTGAGGACATCATACACTTCATCAACAGAATATAGTAGCCTTGTGGGTACACTACTCACTTTGCATCAGAAGTAATAAACCTTGTGAGGACATCATACACTTCATCAACAGAATATAGTAGCCTTGTGGGGACACTACTCACTTTGCATCAGAAGTAATAAACCTTGTGGGGACATCATACACTTCTTCAACAGAATATGGTAACATTGTGGGGACACTACTCACTTTGCATCAGAAGTAATAAACCTTGTGGGGACATCATACACTTCTTCATCAGAAGATAGTAACCTTGTGGGGACACTACTCACTTTGCATCAGAAGTAATAAACCTTGTGAGGACATCATACATTTCTTCAACAGAAGATAGTAACCTTGTGGGGACGCTACTCGCTTTGTATCGGAAGTAATAAGCCTTGTGAGGACATCATACACTTCTTCAACAGAGGATAACAACCTTGTGGGGACACTACCCACTTTGCATCAGAAGTAATAAACCTTGTGAGAACATCAAACACTTCTTCAACAGAAGATATCATCCTTGTGGGGACACTACTTGCTTTGGATCGGCAGTAATATACCTTGTGAGCACATAATACACTTCAACAACAAAAGGTAAGCTTGTGGAGCGAAAAGTTTCTTAAACGTATATCGAATTTCTATCGCGAATTGAAGCCATGACTTCCTTATTTCAAAGCATCCGAGCACATAAAGTAAATTGATTGAATTTGTGAGATGTAAATAATGCATAGAAGAATAATATATTATCATAAATTAGAAATGTACATAAATCAATAATAATAATAACAGTTACTGTTAGTATTTTCATGGCGTGTAAAGTTACATTTTGGCTTCCTTGAAAAATATATTGACTTTGTCCATAATACACCCCTCCCGCTTCCGCTTGGAACATTTCTACCCTTGAGCGCACTATATATTTCTTCAATGGAAGATAACAACGTTGTAGGGATACTACTAGATTTTCCATCACAAGTTATATTCCTTGTAAAAGCACTTTTTAAATTATTAACTAATTTAATTTATTAACACCGTTGGGCCTTGTTTCATGCCTTGGTCAGCATTGTAATGTTTAATTAAATTTAGATAAAAATTAACATTTAACTTAAAGCAAAGCATGATTCGAAATGTATATAAATTAAACACAAATAGTTTGTGAGAACAATGAAAGATACTTTGCATATATCACATTTTGCATCGTATCTTTCTGGCTTTTTGGTTAATCGTGACGATTAGATAAAATTGATGAAGGGACACTGGAAGAAAATAATCGAACTCGGAACTTTATTGAATCAATTTCAATTCCTATATCCCTCTGCAAGATTTCCACATCATATCACATGGTGGTGGTATTATTATTATTAGTATTATTATTATTATTTTTATTATTATCATCATCATTATTATTTGTAATACGCGTGCTATGTAGCTTTCTACTTTTTGTCTTGATGTTAAAACACAGAAGTTTGCATTTCTTCCCAAAATAGCACAACACTCGTTAGTATACTTATTTTGCTAACTTTACTTGTCAGTCATTTAATTACATTCACCGTCAGATGTTTCCTATTTCATGTAAGATCTGTTTCTCTTTTCCAGTGATTTATTCTCTCCAGGACAAGTATTTACGATTTTTTTAATGAAAAATATCATAAACGACAAAAACTGCAAAAATCGACAGAGACTAAAAGTATTTCCTCTCTTTTATTCTCAAGTACCAACAGGGTAGCATTTTCAAACTTATTTACACATCGGTCCCCACAGCGTCTGTACAGAATCAATCGTGTGTATGGAGTGTATGTGCAAATTTTCATGAATCTAATGGACCTTGTGGGGACCCGAGGCCACCTGATTTCACAGGCCTTGTGGGTACTGGTGTCCCCACAAGGATAGGAAACGTTTTTCTTGTATAATTTGCTCACAATGTAGGTTACTTTTAATTTTCGGGAGTTTATAGTTTTACTGTGTTATTTGTCACATAATTTCAACAAACACATCAGACTACGACTGTGATTTCCCCCGGTCCCCACAGTGTATGTGCACTTACAGAGTCCCCACAAGGTAGCATATGCACGTATGTGTGTAGGTGTATGTGTAGGTGTATGTGTGGGTGTGGGTGGGTGTGGGTGGGTGTGTGTGTGTGTGTGTTAGTGTGTGTGTAAGTGTGTGTGTAGGTGTGTAGGTGTGTGTGTGTGTAGGTGTGTGTGTAGGTGTGTGTGTGTGTGTGTGTGTGTGTGTTAATACGTTTGGCCTAGTTTTAGGTGTGGGCAAAAAAAATATCAAGAGGGGCATATTTTTGACAAATTTATGGACAACAATCTCACAGAAGTGCCTTTTATAAGTGTAGGCAAATCAATCTGAGGGGCCTCATCATTTCACGGGAAATTCCCGAGGGCATTTTCACAAAAATCTTGGATTAGACGGGGTTCCACACTTGAGCAAAAAGCTCATATGGGCATGTTGAGCCTGTTTTAAGTGTAGCCAAATCGGCCTGAGAGGGGCTCATCCTTTCTCGGGTTTATAATAGGTCCAATTACACTACTATCGTTAAATTATAGTATGGTCGCCAAACAGTGTAAAGATAAAACCATTCACCGGCATTTTTCTTTCCTTTCAGATTATAAATCGAGAGTAAAATGGCAATCTTTTCCGTTTATCTAATCATCCCTGCGGTTCTTTTCCAAATCCTTTACCCATACATCTCCACAGACGAGTTTCAAATAGTTTCTGGGATCTACCTAAAACCTCTTCCTCAAGTTCTGACATATGATTACGTGATCCCGTTGATGTACAAAGTAAAGTTAGATATCTTCCCTCTGAAACAGTTCGATACGAAGCTGCAAAATGTAATGTGTAACTCGACATACGCGACCCATCAAAATTGCGTGTGGTCTAGTCAATTATCTAATATACGGCCACATCTCTTTGACCAAATGAAGCTGCTACACACGTATTACGAAGACAGCGATCACCTAACCAAAAATTTAGAGTCGATATTGGATAGGGCCAAAAGATCGATCCTAAGTTTCGTCTCATCGTTCGCGTCTTATTGTTGCGATTTAGTTTCGAAGTCCCAGTTAGATAACGTCAGGACTTAAAAAATGAACGTCGCACGACAAATCCTAGCTGTCACGCAACAGTTAACCGATAATCATATTTTCCTACAGAATGTAACTGACGAAATTGAAAGGTATGATACAAAAGTCGTTAAAATTGTATCAAATTTCAACAAATTCGCGTCAACCATTGAAACACAGCAACACAAATATCTCGCCAATCTGACAGTCTTACGACAAGTAGAAAACTTACAATTTCATGGTCTTTTGTTATAAATATCAACCACAATTATGCAAATTTCGCAACTCATCCAAATTCAACGTTTTCAAGGCACGTCAAAATCATGCCATACCGGATACTTAGACGAGCAGTTTATTCCTCTGAAAGCACTTCATAAAGACCTGCAAGGTGTAGTAGCCAATATTGCAAACGATGGATACCAAGTAGCTTATCGAACACCCCTAGCCACCTGTCGAATTACCGACAAGCATATTTTTAATACCGTTAACTTTCCAATTAAGAAAAAAGAGTCTAGTTACAAACTGTATGAGGTGCTCGCGTCTCCAGAAGTCTGCATAATTAACTCAGCACCTTCATTCGTAGCTATCAATCAGGACAATTAGGTAGCGATCATCCAAGGAGCAGAGCTCGGCAGATGTCAGGTACATAAAGAACGTCTCTGTAAGGTACCCACGTTTATCTCATCGCATTATGTTTTCGCGCTTTGCGTACGCCAAGTCTTAAACGCTACAAGAGTACGCGATCTAGTGAACAAGTGTCCATACTCATGCAAAACTCATCGGTTACCGAAATTCTTCAAGTAGATCGAACAGAGTTTATTATAACAAACCCCCCAGAATACATCAGTATACAATATCCAAACTCCTCAACTGCCATTTATCCAATATCGACTCACCAACAACAAGGATCCGTTAAAATCTCATCCCCTGTAACTCCAAAGTAAATATCTCCGAACATGTAACTATTCATCCTATATACCCGTGTGTGTTAGAACGACAAACATAATTTCAATCGGCCCATATCTTACCCTCTGCTTGGATCAAACGCATTGAAATTCCGCTGGGCAACATTAATAAATGCATAAAACTCTAACATTTCTCACGTTATCAAGCATGACTGGAAATTAAATACACCATCATTGCACGTGCAAAATTTCAAAATTACCCCCTTACCCGAATATATGCCGTTCTACCTACATTACGACATCCCAGTAACTTGTGTCTCATTTTTTCTTTGCTGTATGTAACAGGTTTACACAAAACGTTGTTAGCAATTTGTTTCATTTCATTAATGGATTAATTTCAGTGTTTGTTCCTTCGCTTACTAGTAGATGTCTGACAAGCACTAATGAAAACTCTCAGTATTATGAACTATGGATGCAGTGTCAGTGTTATTAGTGTTCAGTGAAAGTGCGTCCGTTTGGGTACAACGGTCAAATACTTCTTAAAATTTTCTCCAGACTTGATGCAAGACATATTTAGAGGTAACTTGAACAGTGTGGTACTAAAACTGTTACTCATGAAAATACCAGTACAACATACACATTAACAGCACTAATCTACTAATATTGGAATTATCAATACTGAAGAGAACAAAACAAAACAAACTAAAACTAAAAGACACAAACATCATGTGATGCTTATGTAAATATTATACACAGCTCGCGGCAACTGGACATTGTAACGAGATGGAGATTGCAATAATATCACAATGAGTTCACTGAAAGCGGCGTTAAGTCCCCCACGCGTGAACTACGGTGTTAAAGATCTTATAAGAAGTGAGCTATAGAATCCCATATATGAAATAATTTGGGAACATACCAGGCTCCGCAGAGTAAGCACCAATACGACTAACGAGATTTTTTCACACAGTGTGGTTATTTTGTACACACAAAGTGAAAAATCTTGAAAAATATGTATTTGATGCAATGTATGTACTATAACGTAGAAATTCTAATCTGAGAGTAAAAATGGTAATGAAGGAAAGATGTTGAAAATGCACGGGGGATAAATTGTAAACGTTCCAAACGTGTAAATGCAGAACCGGACGATTGTAAAAATAGGTTATCAACAATTACCTATGTGTAAATTAGTGGTTAAATTAATAATATTCGTAAAGATGGTAAAGCGACAAGTGCTCATTAAAATGTTATGGTATGTCTCAAGGGCCTCCCCGATGGCGCAGTGGAAGCGTCCTCGCCTTGTAATGAAGGGGTCCCGGGTTCGATACCCGGTGGAGGTACAAAGTTGTTGGGATCCCACTTTAAAACTGTAGGTCCAGTCCCGATTAGCCTTACTGTGCATAAAGTGGACTTAAAATACCAAATCAAAACCAATATGGTATGTCTCAAATCTTAAATTAATTAAATATGTTATATTTTCCGACTGTCTTAAAAACAAATCGTCCTCTAAAATATCAGCAATGACTTTACACCTACAATATTACAAAATAGATGCTAAATCTATTAGTACAGTTCAATTACATTGTTGGAGGTTTACCTGAACATTTAAATACAAATTAGACGAAACTTGGAATATGTAGTACTACTTGTGTTGTGTTTAGCATAAAAAGTCCCAAAGAATCCAGTTGAGAGTTTCGGTGAAATTACGTCATCAATATGGCCGCCGTCAGAATTTCTAATGTAATTTTAAACGACCATAACATCTCTCAGAATGGAGATAGCATCTTCGTTTTTGCACCAAAGTGAAGAACATAAATTGAAAATTTTATAGAATATTTATTTATGTGTACTTGACACTTTTTCTGAAATACATTAAGAACTTCAGAAAATTAGCTATCCCATTTCCTGCTTTAGTGTTTTATCGTAAATTACTTAATAATTATATAACGCTCTTAAACATGTTGATATTATAAAGTAGATCGTATTAAGAACTTTAGACATATTTAACTTAATGCAGTGCTTGTTTGCTAGATGATATACGGTCCTAAGATATTTCCTGCAAAGAAGGGAAAGTGATAAAATATTTAACTTGCGGCGGAGAACACTGTCTTCAGTACATTCATTCTTGAATTAGAAACGCACCAGAACGCAAGCTATAAGCTCGTGTTCGTATGTAATGACGTCATCAAAATGGTGGCCAAGTCGAAAAATTCAAATTATTAGTCAAGTTACTTCATTACAGTTACTCGATCAGTTAAACATACTATACTTGATCAATCTATTTATGTGTCAAGCTGGTTTTTGAAAGTATTAAATGAATCGGAAGAAGAAGCAAGCTGATCTTTAGACATTGGAGAAAATAGTAGGGTGATGAACATATTTTTATACGTTATATCAAAAACAAAAAAGATAAATTAAAACAAGCAATAGCATAACAATAAGCTAACCAATACATTTTACGGAACAGAAATAATAATTAGAAATGAAAGTAGAAAATATAAAGTAAAACTAACAACAGGAGAAAGAATACAACGGAGAAAGAGTAATGAATGAAGCTGTTTGGTCATGATGGAAGTTATACTAAGGAAACGTAAGTATGAAAATAATGTACAGATAAAAAGATGTCTCGAGATTATAAATTGAGAGCAAAAGGCATCTAACAAGGCAAAAAACTTGTAAAAGTACATGCAGGGATAGGAGTTAAGCGAGACAAGAGAGTGGGAGTGATATCACTGGGAACCACTGTGCAAGGATGTGGGTTAGTTTCATCTTGGATGTAAGTCTCAGATAAAGGAAGATTGTTTTCAGTGGAAAGTGATCAATTATAGTATTTGTTTACATATTCAAATGTTTACTCACGTGCAAAGGAGACAGGGATTACAAAATCAAGAGAGTGACGAAAAACTAACAGTGAAAAGGTAGAGAGGACAAAGATCGGAAAACTTTCAAGGGTGCAGAGGAAGAGACATCATGACTCAATCTTTAATAAAAAAAATCAAATAACTGACCTTTACGATATTTCTTACACCCATGATATCTTATTGACTAATTCATGTAATTTATATTTTGCTTCGTTTATTTTTTTAATATAATAGGTGCACTAAAATTATTAACAAACAATAGAATTGTAATAATAATTTACCTCTGATGAATACAATGATACCAATTGAAATTTTTCACTCCTTAATCCTCGAGATTGGATGACAGTTTTGTTGGACCTAAAAGTATGAATTATTTGTTTAAAAAAGAACGTATTTCACTTTTATTGTGTTTATTTATGCCGTGAACAAATAGTTACGATATTATACATTTAAATGTTTGTAAATTATTGGACGAAAATGTTATACATAGTTATAACTTTAATTTTGTAAGCATACTATATGCACAGGTGGGCATATCGTAGATTGTTCTACAGTTTAATAGGCGAATCTACGCACTGTGTGCCTCCACAATCTATTGAACTATTAACACCTTGATCACAATTGACGAATTTAGCACTACGCCTTTTAATTAGATTACGTTTAGTAGATAGGTAAAGAGTCCTATGGATCGCCCGGGCGAGCGTACCATTCTAAGAGTTTTGTATGACCTTGTAGCCTACTATGACCTTCTTTTTATGACCTCGTAGCATTCTATGACCCTTTGTATGCCCTCCTAGCCTCCCATGACTTTTTTATACCCTCGTAGCTTTCCATCACCTGTTTTATTATGATTTCGTAACCTAATATGACCTGTTTTACGTATTATGACCTTCTAACATTTGATGATCTGTTATTACGATCATGTCGGTTTTTACGAGCTCTGTTGTACGAGTCCGTTACTTTGATGACCGTGAATTTTATTCTCAGTATAACCCCGTAGCTTTTAATGCCGTCTGAGCTACAAACCCGTAGCCTTTCATGACCAGGAATGTCATACTCAATACGAGCTCGTAACTTTTATGACCACGAATTTCGTTTACAGTATCACCCTGTAGCTTTATATGCCCTCTGTGGAACGATTCCGTAGCCTTTCACGACCATGAATATCATCTAAGAAAATTACCTAACGGCTAGAGAGGTGGGGCGAGGGCGAGGCGGTCGAAGGACGTCATCAATCTCCTTGTCAAATCTTCATGGTCGTTTGCCCTCAATCTAATAATTTCACAAACTTTCATGGTGATTTTCCTGTTAGTATAAGAGATTCACAACCTTGATGGTGGTTTACCTTGTAATGCCTTTACCGTCGTTTGCCTGTCAGGGTAAGAGACACCACTTTTATGGCGAAGATAATGTTTTCTTTATAATCCATAAAATAATATATATATATATATATATATATATATATATATATATATATATATATATATATATATTTCAATATTTTTGCTTGCGAAGCAGAGGAAAGATTTTCAGTATGGGCATTTTCTTTACAATACATAAAATGGGAGATAAATTTACAATATTTTCAAATCCGAGTTTTACGTCCCCTTTTAACTATGAGTGCTTTTAAGCTTTTGAGCGCCATTTGGCTATTTTCTTTACAAGAAATTGCTTTTACAATTTTTTGCTTCTTAAGAAATGCTTTAATCTGTTACCTCGCAAGAAAATGTTTTACTGTGTTTGCTTTGCAAGAGATGCTTTACTGTTTTTGTTTCGCATAAAATTCTTTACTGTGTTTGCTTCGCAAGAAATACTTAAGTATTTTTGCTTCGCAAAAAATATTTTACTGTGTTAGTCATAAGGTATATTACCTTTTTATGCGAGCTGGCGTTCTTCAAGCATGTGAATCAGTCACTTGCTAAGTGCTGCTGCTATACTTCTCCGTTCTTAAAGCAATGAAAAAAGAAAATAGTCTGACGAGGAAATAAGTAATGCACGATATCATGCTAACCAAAGTGTTCGGCTACAACAGAAAGAAAACTGGAGCCGTGCTTCCAAAGTGTGTCAAGATAACAAGCAAAGAGTTCGTTATAACTCGAGCCATAATCGACAATGCTTTGCTCACTTTTCGATTCGACTTGCTAGTCACTACGGTCATCCACTTGAACGGCATAGTGAAAGAATTTGAAGAGAACACGGCCAGATCTTCTTCGTCTTCAACAACAACCGCATTTCCTACGAAATCCCGCTCCGTGGCGGAAGTCTCCGGATCGTGTACTTGCATCCGTAGTAGATAGTAAATGTGACTTCCACCCCAACTCTGATTTCTTGACCAAACGACCACAAAAAGTTAAAAAACTCATTTTCTCTCCCTGTTCCGCGCCTTATTTATTGCGCTGACGATGTTTCACGGCGCAGAAAAGCCGCGATGAGTGAAAGATGAGCTCTCATCTTCTCATCCCTCTCATCCCTCTCATTCCTCTCATCCTCCTCTCATCCTCTTTTTATCCTCTTCTCATCTTCTCATCTTCTTATTTTCTCATCCTCTTATTTTTTGAAAGATGAGTGCACCTTATCGTAATTTTCCAAGTCCGGGACCAAATGTTTATATATCGTGACCTTCGTAAACCTCTCCTCTCATCCTCTCATTCTTTCATCTTTTGAAAGATGAGTGCACCTTATCGTAATTTTCCAAGTCCGGGACCAAATGTTTATATATCGTGACCTTCGTAAACCTCTCCTCTCATCCTCTCATCTTTTGAAAGATGAGTGCACCTTATTGTAATTTTCCAAGTCCGGGACCAAATGTTTATATATATCGTGACCTTCGTAAACCTCTCTCTCGGGGAGGGAACGATGTACCACACACACACACACACACACACGCGCGCGCGCGTGCGCGTATGCCTCTTATTATTTTCCGTATTGTGACGCAAGCAAACAAATAATAATTGTTGTTTTTTAGGATCCCTGGCCCCTATATAACCTCGCCAGGGGTGCGTGGTAACGGCGAAATCATCACGAGTTTAGATTTGTACTGCGAATGTTGTCAAAAAATTTAATCAATGTTGTTTATTCTCGATGCTAGAATCTTACATAGATTATTCTCTAAAAACGAAAATCGATAATCCTATGCTAAGCCCCCCCAAGGCATTAAGGCAATTTCTAATGTTCGCGTGGATAGCGACGCTCGGTAGAATTTTTCCTGTCCCTGTGGAAAAATTGTGTTTCGTCGCTCAATGTAACATTTTCATCACGGACCAAACTATCCACAGCAACCCCTCCCCAAACCCATTCATCTTGCATCCTCTTTCGCCCGAAGAGATTCTATTTTTTTTTCAGCTTTCCCACGGTTCTGAATGAAGAATCCATCACATCCCCGATAACAATAGAATCAGAAGCGGATGCGGCGGAAGCAAACACAGCAGCATCTTCCGCTTTTTGAGTTTTATACTGGGAATCGTCTGTTTCACACACCACACCCTGACGGGGCGTGGAATAGAGGCCGAGGGGGAAATAATCGACAATACATACATGGGTGGAACTATCAACGTCCTGTTTATTGTTATTTGTCCCCTACAGGATATTGTGCGCATCACAAAAATCTTTTGTTGAAAAAAATATAACATGAGTAAATCAGTCAACAAGGGTTTTTATTTGCTAGGACATTGACTATAGCGCTCATTGTGTTTTCACCAAAGAGAGTCGCGTGGAGTAGGAAGGAGAGAAGGAGAAAAAGGAGAGGAGTTCCTATATAACCTACCAGTTTTTTATTGTACATCATTATCATAGTGAACGTCAATTGTGGCAGTTCAGTATTTTTTAATTTGTTTGTCTGGCAGTATACATATATATCATCGTGGAAGTTTTAGTGAGCTACAAGTTTTATTTTGAAGTCTCTCTATCTCTCTTGAAAGGTGAACGTCAATCGTGGCAGTTCAGTATTCTTAATTGTTTATCTGGCAGTATACATATATATCATCGTGGAAGTTTTAGTGAGCTACAAGTTTTTATTTTGAAGTCTCTCTCTCTATCTCTCTTGAAAGGTAAGTTTTTATTTTTTCATGATATATTAATATTTTTTGTTTTGCGTCTGACACACACATATTCAGAGGAGTCATAAAAAATTGACACACACTTACATGTCGTATATTTTTAACCTCCTACAACAGTGCACACACACACATACATACATACATACATACTGTTCGCGTCTAATATATATATGTGGAAGGAAAAAATGTCTAGCATTTTTTCAATTTTTTTTTCTTCTGTTTCAGTGCGCTTTCCCCTACCACCACCATCACTACAACCCCCCCAAAAAATTTCTCTGTATATATATATATAAATAACAGAGGGAAAAAATGGAATCGCAACCAGCTCCCTCCGGTTTTTGCGGGAAAGTGGCATGTCGCAACTGTGGGAATTTGATTTCTAAACCTAATATTGCTAGGCATTTGAAAAAATGTCGTCTACCGGATCATGATGTCGTAGTCCCGCCGGCAAAGAAATCTCGCATTGATGCGCATGAAGGGGGTGCTTTGAATAAAAGTGCACGCATTATGACCTATAAATCTGGAAGTGAAAAGTGTGACTCGAGCATCTTCCTCAACAATGTGAAATCTCTGGTAGTCGATAAATTACGTGATTGCCTCGTCAATGTTGCAATTAAAATTCATCTCGTCTTGACCCTGCTGTATGAGAAAGTTGTCTCGTCCGAGTCAAGCACTTTTAGCTTTTACGTAGGGTGTGAAGGCTTACACGATGACAATAACGAGGATCTTGACGAGATAGTGACACGGCTATTTGAGCACTTGACACAAAAACAAGAAGAGTTTGAAGGTAGAGGAAGTGGATGGAGTCTTTGCGGTCGCAGCCACATGTTAGAACTTCGAGTCTGCAATTTCAAACCGTTACGCAGCGCTCAAAAAAAACAAAAACAAAACAATGTTGCACGAGACATTAAAAAAAAGCAAAATGCAGTGTTGAACATAGAAAGTAATGATCAGAAGAGTTTCTGATGGTCTGTCATCGCCGCATTACACCCAGCTAATAATAATAACCCCCAACGTCTGTCCAATTACAGAGGATATGAGGGGAGATACGAGAATATGATGAGAGGAATTTCCTATCCTGTGCCCCTGAATAAGATCAATCAATTTTTAAAAAACTATAGAGAGGAAAAAGGAGAAGATATCGATATTTCTGTGTTTGGGGTTGACGATTCCACCAATATTCGTGTCTTAAGACCTGCTAGAAGCCAGAATAATGTAATTCGACTCTTGCTTGTAGATGACCGTTACAGTTTAATTCGGAATTTCTCACGATTAGTAGGAAGACAGATCACCAAGAATCGCGATAAGATCGAAATTTGCGATCGGTGTTTGAGAATTTTTCGCGGGGGTAAGAAGATGAAAGAACAGCACAAGTGTTTTGGCTCCGTGAATGCAGAACCCGAAGATGTCATGCCGGAACCCGGAACCAAGATGAAATTTCAGAAACACCAGGCTCTTCTCCACCATCCCGCTGTCCTTTATGCCGACTTTGGAAGCTTCCAAGTTCCCATGACGTCTTGCAACCCTGATCCCTCTACCTCAAGCACGATCCAAATTTTTCACCACGAGCCTTGCAGTTTCTCCATCTACGGAGAAAAATTGAATGATGTCATCCTGTATTGCGGACCTGATGCGGCAAAACATTTTGTTAAGAAGATAGCGGAATGCGCGAGAGAACTTGCACCCAGCCTGAAAGGCTCTTACGTTTCTCCACCTGCTCTCACGACGGAACAACAACGGGGACATGACGCGGCGACAAGATGCGCGGAGTGTAACCAGGCTTTCACCGCCGAAAATTACAAGGTCGTCCACCATGACCACCAGAATGGATTATTCCTGAGCACCATCTGTAATTCGTGCAATCTCAAGATTAAGGAGTCGCATTTTGTTGCCGTGTTTCTGCACTACACGGAGAAGTACGATACGCATCTCTTTGTTAAAGAGCTCTACAACATAACTTCTCGAATCAGCATCATTCCGAGAACGAGCGAGAAGTACATCGCGGTGAGAGTGTGGATCCCTCTCCAAGAAGGAGGAAGTGTGGAAGTGCGAATCCTGGACTCTTACAATTTCCTGTCCTCCAGCCTCGCAAGCCTTGCATCTCAACTTGGCGACGAAGATCTTGTGGCCACCAAGCAAAAATGTTTTTCGGGGAGAGATGAGAATTTGAATCTGTTGCGTCGCAAGGGCGTCTACCCCTACGAGTACGTCAACGATTTCGAGAAATTTGACGAGACGGAACTCCCACCCCGGGAGGCATTTTATTCTTGTCTCACGGAGGACGTCTGTTCCGAAGAGGACTACGAACACGCTCGTAGTGTATGGACGGCATTCAATTGCCAAACTTTTCGCGATTATCACGATCTCTATCTGAAATTGGACGTGACTCTCCTCATGGATATTTTCGAATCGTTTCGTAAGAGATGCATCGCGATATACAAGTTGGATCCTGCGTATTTCTTCACGACGCCGGGGTTGACTTGGGAATCGATGACGAAATACACCAACGTGGAACTAGGACTCATCGCAGAGAAGGAACAGTATGCTTTCATGGAGAGTGCGATACGCGGTGGCATCGTCCAATGCCCCCGACGCCATGCTCAGGCAAACAATCCTCATACGCCTGGTTACGATGCATCGAAGCCCAACACCTATATTGTCTACTGGGATGTCAACAACCTGTACGGCCACTCCATGTCCCAGTGTCTTCCCATCAGCGACTACGCGTGGATGACCGAAGAGGAACTCTCCTGCGAAGATTTTCTCAACTGGAGCGAAGATAATGAATGGGGCTGTTTCTTGGAAGTCGATCTCGATTATCCCGAAAGGCTTCACGAGAAACATCACGGATTGGCCCTGGCCCCCACCAAAGAGAAGCCACCTGGAGGATCATCGGAACCAAAACTCATACTAAGCATGGAGAACAAGCGGAATTACATTCTGCACTACCGACTCCTCCAATTTTACATAAGTCACGGCTTGCAGTTGAAGAAAGTTCATAGAGGATTAAAGTTCCGACAGAGCAAATGGCTGGAACCCTACATAACCGAGAACACGCGCCGCAGAGCGCAATCGACATCGTCTGCAGACAAGGATCTGTACAAACTGTTCAATAACGCCATCTACGGCAAGACGATGGAGAACGTGCGTAATTACATCGACGCAACGTTGGTCACGGAGGAAAAAAAATTTGAGAAGATCGTCGGGTCCCCCTACTTCAAAAACTTCACTATTTTCGACGAGAATCTAGTATTCGTCGAGAGGAACAAGAAGCAAGTGATGCTCAACAAGCCGATTGCCATAGGTGCCACTGTCCTTGAACTATCAAAATTGCACATGTACCAATCGTACTACGATCAGTTTCAACCTTTTTATGGAGATAACATCCAAATATGTTACATTGACACGGATAGCTTCATTTTTCTAATCCAAAACACACCAAACCTCGAACGTGATCTGACTAAGATGAAGCATCTGTTTGATTTTAGCAACTTACCATCAGGCCATCACTTACATTCGGCAGAAAACAAAATGACCATAGGAAAGTTCAAAGATGAAGTTGGCGGGAAGTACATCAGCGAATTTGCGGGGCTTCGTGCCAGAATGTACTGTGTAAAGATTGCAGAAGAAAAAGAGATCAAGAAAGCGAAGGGTGTGGGAAAAATAAGTACCAGCAAATTTAGCATGCAAGACTACAAGGAATGCCTTTTTCATAGTAAAAGGCAACTCAGCGCCGATCATCGCATTACAAGTAAATTGCATGATTTGTACACGACGCGCGTAACCAAAGTAGCATTGGATGCAACAGACAACAAGTTACGTGTTCTCGATTGTAAAATCCACACGAGAGAGTGGGGCCACTGCAATGGAAGCGATAAATGTGACGTGTGTTAACTGTAACCCCATAGCCATGAAGTCCGCTGTGTCTTTTGCTATTCTTCTTCAAAAACAGACGGAGGAAAAGAGGGGCCCTCGGGCGATGAAAAGTTGCAAGCTGTTATTATGTTGTTAAGCCCGCTCCAAAACGAGGCTCATTAAATTCAACTCTTATTTTTCATCGCCCGAGGGCTCCTCTATTCCTCCGTCTGTTTTTTGAAGAATGGCAAAGGCACAACGTGTTAAATAACTAACAAGGACAATGAATCTTTTTGGTTTCCGCAAACAAAGCAACATGGACACTGCATCACCAAATTTCAATAACCTCTTACCTTCCGTGTTATCTAAACTCAATGGTCTACTAATTGTACATCTTAATAGTATATGGACGAAAATGAATGACGATGTGGGCAAGATGTTTTACGTCTTCAATAACAATTTACATTTCTATGAAATTCCGATCGACGGGAAACTTCAAATCACCGTGAATCCGGAGAACACAGGCGAAATCAAAATTTCTACCGGCAAGAACATTTTTCGAATGAAGCACGACAAGGTACTTTCTAACATGTCGTACGATGTGTCTGCAGGAGATTATTTTTACGTGGAACTCCTAGGAGATTACGACAAACTTATTCCTCTCTTCGTAGAATTACGAATCGTCTATTCTATTATAAATAACAATTAACCAAAAATGCCTAACGACATTTTCGGCAACACCAAGCGTGTAGACCATGCAGAAGAGATTCTCATGCTGGACGTTCGAGTTAAGAAGTTGAGGACCGATTTGATCGCTTTGCAGGAGACCTTGAACAAAAGTTTAGAGTCTGAGATCGCTACGCTCCAAACGCAATGTCTCGATCCCATTCTGAAAATCGATTCCGAACTGAAAACACTGATAAAAAATTATGTCGACGTACCTTCTTACGACAACATTCAAAATATACAGTTGAGCATGGATTCGCTTCAAAATGATTTGGCCAAATTACAGCAATTTCAATCGAAAAATGAAGATTTGGAAAAATTGAAACTCGAAATCGAAGAGCGAACTTCCGCAATAGAAAAGAATTTCTCTGAACTTCAAACCGTGGTGAATGATATTGATGTAGAACGCTTGCAGGTTGTTGTTTCCAAATTACAAGAAGAATTCACCGGCACGTTGGAAGAAATCAAATCCAAGTTGCAGACTTTGGAAGATACAATGACGAACCTACCATCGTCGGACGAACTGCAGGTCATCGGTAAAAGCGTCGCGAACATAAAAATTCAATTGGAGGCCTATCAAGATTTTGAACACATTCAAACCACCATCGCTACGCTTCAGGCGTCCTTGGAATTGATCAACGAAGAAATTAAAAATATTCACGCTGAAGCAAGTGTGTTGACGAGTATTCAGGACACGTTAAGCACGGTTCAGCAGAAGATCCAATATTTGGAAAATTTAAACGTCGAATCCAATCTTACTCATTTTCATCACGTACTGGACAACATACAGGGTGACTTGGAATCGTTACGAACGAGCGTGCCTTCAAGCGAAGATTTGGAAAAATTGAAAACGGCGGTGACGGCACTATCCGATTCGAGTGACATCAAAAATTCGTTGAGCGATCTCGAGAGTAGGGTGGCCAATCTCCCCACCTCCAAAGAATTACACGCTTTGAAAAGGAACATATCACGTATGCTGAAACGACTGGAAACGGAAACAGCGAATGTGGAACAGATTCGAGACGAACTTGCTTCGCTGGTGTCGACGCTGCCCACTTCGCAGAGCGTCGCCGACCTTCACACGCAGTTTACAGAGATGCGAATCATCGTGAACGATCTTACCGAGAAGAGCTCGAAATTGAATCAAATCGAGAACCTTCAGAACATTGTCGTCAACATCAGAGATCAAGTTGGAGTGCTGGAATCAACGCAGGAATCGACGCTGGCCTCTTTCGGTGCCAAGTTGCAAGAACTCAACGAAAGCTACAAGCAGTTGAACGTGGAAGTGAAAATCAAACCGTCATTTTCTACCGTAACGGATACCATAGTCGAGCATTTGGTGCCCGTACAAAACACACTGGGTCAGCTTCACAGCAACCTCGTTAGCGTCGATACTAAATTCGCTAAACTGCATTCTCTGCAAGCCATCGAAATCAACAGCGTTCCCAATCAACAGAGAATCTCCACGTTCGTCGAAGGTAACAAACTGTACATGTTGCATCCTTATCATCCGTACTACAAGTTTCTCCTCGATGGCACGATTCAGGTAAACGAATTTTCGTACTGGTCTCACGGCAGAAAAGCTAGCGTTCCCACCATGACTTTGATATCGAATCGTGGTGTCCAGAAAGCAGGAAACATTCCTCTGGCACGTTGGAACGAAACGCGCAACATATATGAAATACACGAAGACGAAGATCTTACCGTTTTCGACGTGAGTGCCGGCGATAAGCTGATCATTCAAAACACGAGCGAAGTGCCACCCTCTTTGAATCCCATCACGCTGGTGCTTCTTTTGAAACGTAATCTCTAAAAATAATAAAAATGTCTAGGCAAGCCATCGTCCAAGAATTGCATAAACCTGCACGCCGCAACTACAAACGTTTGGCTGTGGTAACCAAGGGAATCGACGACCTCTGGGAAAGTGACCTCGTCGAAATGAGTAGCGGCAAGTTAAAAAACGTACATAAATTGAACAAGGGCAACAAGTACCTCCTCACCGTCATAGACACATTTTCGAAATTCGCATGGGCTCTACCTTTGAAGGCGAAAACAGGAACGTGCGTCACGGAAGCATTCAAGACAATTTTTCACGAAAGCGGCGGCAGACGACCTCGGTTTCTGCACACGGACAAAGGGAAGGAATTTTACAATGCCGTATTCCAAAAGTTTATTCGGAAACACAACGTTCAACATTACTCGACCTTCAGTGACGTCAAGGCCAGCATCGTGGAAAGATTCAATCGCACTCTGAAATCACGCATGTGGTCACGCTTCACGCTTCAGGGAAGCTACAAGTGGGTCACTATTCTTCCGGAACTTGTTAACGACTATAATCACACACGGCACGGAACGATAGGCATGAAGCCAGCTGACGTAACCAAGTCTGACGAGCAACGTTTAATTTCTAGCGTTTACTGTCCAAAGTACACGCCCACGACAAAAAAAGCTAAATACAAAATTGGAGAACAGGTGAGGGTCAGTAAATTGAAGCGAACGTTTGACAGGTGTTTTACACGAAACTGGAGCACTGAACTTTTTACCGTGGTTCGAGTTCTACCCGGGAACCGGTACAAGTATATAATAAAGGACAGTGGCGGTGAAATTTTATTGGGGCGCTTCTACGAGGAGGAACTCTCTAAAACTAAATACCCCGACACGTACCTTATCGAAAAAGTTTTGCGCAAGAGAGGCAAAAAACTTTTGGTGAAATGGCTGGGACTTCCGGAAACAAGTTGGATCGATTCAAACGAAGTGATTCTATGAGTACGTGGAATGTTGTGAAGCGTCTACCGGATCCGGAAAGTCAAACGAAGAAAAAAAACGGTGAGTTGCTTCCCGACAGCATCCGCTGTCTGATCGTAGGTCCTTCGGGGTGTGGGAAAACGACACTGCTCGTGGACAATTTTCTCCTCGCAACCAAATTGGCTAGATTGGAAGAACAGGCACCTGTACGTGTTCTCGAAAAGTTTGGAGCAATCCAAATACCAGCAACTGATGAAACTGTACGATGGTCTGGACATTGCAACGTTCGCCTCGGAAATAAAACCACTCGACGATTGTCGTGAAAATTCGGTTGCTGTGTTCGACGATGTCATCCTGGAAAATCAAAATGAAATTCGCAACTTTTTCACGCAAGGTCGTCACAAAGGAATGGATAGCTTTTACCTAGCTCAAACGTTTTCCAAAATTCCAAAACAGTTAGTACGCGACAACGCTAATTTCATATGTTTGTTTTGTCAAGATCACACCAACCTCAAGCACGCGTACGATGACTACGTAGGCGGAGACATGAACTACAATCAATTTTCGGAATGGTGCTGCTCTACTTGCTGGAACGGTGACGATTTCGGATTCGCGACGATCGACATGACGAGGAAACCCAACGACGGAAAATACAGAAACAAAATCAACGACTTTCTAAACGTTGCAACGTTGTGAGAAACGACGTGTATAAATAACGTCATGACGAAACGAAAAATCGAAGACGAAAATCTCAAGCTTCGCGATTACCTCGCGAAACGCTTCAAAGGTTGGAAATCCGAGAATCGCGGATTCTACGAAGAGAAGAAACGTCAGGATCAACCCGTGATCGATGCCATCAGCGGTCTAGGTAAAGAAATTAAAAGTGTCACGGAACAAAATAAAAATTTGATCAACGAACTCGTACCGCTCGCAGCTAAAAGTTACGCCGTACCCACGCCCATTTCAAGCATTCCTTCGACACCGTTCGAACTGAAGGATGCACCGGCACGACGTCGAGCCATAGGCAGCACCTCGTCGTCTTCGGATAAAATCGAGTTGGGACCTTTGGCACGAGACTACCTGAGCACGGGGAAATTCGACAAGGATGAAGTGTTCGGATTGTATCCCAGCATGGAAACCAGCTAAGGTGGCGGTGTGGTGTGGAAGATTGGGAAATCGAAGGTGACCTTTGAAGGCAACGATATTAAAGTTAATTTAGGCGAGAAGGATAGTTGGACCAGGTATCCGGGTACGGTGGGACTGTGGGAACTCGTTGCCAAAAAGCAGCCGAAAGATTACACCGACGAAGATTACCAGAGTTACAAGGAAATTCTGATCATGACGGATGCCTTGTACCAGAACAACGACGCCTCGCAGAATAGGGTGAAATCGAGCAGCGGCGAGAAGTACAGGAATCTCATCAAACCGATTTGGAACCAGGTCAAAACAGGCAGCGGCGTCAAACGCTACAACACGTTACCCAAAGAATTCGTTTGGGTGGACGACGTTAGGAAGCTCGTGGACCGATTGTTGGTGATAGCCGGCGAAGAGAATGCAGGTAATCGTAATTTCTACAACGAGAAGGTTGGCATCGTGGACATGATCAGCACGAAACTTTCCAACTTCATCGTGAACGACGACAAGGGCATAGGTTACCTGATCAAAATCATCAACACGCTGCCTCCTAAATTTTGGAACGTGGCCGAAGGAAAGGGGCTTGTGAACGACATCATCAACAAGTTACCTTTCGAGATGCATCTACCTGGCTACCAGTACTGCGGACCGGGTACCAAACTCGAGAAAAGATTGGAGAGAGGAGACAAGGGTGTGAATCTGTTGGACGCGGCATGCAAAGATCACGACATCGCTTACAACACCACGCAGACGGATCTGGATGCACGTCACGAAGCAGACAGAAAGTTAGAGCACGCAGCTTTCGAAAGGTTCGTGAGCAGAGACGCATCGTTGGGTGAACGGGTCGCCGCACTGGGTACCACCATCGCCATGAACACAAAACAAAAATTGGGGTGGGGTATATAAATAACATAGAGTAAAAAATAATAATAATAACAACATGTCTCGTATAAGTGATTTGTCACCCGAGCTACTAGCTAAAATATTCAAAAAAGTAGTAAACAGAAATGTTAATAAACTTGTGATCATGGCAAGAACAACGCCGGAATTTCGCATCCCTTGTGAAATGGTTCTCAAGGACCATCTTCGGGAGATCAGCGGCCTGAGGTGTGGTGATCTCAACATTCTGCTTTCGGCTGCAGGGGAAAAATTAATCGAAAGGTTAGATGAATTGCACGAGGCAAGGCAGGGAAGAAGACGGTATACTGATGATTGGCGCAAGTCTAAGCAGGAGACGGAAGATATCATTACGCACATCATCGCGTTTTCCGAAGCACGGACTTTCTTCCTCTGTTAAAAAATAATAATATATATACGTGTCAAAAAAACAAAAAAAACTTGATATATAAATAACACGCATCGTGAAAAAAAATAATCTTCGGTATATATAAATAACACACATCGTGAAAAAACAATTAAATTTCTCTCTAACACACTGAAATTTTTTCTTGATATGACAACTGAAAAAATGAGTGATCTCCAAGCATTAAAACAAATGCTAAATTTGTCAGTCGAGTATGTAAAAATTCGGGAATTGGAAGTCGACAAACCTTACACGATAACTTCCGGTTCAATCGTTTCTACCCAGTATGGTCCCAAGGTACGCCTGTTGCTCAACGCACAATACAGTCTATTTTTACCAGATCGATACGCTAACATGTTATCGGACGAGAAGCTATCTATTTTAATCGAGAACAAAACTCGAATCGTGTACAATGGGACAAAGGAACTTCTTGGCAAGAAAACGAAGCACGTAATAGAATTTGTGTAGCGACTGCGGGGGCCGTGAAAAAAAATCTCAGAATATTTATATATAAATAACATACCGTAAAAAACTACACAAGAAAAAATATCAGAATATATATATAAATAACATAAAGCGAAAATAACACATAGAGCATCAACATGAAGCCCAAGGGTGTCGTGTACCAGATACCATACTCCAATCTGAAAAATCTAGGTGCCCTCGATGGGTTACTCACCAAGAAACAACGCGAGAAGAAACGTTCTTGCTTGAGCAAAGGACATGGAATGAAATTACTTCTCAGCACACCTCAATTGAGACGCTTGCAGCGTTCGCGGAAACAGCAAAAGATCGGAGGTTTCATATTCAGCATCCCGGCCATCCTGGCAGCATTGGGGGCCGTTGGAAGTTTGGCCGGCGGAAGTGCCGCCATCGCGAAAACCGTCATCGACTCGAAGAAGAACAAGGCCGAGTTGGAAGAACAGAAACGTCACAACCTGGCCATGGAGAAGAAAGGAGGAAAGGGCGTGATGAGAAAGTTTAAAAAAAAGAAACAGCAGCACTCACCAACCGAGACATTGAATCTCTGATCGAACCGTTACGAATCAAACACTTCAGAGGAGTTTTCATGTCCGACTCGCTACCTTCAACCGTCAAAAGAAGAGAATGTGGAGTAGTCAACTTGGACAATCAAAAAAATCCAGGCACGCATTGGATATGTTACCACAAAAACGATGACAATAACAAAGCATTCGTTTTCGATTCTTTCGGAGGTGTTCCACCTACAAATTTAGTCCATTATCTAAAAACAAACAAAACCTCTATATACTACAACGACAAACGCATTCAAAATTTCGGAGACGTGAACTGCGGTCATCTTTGCATCTCCGTGCCCGCGTTTCTCTCTAAAATAAATAACCCTACGATCGAGGATTTCCAGAAAGCATTGTGGAACCTCAAACAGCATCACTAGGATGGGCGTGTTCCATCTCACGAGCGAATCTTCGATCTTGAAACTCACGCTGCACGACGACATCGTCTATCCTAAATCCGTGGCTCTGCGTGCATTCTACAGCATGTACCTCATACCTAACGTTACGCAGCACAACAACAAAATTAGCGTCGGAAGCGAACACATCGTCGTCACGCCAGGACAATACAATCTTTCCACTTTGCAAGCTCAGTTACCCAAAGGCACGTACCTTTCTCAAAATTCGGTCACGCACAGAGTGGAAATCCTATCCGCGACGGAGACCGTGGACCTGGGCACCATGGGAGAACTTTTAGGTTTCGAGAACGACACCAAACTCGAAGCTGGCATCAAGCACACGGCAACCAACATTCCTAAATTCTTGGCCATAGAGACTCTGAACGTACACTGCAACGTGGCGGAAGGCATGATCACGAAATCTTCGGGCGGATTAGGAAGTCACAAGCAGACGGGAATCATAGCCACTTTCAAACCAAGTTCCGAGTTCATGGAACCGATCATCTACACGCCCTCTTCGCCGATCTATTTTCCAGTATGTCGCAACCGCATAGACGACATAGAGTTGGTGGTGACGAACGAGAAAGGAGACGTGGTGGATTTCGCAGGTGCCACTACGACGGCCATCGTGGAGATCAACGTATAATAAATAACCATACATGTAAAATGGAGCAAATCGAAAGTTACGAATTGCAATCTTTCCCTCCCAACCGTCGCACGTTCGCCAATCTGAACGAAGCGAACAGGGAGATCGAATACGACGTGGACGTAGGCGACGGGTTCATTCATCCTCACAGAGCGGACCTCTACCTTCAATTCGACGTGGTGAAGAAGGAAAGCGGAGACGCGTTTCCCGCAGCAGCAAACTTGATACTCGTGGACAACTTCGTGCCTCACCTGTTCTCGCAGGTGGAGGTGAGGAAACACAACACTGTCATCGACAGAATAGATTATCCAGGCATCACGTCGACGGCAGTGGGTACGTTGAAATTATCCAAAACGGACGCAGCGTACTACCAGGCCGGGGGATTCGAAGCCGGGACCAAAATATCGACGAGAAGTCACACGGTGCTCTTTCCCATGCGTCTGCTGCCTGGTTTCTTCTCGGACTACAAGGAGATCATGTGGAAGGGAGGACTGAGGATCACGTTTCGAATAGCGGCCAACGACAACAACGCACTGATGCGATACGCTACTTTGGGTCCGGACGGCACCACGCCGATAGCCAACACTTTACCCGAAGCGGCGAAATGCGTCATCCGAAGCATGGAATTGAGAATGCCGGTGGTGGAATACGAAACGAACTACGCCCTCAAGTACAAAGCGGAGATCTTGAAAAGTCCGCAGGTGCCGATTCACTTTCACGGTTACCAGTGCGTGCAGAAGATGGCGTCGGGAAGTCACATGGAATTCGACGTGACGACGCAGTTCAACAACATACAGTTCGACATGCCAGATTTCGTCGTGGTGCTCTTTCAGACCGGGAGGGACAAGAATCAGGAAAAAGATTCCAGCAAATTCGACGACTGCAAGATCAAGAACATTTATCTCAAGAACGGGAGGAACGAAGTGTTCCCGCGCGAGAATTACAACCTCGACATGACCAAAAACTATTATCTCAAACTTTACGAAGCGTTTTCGGCTTACAAACGCGTGACCGAGGGAAGTGTGGACATGTACTACACGCCCAGCGAATTCAAAGCCCGGAGACCCATGACCGTCATCAATACCACAAAAAGAAAGCAGGTGGTGGTCAACGATCGAACCAACATCAAGATCGTCTGCGAGTTCCACGATGCCTTGCCCGAGGACACCCTGTGTAGCGTCATCCTGATTGCAGAGAAGTCCTTCGCCTACGACGTGAAGAACGAGAGGGTCACAGAGCAGTTTTAACAAGTTTTTAACATCTTTTCTTGCACAAATAAGAAATTTTTTGTACTAGCACAATCAGTTATAATGGCACAATACGAATTTCACTAGTTCAGATCAGTTACAATGTCAATTTCATTAGTTATCTGTTACAATATCTTTTTTTCATCACTATAGCTCAAGACAATCAGAATTTGCACAAAATTTGTTGTTGTTTTTACACGTGAAAATTAACAATAAAATTCTTTCTTTTTTATCGTTTCGGATGCTGTCGAAACATCAAAAAACACATACACACACACTAGAAAAAAAAAAGCATGCAACTTTATTTGAAACACACACACACATACATTATCCATCTTCATCAAGAAAATATTAATAATAAACATAATTATTTTTATCTATATCTCACAATAAAACTCTATATCCAAAAATATCACAACATCAAATAACACTAGAGTCGTTAGTACACGTTGCATGCATTACGGAGGTCCTCTGTAGAGTTTCATGGAAGTTTGAGAGAAAAAAAAACAAACACGTGAAACTCTATAGAGGTGCGGTAATCTATAACCGCAGCCGTTAGAGAACCTTTTTTTACTTTTTTGGTTGGGCACCACGCACCCTGGCGAGGTTATAGGGGCCAGGTATCCTAAAAAACAACAATTATTATTTTGTTTGTTTGTTTGTTTTACAATACGGAAATAATAAAAGGCATACGCGCACGCGCGTGCGTGTGTATATGCCACATCCTTCCCCCAAAAAAGAGGTTTACAAAAATCACAATATATAAACATTTGGTCCCGGACTTGGAAAATTACAATAAGGTGCACTCATCTTTCAAAAGATGAGAGGATGAGAGGAGAGGTTTACGAAGGTCACGATATATAAACATTTGGTCCCGGACTTGGAAAATTACGATAAGGTGCACTCATCTTTCAAAAAATAAGAGGATGAGAAAATAAGAAGATGAGAAGATGAGAGGAAGATGAGAAGATGAGAAGAGGATAAAAAGAGGATGAGAGGAGGATGAGAGGAATGAGAGGGATGAGAGGGATGAGAAGATGAGAGCTCATCTTTCACTCATCGCGGCTTTTCTGCGCCGTGAAACATCGTCAGCGCAATAAATAAGGCGCGGAACAGGGAGAGAAAATGAGTTTTTTAACTTTTTGTGGTCGTTTGGTCAAGAAATCAGAGTTGGGGTGGGAGTCACATTTACTATCTACTTCCGTCGATCGGCGTTGCGAAAAGGTTGCATCAAGAGAAGAGCCTGTTCAGGATCAAGCACAACAACATGAAATCGGGAGTCTCGAACGACAACGTTTCCGTCGGGGATCGCATGCACGCAGAAGCTATCGCGACGAGCGTGGAGCATCCCATACCGCTTATCTTATAGCTGGTGCTGTCCTATCCTGTTACCAACGCCAGTAGTGGGTCATTATCTAAGCAGGGAAGCAGAAAGCAAAGAAAAGAAGAAATGAATGAATGAAAGAAGGATAGAAAGCAAGCAAGAAGATAACTTGTGCTCCATCTTTTCTTCATCCTCCCACCATCTTTGCCTCAGCGTCTTCTTCTGTCATCTAAGCATGCAACGCCGCCTCCGTTGCCATTAGGGCGGCTATCTTGAAAGAACGGCACAAACCTGCTAGCAAGAAGTATCCTCGACTGCCAGTGGTCACGAAGTGAATTGACAATCTCTGGCACGCCGACTCCGTGGATATGAGTACGGGAAACCTCTAGGACCATAGCAAGATTAATAAAGGATTCAGGGACTGATCACTTTCGTGAACACTTTCAGCAAGTATGTTTGGGAGGTGTCCGTGAAGAACAAAACGGGACTGGAGGTTACAAGAGCTTTCGGATCCGTTCTTGCCGTCGACACCGCCCAGAAAAGGTCACCTCCTTTCCTTCAGACAGATTAAGGCAAGGAATTTACAACTCGGTCTTCCAGAAGGTGCTGAAGGATAACGGCATCCTCCACTATTCCACCTACAGCGAGCTGAAGGCGAGTATCGTGGAGCGTCTCAACAGGACCCTCAAGAATCTCATGTGGAAGCGGTTCACTCTCCGAGTGGGTGGACAAGTGGGTGGACTTGATGCCAGAACTGCTGAACGAATACAACAACCGCCGCCACAGGACGAAACCGTCGGAGCTGTCCAAGCAAGCCGAGAAGCACTTACTCTCCGAGGTGTACTGCAAGAGAAACCAGAGCGGTTGCAAGAGAGACAAGTATAAAAGAGGTGACAAGGTGAGAGTGAGTAAGTTCAAGCGACAGGGCGTATTCGATAAAGGTTTCACCAGGAACTGGTCCACAGAGATCGTCACCTTAACCGACGTTATTCTGCCATCCTCACCTACCTATATACGGACCTACAAACTTAAACGTGAAGCTGACGGCGAGGACGTAGAGGGAAGATTCTACGAACAGGAAATAACCTCCACCCAATTTCCGGACATGTGTCGCGTATAGAACATGCTGCAACGAAAGAAGGGCAAATTAACTGCAAGTGGCTGAGTCTTCCCATTTCACAGAATTCGTGGGTAAATGGCGGCGTTATCGTATGAGCTGGGACGTAACCAAGAGGCTTCCCGACGTCGTCGAAGACGGTGAACGTAAGAAAAACTGCGAGTTGCTCTCTGAAAGTATTCGATGTCTCATAGTGGGGCCCTCGGGATTCGGCAAAACAAAGTTAAAGGTGGACATTTTCATCCTGGCTTCCCTCTGGCTCGATTGGGAGAACAGGAAGCTGTGTTATTTCTCCAAACGTCTTGAACAACCGCAATACAAGCAACTGATCGAGATATATGGCGATATGGGAATAGCCACCTTCATCTCGCTGATGGTGCCTTTGGACGAGAGTTGTGAGAATTCAGTGGTGGTCTTCGACGACGTCATTCAGGGAAATCAGGACGAGGCACACAATTAGTTCACTCGACGCAGCAACAAGGGCATGGACTGCTTTACTTGGCTTAGACCTTCTACAAAATCCCCAAGTAGTTGATCAGGCACAGCGTTAAATTTCTGTGCCTGTTCCTGCAGGATAGCACGAACCTCAACCACGTGTACTTTGAGTTTGTCGCCGGTGTGAAGTCGTAGGATTCGTTTCGGAATCTCTGCTCGCATTGCTGGAATGCCGACGAATACGGCTTAGGGACAATAGGCTTGACTCACAAACCGAAAAAAAAAGTAAAGTGTTCCCCTGTGCTTAGCACCACGCCATGAAGGCGTATAGTAGGTTTTGGGGTAACACCCAACACTTTCTTGATCCGGTCATGAGTGGGGGTGATGTGATCAGCATCACGCCCCTGACCGCCTTTACCCCCCAGGGTTTCCCTCAGGTACCCATGTTATTCGACGCTGGGTGGGCGCCGGGGCCGCTTACACCGTTAGAAAAGTTCCCGGATTTGAACCGGCCGGGGAACGAACCCGGGACCTTGAGCATGGTAGTCAGACGCGTTACCGAAAATGTCATACATAGAATAATTGATATCGTCGATAGTTCGCCGCCGTTCACTGTGCCGTGTCAGATGGTCAAGAAATATCGCATATTTAAAATCAAGGGAGAAGAATCGAGAATACCGAAAATCTTCTCGTAATAGCGGAACGAATGTGAGACAGGCTTAATGGATACCATAGAGAGAGTGTTAGAAATTTTTCAGATGCATGGTACGAAATGAATCACAAGAGAGATAAGATTATCAACAATATAATTCATTGACAGCTCTATAATTTTTCTTCCGTCGAAATTAAATAACCAAATTGTAAAACAACAGATAGTCATACTTTATTCCGCAATGTCTGAAGAAAAAGCCGAAGAACACATCAAGTTGACAGAATATCTCGCCAAACGATTCAAAGGCTGGATGGAAGAGTATCGCGGATATTACGAACAGAAATAGCGACAGCAGCAACTGCTCATCGATGCCATCGGTGACTTGGGCAAATAAATCAAGGATGTTGCAGAACGTAACAAAGATTTGATCACGGAGATGTTGCCGGTGGTACTTCGTAACATCACGGACTATCTCCAACAACGTTCCATCTGCGTCCACTTCCCACAAGGTTTCCGTCACCCAGCAGCAGTAGCAGTTCATCTTACGTTGAGGAAATACGATTAGTACCTACAGCGGCCAAATATCTAAGCACCAAATTCGATGACAGAAATGAAGTTTTCTGTTTGTATCTGGATCCCGATCCTTCCGGAAACATCGTGTGGAAGTTAAGTAGTTGGCACGTCACTTTCGCCAAAGACGATATAATCTACAACGAGAGCCGAGTGGGAGACTATTGGGCTTGCAGCGTAGTCAGGTTATAATGTCCAGGCGGAATGCTGATCTTCCTACTTCCCAAGTGAAGACTGTTGTTGTATTCGGTGAAGTTGCGAATCAGGTACATACTGTAGAAAGCCCCGAGTACCAAGTACTCTTGTTGCAAAATGCTCCTGACCAAACCGTAATGCAGTTTCAGTTTGAGGATGCAAGTGTCGCTGAACAAGTGTAGGACTAATATTTTTTATCGCTATTGTTTTATCAAATCCGTGGCTCTCTGAAACATTTCCGACGAGGTTGAGTCGCCACTGCTGTTGGTTAGTTGCGAATGAATGACCAGCATGACGATGCAGAGATGACTGCAGACAACTTCATCGATGCACTGTATGCTTTCGCTGTTGTAAAATATTTTGGTTGTTGATTTCAGATAGTTTGCAAGCGCAAGAGGCGGAACGCCAATGGAGGAATAAAAAACGAAAGCACTTCAGTTTCCATCCTCAGCAATCCAATAACATATACAGTAGATTCCGTATTTATGTTAATGTAAGATTGTAGCCAGTTCGTCTGCTTAAAATTCAAGCTCCTATGCACATGTTTAAGCACCAGACCATGTTTCAGATAGAATTGCAGGAGTCTGTAGTGCAATAGTTTTTTCTGTTTTTCATTGTAAGCAAAAGTTTTGTTCACTAGAACCATCAGGTGGAGCTTGTAGGGCAGGAGCCATTGCTAAGCCATGATGCTAATCATGAATATGGGAGGGATAATCTAAGTCTACAGTAGATAGTAAATATGCCTCTGAGCACAACTCTGATTTCTTGACCAAACGACCACAAAAAGTTGAAAAACTCATTTTCTCTCCCCGTTCCGCGCCTCATTTATTGCGCTGACGATGTTTCACGGGCGCAAAAGGCAGTGATGAGTGAAAGATGAGCTCTCATCCTCTCATCCCTCTCATCCCTCTTATCCTCCTCTCATCCTCCTCTCATCCTCCTCTCATCCTCCTCTCATGCTCTAATCTTCCTCTCATCCTCTCATCCTCTCATCCTCTTATTCTCTCATCCTCTCATTTTTTGAAAGATGAGTGCACCTTATCGTAATTTCCCAAGTCCGGGACCAAATGTTTATATATCGTGACCTTCGTAAACCTCTCCTCTCATCTTCTTATTTTCTTATTTTCTCATCCTCTCATTTTTTGAAGGATGAGTGCACCTTATCGTAATTTTCCAAGTCCGGGACCAAATGTTTATATATCGTGACCTTCGTAAACCTCTCCTCTCATCTTCTCATCCTCTTATTCTCTCATTCTCTCATTCTCTCATCTTTTTATTTTTTTTATTCTCTCATTCTCTCATCCTCTCATCCTCTCATCCTCTCTACCTTTAGAATATTGTCGTCAACATTAGAGATGAAGTTGGAGTGCTGGAATCAACGGGGCCAAATGTTTATATATCGTGATCTTCGTAAACCTCTCTCTTGGGGGAATGATGCGGCATATACACACGCGCGCGCTCTCATCCTCTTATTCTCTTATTCTCTCATTCTCTTATTTTTTGAAAGATGAGTGCACCTTATCGTAATTTTCCAAGTCCGGGACCAAATGTTTATATATCGTGACCTACGTAAACCTCTCCTCTCATCCTCTCATCCTCTCATCCTCTTATTTTTTGAAGGATGAGTGCACCTTATCGTAATTTTCCAAGTCCGGGACCAAATGTTTATATATCGTGACCTACGTAAACCTCTCCTCTCATCCTCTTATCCTCTCATCTTTTGAAAGATGAGTGCATCTTATCGTAATTTTCCAAGTCCGGGACCAAATGTTTATATATCGTGACCTTCGTAAACCTCTCTCTCGGGGAGGGAACGATGTGCCACACACACACGCGCGCGCGCGTATGCCTCTTATTATTTTCCGTATTGTGAGGCAAAACAAACAAAATAATAATTGTTGTTGTTTTTTTTAGGATCCCTGGCCCCTATATAACCTCGCCAGGGGTGCGTGGTGGCGGCGAAATCATCACGAGTTTAGATTTGTACTGCGAATGTTGTCAAAAATTTAATCAATGTTGTTTATTCTCGATGCTAGAATCTTACATAGATTATTCTCTAAAAAACAAAAATCGATAATCCTATGCCAAGCCCCCAAGGCATTCAGGCAATTTCTAATGTTCGCGTGGATAGCGACGCTCGGTAGAATTTTTCCTGTCCCTGTGGAGAAATTGTGGAGAAATTGTGTTTCGTCGCTCAATGTAACATTTTCATCACGGACCAAACTATCCACAGCAACCCCTCCCCGAACCCATTCACCTTGCATCCTCTTCCGCCCGAAGAGATTCTATTTTTTTTTTAGCTTTCCCACGGTCCTGAATAAAAAATCCATCACATCCCTGATAACAATAGAATCAGAAGCGGATGCGGCGGAAGCAAACACAGCAGCATCTTCCGCTTTTTGAGTTTTGTGCTGGGGATCGTCCGTTTCACACACCACACCCTGACGGGGCGTGGAATAGAGGCCGAGGGGAAATGATCGACAATACATGCATGGGTGGAACTGTCAACGTCCCGTTTATTGTTATTTGTCCCCCACAGGATATTGTGCGTATCACAAAAGTTTTTTGTTGAAAAAAAAATATAGCATGAATGAATGAATCAGTCAACAAGGGTTTTATTTGCTAGGACATTGACTATAGCTCTCATTGTGTTTTCACCAAAGAGAGTCGCGTGGAGTAGGAAGGAGAGAAGGAGAAAAAAGGAGAGGAGTTCCTATATAACGTACCACTTTCTTTTTTTGTATATTATTATCATAGTGAACGTCAATCGTGGCAGTTCAGAATTTTTTAATTTGTTTATCTGGCAGTATACATATATATCATCGTGGAAGTTTTAGTGAGCTACAAGTTTTTATTTTTGAAGTTTTTCTATCTCTCTTGAAAGGTGAACGTCAATCGTGACAGTTCAGTATTCTTAATTGTTTGTCTGGCAGTATACATATATATCATCGTGGAAGTTTTAGTGAGCTACAAGTTTTTATTTTGAAGTTTCTCTCTATCTCTCTTGAAAGGTAAGTATTTATTTTTTCATGATATATTAATATTTTTTGTTTTGCGTCTGACATACACATATTCAGAGGAGTCATAAAAATTGACACACACTTACATGTCGCATATTTTTTACCTCCTACAACAGTACACACACACATTCATACATACATACATACTGTTCGCGTCTAATATATATATGTGGAAGGAAAAAATGTCTAGCATTTTTTCAATTTTTTTCTTCTTCTGTTTCAGTGCGCTTTCCACTACCACCACCACAACCCCCCCAAAAAATTTCTCTGTATATATAAATAACAGAGAGAGAGAAAAAAAATAGAACTGCAACCAGGTCCCTCCGGTTTTTGCGGGAAAGTGGCATGTCGCAACTGTGGGAATTTGATTTCTAAACCTAATATTGCTAGGCATTTGAAAAAATGTCGTCTACCGGATCATGATGTCGTAGTCCCGCCGGCAAAGAAATCTCGCATTGATGCGCATGAAGGGGGTGCTTTGAATAAAAGTGCACGCATCATGACCTATAAATCTGGAAGTGAAAAGTGTGACTCGAGCATCTTCCTCAACAATGTGAAATCTCTGGTAGTCGATAAATTACGTGATTGCCTCGTCAATGTTGCAATTAAAATTCATCTCGTCTTGACCCTGCTGTATGAGAAAGTTGTCTCGTCCGAGTCAAGCACTTTTAGCTTTTACGTAGGGTGCGAATGCTTACACGATGACAATAACGAGGATCTGGAGGAAATTCTGACACGGCTATTTGATCACCTGACACAAAAACAAGAAGAGTTTGAAGGTAGAGGAAGTGGATGGAGTCTTTGCGGTCGCAGCCACATGTTAGAACTTAGAGTCTGCAATTTCAAACCATTACGCAGCGCTCAAAAAAAAACAAAAAACAAAAAAAAAGCAAAATGCAGTGTTGAACATACAAAGTAATGATCAGAAGAGTTTCCTATGGTCTGTCATCGCCGCATTACACCCAGCTAATAATAACCCCCAACGTCTGTCCAATTACAGAGAATACGAGGGAAAATACGAGAATATAATGAGAGGAATTTCCTATCCTGTGCCCCTGAATAAGATCAATCAAATTTTAAAAAACTATAGAGAGGAAAAAGGAGAAGATATCGATATTTCTGTGTTTGGGGTTGACGATTCCACCAATATTCGTGTCTTAAGACCTGCTAGAAGCCAGAATAATGTAATTCGACTCTTGCTTGTAGATGGGTGTTACAGTTTAATTCGGAATTTCTCACGATTAGTAGGAATACAGATCACCAAGGATCACGATAAGATCGAAATTTGCGATCGATGCTTGAGAATTTTTCGCGGGGGTAAGAAGATGAAAGAACAGCACAAGTGTTTTGGCTCCGTGAATGCAGAACCCGAAGATGTCATGCCGGAACCCGGAACCAAGATGAAATTTCAGAAACACCAGGCTCTTCTCCACCATCCCGTCGTTCTTTATGCCGACTTTGAAAGCTTCCAAGTTCCCATGACGTCTTGCAACCCTGATCCCTCTACCTCAAGCACGATCCAAATTTTTCACCACGAGCCTTGCAGTTTCTCCATCTACGGAGAAAAATTGAATGATGTCATCCTGTATTGCGGACCTGATGCGGCAAAACATTTTGTTAAGAAGATAGCGGAATGCGCGAGAGAACTTGCACCCAGCCTGAAAGGCTCTTACGTTTCTCCACCTGCTCTCACGACGGAACAACAACGGGGACATGACGCGGCGACAAGATGCGCGGAGTGTAACCAGGCTTTCACCGCCGAAAATTACAAGGTCGTCCACCATGACCACCAGAATGGATTATTCCTGAGCACCATCTGTAATTCGTGCAATCTCAAGATTAAGGAGTCGCATTTTGTTGCCGTGTTTCTGCACTACACGGAGAAGTACGATACGCATCTCTTTGTTAAAGAGCTCTACAACATAACTTCTCGAATCAGCATCATTCCGAGAACGAGCGAGAAGTACATCGCGGTGAGAGTGTGGATCCCTCTCCAAGAAGGAGGAAGTGTGGAAGTGCGAATCCTGGACTCTTACAATTTCCTGTCCTCCAGCCTCGCAAGCCTTGCATCTCAACTTGGCGACGAAGATCTTGTGGCCACCAAGCAAAAATGTTTTTCGGGGAGAGATGAGAATTTGAATCTGTTGCGTCGCAAGGGCGTCTACCCCTACGAGTACGTCAACGATTTCGAGAAATTTGACGAGACGGAACTCCCACCCCGGGAGGCATTTTATTCTTGTCTCACGGAGGACGTCTGTTCCGAAGAGGACTACGAACACGCTCGTAGTGTATGGACGGCATTCAATTGCCAAACTTTTCGCGATTATCACGATCTCTATCTGAAATTGGACGTGACTCTCCTCATGGATATTTTCGAATCGTTTCGTAAGAGATGCATCGCGATATACAAGTTGGATCCTGCGTATTTCTTCACGACGCCGGGGTTGACTTGGGAATCGATGACGAAATACACCAACGTGGAACTAGGACTCATCGCAGAGAAGGAACAGTATGCTTTCATGGAGAGTGCGATACGCGGTGGCATCGTCCAATGCCCCCGACGCCATGCTCAGGCAAACAATCCTCATACGCCTGGTTACGATGCATCGAAGCCCAACACCTATATTGTCTACTGGGATGTCAACAACCTGTACGGCCACTCCATGTCCCAGTGTCTTCCCATCAGCGACTACGCGTGGATGACCGAAGAGGAACTCTCCTGCGAAGATTTTCTCAACTGGAGCGAAGATAATGAATGGGGCTGTTTCTTGGAAGTGGATCTCGATTATCCCGAAAGGCTTCACGAGAAACATCACGGATTGGCCCTGGCCCCCACCAAAGAGAAGCCACCTGGAGGATCATCGGAGCCAAAACTAATACTAAGTATGGGGAACAAGCGGAATTACATTCTGCACTACCGACTCCTCCAATTTTACATAAGTCACGGCTTGCAGTTGAAGAAAGTTCATAGAGGATTAAAGTTCCGACAGAGCAAATGGCTGGAACCCTACATAACCGAGAACACGCGCCGCAGAGCGCAATCGACATCGCCTGCAGACAAGGATCTGTACAAACTGTTCAATAACGCCATCTATGGCAAGCCGATGGAGAACGTGTGTAATTACATCGACGCAACGTTGGTCACGGAGGAAAAGAAATTTGAGAAGATCGTCGGGTCCCCCTACTTCAAAAACTTCACCATTTTCGACGAGAATCTAGTATTCGTCGAGAGGAACAAGAAGCAAGTGATGCTCAACAAGCCGATTGCCATAGGTGCCACTGTCCTTGAACTATCAAAATTGCACATGTACCAATCGTACTACGATCAGTTTCAACCTTTTTATGGAGATAACATCCAAATATGTTACATTGACACGGATAGCTTCATTTTTCTAATCCAAAACACACCAAACCTCGAACGTGATCTGACTAAGATGAAGCATCTGTTTGATTTTAGCAACTTACCATCAGGCCATCACTTACATTCGGCAGAAAACAAAATGACCATAGGAAAGTTCAAAGATGAAGTTGGCGGGAAGTACATCATCGAATTTGCGGGGCTTCGTGCCAAAATGTACTGTGTAAAGATTGCAGAAGAAAAAGAGATCAAGAAAGCGAAGGGTGTGGGAAAAATAAGTACCAGCAAATTTAGCATGCAAGACTACAAGGAATGCCTTTTTCATAGTAAAAGGCAACTCAGCGCCGATCATCGCATTACAAGTAAATTGCATGATTTGTACACGACGCGCGTAACCAAAGTAGCATTGGATGCAACAGACAACAAGTTACGTGTTCTCGATTGTAAAATCCACACGAGAGAGTGGGGCCACTGCAATGGAAGCGATAAATGTGACGTGTGTTAACTGTAACCCCATAGCCATGAAGTCCGCTGTGTCTTTTGCCATTCTTCTTCAAAAACAGACGGAGGAAAAGAGGGGCCCTCGGGCGATGAAAAGTTGCAAGCTGTTATTATGTTGTTAAGCCCGCTCCAAAACGAGGCTCATTAAATTCAACTCTTATTTTTCATCGCCCGAGGGCTCCTCTTTTCCTCCGTCTGTTTTTTGAAGAATGGCAAAGGCACAACGTGTTAAATAACTAACAAGGACAATGAATCTTTTTGGTTTCCGCAAACAAAGCAACATGGACACTGCATCACCAAATTTCAATAACCTCTTACCTTCCGTGTTATCTAAACTCAATGGTCTACTAATTGTACATCTTAATAGTATATGGACGAAAATGAATGACGATGTGGGCAAGATGTTTTACGTCTTCAATAACAATTTACATTTCTATGAAATTCCGATCGACGGGAAACTTCAAATCACCGTGAATCCGGAGAACACAGGCGAAATCAAAATTTCTACCGGCAAGAACATTTTTCGAATGAAGCACGACAAGGTACTTTCTAACATGTCGTACGATGTGTCTGCAGGAGATTATTTTTACGTGGAACTCCTAGGAGATTACGACAAACTTATTCCTCTCTTCGTAGAATTACGAATCGTCTATTCTATTATAAATAACAATTAACCAAAAATGCCTAACGACATTTTCGGCAACACCAAGCGTGTAGACCATGCAGAAGAGATTCTCATGCTGGACGTTCGAGTTAAGAAGTTGAGGACCGATTTGATCGCTTTGCAGGAGACCTTGAACAAAAGTTTAGAGTCTGAGATCGCTACGCTCCAAACGCAATGTCTCGATCCCATTCTGAAAATCGATTCCGAACTGAAAACACTGATAAAAAATTATGTCGACGTACCTTCTTACGACAACATTCAAAATATACAGTTGAGCATGGATTCGCTTCAAAATGATTTGGCCAAATTACAGCAATTTCAATCGAAAAATGAAGATTTGGAAAAATTGAAACTCGAAATCGAAGAGCGAACTTCCGCAATAGAAAAGAATTTCTCTGAACTTCAAACCGTGGTGAATGATATTGATGTAGAACGCTTGCAGGTTGTTGTTTCCAAATTACTAGAAGAATTCACCGGCACGTTGGAATAAATCAAATCCAAGTTGCAGACTTTGGAAGATACAATGACGAACCTACCATCGTCGGACGAACTGCAGGTCATCGGTAAAAGCGTCGCGAACATAAAAATTCAATTGGAGGCCTATCAAGATTTCGAACACATTCAAACCACCATCGCTACGCTTCAGGCGTCCTTGGAATTGATCAACGAAGAAATTAAAAATATTCACGCTGAAGCAAGTGTGTTGACGAGTATTCAGGACACGTTAAGCGCGGTTCAGCAGAAGATCCAATATTTGGAAAATTTAAACGTCGAATCCAATCTTACTCATTTTCATCACGTACTGGACAACATACAGGGTGACTTGGAATCGTTACGAACGAGCGTGCCTTCAAGCGAAGATTTGGAAAAATTGAAAACGGCGGTGACGGCACTATCCGATTCGAGTGACATCAAAAATTCGTTGAGCGATCTCGAGAGTAGGGTGGCCAATCTCCCCACCTCCAAAGAATTACACGCTTTGAAAAGGAACATATCACGTATGCTGAAACGACTGGAAACGGAAACAACGAATGTGGAACAGATTCGAGACGAACTTGCTTCGCTGGTGTCGACGCTGCCCACTTCGCAGAGCGTCGCCGACCTTCACACGCAGTTTACAGAGATGCGAATCATCGTGAACGATCTTACCGAGAAGAGCTCGAAATTGAATCAAATCGAGAACCTTCAGAACATTGTGGTCAACATCAGAGATCAAGTTGGAGTGCTGGAATCAACGCAGGAATCGACGCTGGCCTCTTTCGGTGCCAAGTTGCAAGAACTCAACGAAAGCTACAAGCAGTTGAACGTGGAAGTGAAAATCAAACCGTCATTTTCTACCGTAACGGATACCATAGTCGAGCATTTGGTGCCCGTACAAAACACACTGGGTCAGCTTCACAGCAACCTCGTTAGCGTCGATACTAAATTCGCTAAACTGCATTCTCTGCAAGCCATCGAAATCAACAGCGTTCCCAATCAACAGAGAATCTCCACCTTCGTCGAAGGTAACAAACTGTACATGCTGCATCCATATCATCCGTACTACAAGTTTCTCCTCGATGGCACGATTCAGGTAAACGAATTTTCGTACTGGTCTCACGGCAGAAAAGCTAGCGTTCCCACCATGACTTTGATATCGAATCGTGGTGTCCAGAAAGCAGGAAACATTCCTCTGGCGCGTTGGAACGAAACGCGCAACATATATGAAATACACGAAGACGAAGATCTTACCGTTTTCGACGTGAGTACCGGCGATAAGCTGATCGTTCAAAACACGAGCGAAGTGCAACCCTCTTTGAATCCCATCACGCTGGTGCTTCTTTTGAAACGTAATCTCTAAAAATAATAAAAATGTCTAGGCAAGCCATCGTCCAAGAATTGCATAAACCTGCACGCCGCAACTACGAACGTTTGGCTGTGGTAACCAAGGGAATCGACGACCTCTGGGAAAGCGACCTCGTCGAAATGAGTAGCGGCAAGTTAAAAAACCTACATAAATTGAACAAGGGCAACAAGTACCTCCTCACCGTCATAGACACATTTTCGAAATTCGCATGGGCTCTACCTTTGAAGGCGAAAACAGGAACGTGCGTCACGGAAGCATTCAAGACAATTTTTCGCGAAAGCGGCGGCAGACGACCTCGGTTTCTGCACACGGACAAAGGGATGGAATTTTACAATGCCGTATTCCAAAAGTTTATTCGGAAACACAACGTTCAACATTACTCGACCTTCAGTGACGTCAAGGCCAGCATCGTGGAAAGATTCAATCGCACTCTGAAATCGCGCATGTGGTCACGCTTCACGCTTCAGGGAAGCTACAAGTGGGTCACCATTCTTCCGGAACTCGTTAACGACTATAATCACACACGGCACGGAACGATAGGCATGAAGCCAGCTGACGTTATCAAGTCTGACGAGCAACGTTTAATTTCTAGCGTTTACTGTCCAAAGTACACGCCCACGACAAAAAAAGCTAAATACAAAATTGGAGAACAGGTGAGGGTCAGTAAATTGAAGCGAACGTTCGACAGGGGTTTCACACGAAACTGGAGCACTGAACTTTTTACCGTGGTTCGAGTTCTACCCGGAAACCGTCACACGTATATAATAAAAGACAGTGGCGGTGAAATTTTATTGGGGCGCTTCTACGAGGAGGAACTCTCTAAAACGAAATACCCCGACACGTACCTTATCGAAAAAGTTTTGCGCAAGAGAGGCAACAAACTTTTGGTGAAATGGCTGGGACTTCCGGAAACAAGTTGGATCGATTCAAACGAAGTGATTCTATGAGTACGTGGAATGTTGTGAAACGTTTACCTAATTCGGAAAGTGGAACGAAGGAAAAAAACGGTGAATTGCTCCCCGACAGCATCCGCTGTCTGATCGTAGGACCTTCGGGGTGTGGAAAAACGACACTGCTCGTGGACAATTTTCTCCTCGCACCGAATTGGTTAGATTGGAAGAACAGGCACCTGTACGTGTTCTCGAAAAGTTTAGAGCAATCCAAATACCAGCAACTGATGAAACTGTACGATGGTCTGGACATTGCAACGTTCGCCTCGGAAATAAAACCACTCGACGATTGTCGTGAAAATTCAGTCGTTGTGTTCGACGATGTCATCCTGGAAAATCAAAATGAAATTCGCTACTTTTTCACGCAAGGTCGTCACAAAGGAATGGATTGCTTTTACCTAGCTCAAACGTTTTCCAAAATTCCAAAACAGTTAGTACGCGACAACGCTAATTTCATATGTTTGTTTCGTCAAGATCACACCAACCTCAAGCACGCGTACGATAACTACGTAGGCGGAGACATGAACTACAATCAATTTTCGGAACGCTGCTGCTCTACTTGCTGGAACGGTGACGATTTCGGACTCGCGACGATCGACATGACGAGGGAACCCAACGACGGAAAATACAGAAACAAAATCAACGACTTTCTAAACGTTGCAACGTTGTGAGAAACGACGTATATAAATAACGTCATGACGAAACGAAAAATCGAAGACGAAAATCTCAAGCTTCGCGATTACCTCGCGAAACGCTTCAAAGGTTGGAAATCCGAGAATCGCGGATTTTACGAAGAGAAGAAACGTCAGGATCAACCTGTGATCGATGCCATCAGCGGTCTAGGTAAAGAAATTAAAAGTGTCACGGAACAAAATAAAAATTTGATCAACGAACTCGTACCGCTCGCAGCTAAAAGTTACGCTGTACCCACGCCCATTTCGAGCATTCCTTCGACACCGTTCGAACTGAAGGATGTACCGGCACGACGTCGAGCCATTGGTAGCACGTCGTCGTCTTCGGATAAAATCGAGTTGGGACCTTTGGCACGAGACTACCTGAGCACGGGGAAATTCGACAAGGATGAAGTGTTCGGATTGTATCCCAGCATGGAAACCAGCGAAGGTGGCGGTGTGGTGTGGAAGATTGGGAAATCGAAGGTGACCTTTGAAGGCAACGATATTAAAGTTGATTTAGGCGAGAAGGATAGTTGGACCAGGTATCCGGGTACGGTGGGACTGTGGGAACTCGTTGCCAAAAAGCAGCCGAAAGATTACACCGACGAAGATTACCAGAGTTACAAGGAAATGCTGATCATGACGGATGCCTTGTACCAGAACAACGACGCCTCGCAGAATAGGGTGAAATCGAGCAGCGGCGAGAAGTACAGGAATCTCATCAAACCGATTTGGAACCAGGTCAAAACAGGCAGCGGCGTCAAACGCTACAACACGTTACCCAAAGAATTCGTTTGGGTGGACGACGTGAGGAAGCTCGTGGACCGATTGTTGGTGATAGCCGGCGAAGAGAATGCAGGTAATCGTAATTTCTACAACGAGAAGGTTGGCATCGTGGACATGATCAGCACGAAACTTTCCAACTTCATCGTGAACGACGACAAGGGCATAGGTTACCTGATCAAAATCATCAACACGCTGCCTCCTAAATTTTGGAACGTGGCCGAAGGAAAGGGGCTTGTGAACGACATCATCAACAAGTTACCTTTCGAGATGCATCTACCTGGCTACCAGTACTGCGGACCGGGTACCAAACTCGAGAAAAGATTGGAGAGAGGAGACAAGGGTGTGAATGTGTTGGACGCGGCATGCAAAGATCACGACATCGCTTACAACACCACGCAGACGGATCTGGATGCACGTCACGAAACAGACAGAAAGTTAGAGCACGCAGCTTTCGAAAGGTTCGTGAGCAGAGACGCATCGTTGGGTGAACGGGTCGCCGCACTGGGTACCACCATCGCCATGAACACAAAACAAAAATTGGGGTGGGGTATATAAATAACATCCAGTAAAAAAAACAACATGGCTTGCATAACTGATTTGCGGCACGAACTACTATCTAAAATATTCAAAAAGGTAGTTAACGGAGATGTTAATAAACTTGTGATCATGGCAAGAACAACGCCGGAATTTCGCATCCCTTGTGAAATGGTTCTCAAGGACCATCTTCGGGAGATCAGCGGCCTGGGGTGTGGTGATCTCAACATTCTGCTTTCGGCTGCAGGGGAAAAATTAATCGAAAGGTTAGATGAATTGCACGAGGCAAGGCAGGGAAGAAGACGGTATACTGATGATTGGCGCAAGTCTAAGCAGGAGACGGAAGATATCATTACGCACATCATCGCGTTTTCCGAAGCACGGACTTTCTTCCTCTGTTAAAAAATAATAATATATATACGTGTCAAAAAAACAAAAAAAACTTGATATATAAATAACACGCATCGTGAAAAAAAATAATCTTCGGTATATATAAATAACACACATCGTGAAAAAACAATTAAATTTCTCTCTAACACACTGAAATTTTTTCTTGATATGACAACTGAAAAAATGAGTGATCTCCAAGCATTAAAACAAATGCTAAATTTGTCAGTCGAGTATGTAAAAATTCGGGAATTGGAAGTCGACAAACCTTACACGATAACTTCCGGTTCAATCGTTTCTACCCAGTATGGTCCCAAGGTACGCCTGTTGCTCAACGCACAATACAGTCTATTTTTACCAGATCGATACGCTAACATGTTATCGGACGAGAAGCTATCTATTTTAATCGAGAACAAAACTCGAATCGTGTACAAGGGTACAAAGGAACTTCTTGGCAAGAAAACGAAGCACGTAATAGAATTTGTGTAGCGACTGCGGGGGCCGTGAAAAAAAAATCTCAGAATATTTATATATAAATAACATACCGTAAAAAAACTACACAAGAAAAAATATCAGAATATATATAAATAACATACCGCGAAAATAACACATAGAGCATCAACATGAAGCCCAAGGGTGTCGTGTACCAGATACCATACTCCAATCTGAAAAATCTAGGTGCCCTCGATGGGTTACTCACCAAGAAACAACGCGAGAAGAAACGTTCTTGCTTGAGCAAAGGACATGGAATGAAATTACTTCTCAGCACACCTCAATTGAGACGCTTGCAGCGTTCGCGGAAACAGCAAAAGATCGGAGGTTTCATATTCAGCATCCCGGCCATCCTGGCAGCATTGGGGGCCGTTGGAAGTTTGGCCGGCGGAAGTGCCGCCATCGCGAAAACCGTCATCGACTCGAAGAAGAACAAGGCCGAGTTGGAAGAACAGAAACGTCACTACCTGGCCATGGAGAAGAAAGGAGGAAAGGGCGTGATGAGAAAGTTTAAAAAAAACAAACAGCAGCACTCACCAACCGAGACATTGAATCTCTGATCGAACCGTTACGAATCAAACACTTCAGAGGAGTTTTCATGTCCGACTCGCTACCTTCAACCGTCAAAAGAAAAGAATGTGGAGTAGTCAACTTGGACAATCAAAAAAATCCAGGCACGCATTGGATATGTTACCACAAAAGCGATGACAATAACAAAGCATTCGTTTTCGATTCTTTCGGAGGTGTTCGACCTACAAATTTAGTCCATTATCTAAAAACAAACAAAACCTCTATATACTACAACGACGAACGCATTCAAGATTTCGGAGACGTGAACTGCGGTCATCTCTGCCTCTCCGTGCTCGCGTTTCTCTCTAAAATAAATAACCCTACGATCGAGGATTTCCAGAAAGCATTGTGGAACCTCAAACAGCATCACTAGGATGGGCGTGTTCCATCTCACGAGCGAATCTTCGATCTTGAAACTCACGCTGCACGACGACATCGTCTATCCTAAATCCGTGGCTCTGCGTGCATTCTACAGCATGTACCTCATACCTAACGTTACGCAGCACAACAACAAAATTAGCGTCGGAAGCGAACACATCGTCGTCACGCCAGGACAATACAATCTTTCCACTTTGCAAGCTCAGTTACCCAAAGGCACGTACCTTTCTCAAAATTCGGTCACGCACAGAGTGGAAATCCTATCCGCGACGGAGACCGTGGACCTGGGCACCATGGGAGAACTTTTAGGTTTCGAGAACGACACCAAACTCGAAGCTGGCATCAAGCACACGGCAACCAACATTCCTAAATTCTTGGCCATAGAGACTCTGAACGTACACTGCAACGTGGCGGAAGGCATGATCACGAAATCTTCGGACGGATTATTAGGAAGTCACAAGCAGACGGGAATCATAGCCACTTTCAAACCAAGTTCCGAGTTCATGGAACCGATCATCTACACGCCCTCTTCGCCGATCTATTTTCCAGTATGTCGCAACCGCATAGACGACATAGAGTTGGTGGTGACGAACGAGAAAGGAGACGTGGTGGATTTCGCAGGTGCCACTACGACGGCCATCGTGGAGATCAACGTATAATAAATAACCATACATGTAAAATGGAGCAAATCGAAAGTTACGAATTGCAATCTTTCCCTCCCAACCGTCGCACGTTCGCCAATCTGAACGAAGCGAACAGGGAGATCGAATACGACGTGGACGTAGGCGACGGGTTCATTCATCCTCACAGAGCGGACCTCTACCTTCAATTCGACGTGGTGAAGAAAGAAAGCGGACACGCGTTTCCCGCAGCAGCAAACTTGATACTCGTGGACAACTTCGTGCCTCTCCTGTTCTCGCAGGTGGAGGTGAGGAAACACAACACTGTCATCGACAGAATAGATTATCCAGGCATCACGTCGACGGCAGTGGGAACGTTGAAATTATCCAAAACGGACGCTGCGTACTACCAGGCCGGGGGATTCGAAGCCGGGACCAAAATATCGACGAGAAGTCACACGGTGCTCTTTCCCATGCGTCTGCTGCCTGGTTTCTTCTCGGACTACAAGGAGATCATGTGGAAGGGAGGACTGAGGATCACGTTTCGAAGAGCGGCCAACGACAACAACGCACTGATGCGATACGCTACTTTGGGTCCGGACGGCACCACGCCGATAGCCAACACTTTACCCGAAGCGGCGAAATGCGTCATCCGGAGCATGGAATTGAGAATGCCGGTGGTGGAATACGAAACAAACTACGCCCCCAAGTACAAAGCGGAGATCTTGAAAAATCCGCAGGTGCCGATTCACTTTCACGGCTACCAGTGCGTGCAGAAGATGGCGTCGGGAAGTCACATGGAATTCGACGTGACGACGCAGTTCAACAACATACAGTTCGACATGCCAGATTTCGTCGTAGTGTTTTTTCAGACCGGGCGCGATAACAACCAGGAGAAAGATTCCAGCAAGTTCGACGACTGCAAGATCAAGAACGTTTATCTTAAGAACGGTAGGAACGAAGTGTTCCCGCGCGAGAATTACAACCTCGACATGACCAAAAACGATTATCTCAAACTTTACGAAGCGTTTTCGGCTTACAAGCGCGTGACCGAGGGAAGCGTGGACATGTACTACACGCCCAGCGAATTCAAAGCCCGGAGACCCATGACCGTCATCAATACCACAAAAAGAAAGCAGGTGGTGGTCAACGATCGAACCAACATCAAGATCGTCTGCGAGTTCCACGATGCCTTGCCCGAGGACACCCTGTGTAGCGTCATCCTAATTGCAGAGAAGTCCTTCGCCTACGACGTGAAGAATGAGAGGGTCACAGAGCAGTTTTAACAAGTTTTTAACATCTATTTTCTTGCACAATAAGAAATTTTTAGTACTAGCACAATCAGTTACAATGGCCCAATACGAATTTCACTAGTTCAGATCAGTTACAATGTCAATTTCATCAGTTATCAGTTACAATATCTTTTTTTTTTGCACTATAGCACGAGAGACAATCAGAAAATTTGCACAAAAAAATTTGTTGTTGTTTTTACACGTGAAAATTAACAATAAAATTCTTTCTTTTTATCGTTTCAGATGCTGTCGAAACATCAAAAACACATACACACACTAGAAAAAAAAAAGCATGCAACTTTATTTGTAACACTCACATATTCTCCATCTTCATCAAGAAAATATTATAATAAACATAATTATTTTTATCTATATCTCACAATAAAACTCTATATCCAAAAATATCACAACATCAAATAACACTAGAGTCGTTAGTACACGTTGCATGCATTACGGAGGTCCTCTGTAGAGTTTCATGGAAGTTTGAGAAAAAAAAAAAAACAAACACGTGAAACTCTACAGAGGTGCGTTAATCTATAACCGCAGCCGTTAGAAAACCTTTACTTTTTTGGCTGGGCACCACGCACCCTGGCGAGGTTATAGGGGCCAGGTATCCTAAAAAACAACAATTATTATTTTGTTTGTTTTGCGTCACAATACGGAAAATAATAAGAGGCATACGCGCGCGCGCGCGCGCGCGCGCGTGTGTGTGTGTGTGTGTGTGTGGGTGGCACATCGTTCCCTCCCCGAGAGAGAGGTTTACGAAGGTCACGATATATAAACATTTGGTCCCGGACTTGGAAAATTACGATAAGATGCACTCATCTTTCAAAAGATGAGAGGATAAGAGGATGAGAGGAGAGGTTTACGTAGGTCACGATATATAAACATTTGGTCCCGGACTTGGAAAATTACGATAAGGTGCACTCATCTTTCAAAAAATAAGAGAATGAGAGAATAAGAGAATAAGAGGATGAGAGCGCGCGCGTGTGTATATGCCACATCATTCCCCCAAGAGAGAGGTTTACGAAGATCACGATATATAAACATTTGGCCCCGTTGATTCCAGCACTCCAACTTCATCTCTAATGTTGACGACAATATTCTAAAGGTAGAGAGGATGAGAGGATGAGAGGATGAGAGAATGAGAGAATAAAAAAAATAAAAAGATGAGAGAATGAGAGAATGAGAGAATAAGAGGATGAGAAGATGAGAGGAGAGGTTTACGAAGGTCACGATATATAAACATTTGGTCCCGGACTTGGAAAATTACGATAAGGTGCACTCATCCTTCAAAAATTGAGAGGATGAGAAAATAAGAAAATAAGAAGATGAGAGGAGAGGTTTACGAAGGTCACGATATATAAACATTTGGTCCCGGACTTGGGAAATTACGATAAGGTGCACTCATCTTTCAAAAAATGAGAGGATGAGAGAATAAGAGGATGAGAGGATGAGAGGATGAGAGGAAGATTAGAGCATGAGAGGAGGATGAGAGGAGGATGAGAGGAGGATGAGAGGAGGATAAGAGGGATGAGAGAGATGAGAGGATGAGAGCTCATCTTTCACTCATCACTGCCTTTTGCGCCCGTGAAACATCGTCAGCGCAATAAATGAGGCGCGGAACGGGGAGAGAAAATGAGTTTTTCAACTTTTTGTGGTCGTTTGGTCAAGAAATCAGAGTTGTGCTCAAAGGCATATTTACTATCTACTGTCTACTTCTACGAAGCATCCCCACTTTTATGTTCTGACTATGATAGGAACTCTCTCGATGCAAGTTCAACCTCAACCATTCAGCAATAGTTGCCACTAGGAAGGTACTGGGACATCGAATGCCCATATAGATTATTTACAACTCAGTACGCAATGTACGTACAGGGCTTGTTAGATTCGCAGCCAGGAATATATTTGTTGTTTATTTTCATACATCGAAGCTGGCATTGCACTAAGCCGCCTATAATGGCTCTTTCTAAAAAAAATATGGTGGTCTATATCCAAAAAAAAGTTATATTTCGACTCCTGTATATCTTAATATAGCCAGCCATGATGAGCTGGGGGTGGTGTATGCATGTGCTGCATCCAGATTATAAATGTTAAGGCAACGTGTACGAAAAGATTCGAACGCCTCAGCCAGCAAAGTAATATCCAAAGTCAAATACAAATCATGATAGTCGGCTAATATTGCGCACTTAATGGTAGTCCTAAAGCGTTTAGCGCTTAGTAATCTTCTTCCGTGCATTCTGTCTCAGTGAGTTCATTATAAAACGCGTTTCGAGGTGGTAATTCATCTCTTCACATTTCTTGTGACTGTCTTTATAGTGATAAGGATATACCATTTGGGTGTCAATAAGGATCTCATTGCCAAAGCAACTTTGTAGCTGTGAGATATTTCTCTGATAATTTGCTGTCAAAAATTGAGGGTAAAAATTTAAAGAGTCAAAAAAATCTTAGGTCTACCTTGCTCGAGTCATCAAGTTATATCCAGGTAAGTGGTAAGTGGTGCCATAGCTTTAGAAGTAAGTAGTAATGGAGCACGTTTTCTAACACACTCTACTAGCTTTTCAATTAATTTATTGGATGCATCGATGACGCGATATAAGATAGGTTGCGATATTTGTTGACTATATATGGCAAAACTGCTTGGCTCATGGTGAAAAACATTAGTAGACCTAGCCCTTTCAGGATCCGAATCGCAAGAAGCAATGGGCACCTGGAAGCATTCAACATTTTCATACAAAACTACGGGGTGTTGAAATAATGCTCGGTAATTCGTAAATTTCAATTTTGTTTCTGGAGACGGAATTTCGACGGCTATTGCACACTGCGTGATTCATAGTTTCAAATGCTCACGTAGTTACTCTGTTGTCGTTTCTACAGCCTCTTCCGTTTAATACTGCTAAACAGCAATCGCATACTTCAATTTTAGTGTCGTGCGTTGTAATTTGTGCTCTCATCAAACGTGACATGTGTCTTAATGCAATAGTGATGCACGGATAGAGTCTTTTTTATAAAAAGTCTGATAATATAGTCTGCATTTACTTCTTTGTCATGTCTCAGAATGTAAATATAACAATTGTCACCGTAGTCAAATACATGGACGTTATTGTTTGTTTCTTTATTCGCTGGTATTGTTGGGTTAACTTGTTAATTTCTTGCAAAAAAACAGGATATTTAATTCCTTTCATCACAATTTTATATTCTTTTTCAAACTTCGTGTAAAGCTAGAAGCGATAGGGATGATTTGATGCCTATTCCAAGGCCACAATTACCGACCACAGGAAACACTTTGAGTCAGAATTTAGGATATTGAGAACTGCTCTCTTATCTTAAATCAACTAACTAACTAACTAACTCCCTAGCCTTCTTAAACCCGAAGGTTCATGGCTGCAGCAGCACAGGCCTTCCATCTGTTACTATCTTGAGCAAGTTCTATATACTCTTTTCCATCCCTACCGATTTCCTTTAGGTCCATCTCAACGTTGTCCCTCCATCTTCGTCTTGGTCTTCCTACAGGTCTCTTACCATCAGGTTTCCCAAAAAAGAATCCTGTAAACTCCTCTTTCCTCTCCCATTCGTGCGACATGGCCTGCCCACTTAAGTCTTCTTGATTTAATCATTCTAATAATATCTGGACATGAATACAAATTATGTAGTTCTAAATTATGAACCTTCTCCACTCACCTGTCTCCTCATCCCTTTTAGGTCCAAAGATTTTCTTAAGGATCTTATTTTCAAATACTCTCAATTTATGTTTCTCTTTCAATGTAAGGGACCAAGTTTCACATCCATATAATACTACAGGCAAAATTACTGTTTCGTATATTTTAACTTTTAGTTTCTTAGATATTAAACGAGAAGACAAAAGTTTATGAAGAGAGAAGTAACATGCATTTCCTGAATTAAGCCTACTTTTTATTTCCTCTTTAATATAATTTTCATTTGTTAATATTACTCCTAAGTATTTGAATTTGGAAACTGGTTCAAACGAGTTGTTATCAATAATTAGATATTGATTATTACCTAACACTTGGTTTCGGCCTGTAAGCATATATTTAGTTTTCTCTTTGTTAACTTCCAAACCTATCTCTTTAGCAGTTTTGGAAAATATTTTAGAATTATTCTTAATTGTATTCACATCATCCCCCAGTAAGTCTAGATCATCTGCATATGCTAACAACTGAGTCACACCATTTAATTTTAGTCCTTCTTTAGATTCTTTTACCTTCCTAACAGCATATTCTAAGGCAAAATTGAAGAGGAATGGGGATAATGCATCTCCTTGTTTTAACCCATCATGAATTGTAAATTTGTCAGACATAATAATAAACACACGAATTTTACTTTCTGTTTTACTGGTGCATATTTTTATCATACTAACAAGCTTCTTAGGTATTCCAAACTCTACTAATATATTATATAATTTATATCTTTTACCGAATCATATGCTTCTTTGAAATCAATGAATATCTGTTGGACATTTTGATTATATTCCCACTTTTTCTCAAGTGTCTGTCTGATGTGAAAAATTTGATCTGTAGTTGATCTGTTACGTTTAAATCCACATTGATAATCACCTATAATTTCATTAGCATATGGTGTTAGTCTTGTTAAAAGAATGTTAGATAATATTTTATATGTTGTTGAGAGTAGAGAAATTCCACGGTAATTATTGCAGTTCATTTTATCACCTTTTTTAAACACAGGAACAATTATGGATTCTTTCCACTGTTGAGGGATTTCTTCTTTATTCCATATTAAGCAAATTAATTGATGAATTTCACATATTAATGAATTTCTACCAAATTTAATTAACTCAGCTGTAATTAAATCAATGCCAGGTAATTATCTTAAATGATTCTAGGCAATTTGAAAAAAGACCTAGTATCTGTTTGATGACTATCTTCATTAGTGTTAGATAAAATAGTATTTCTATTGGCCCCAAATAGTTTCTATTTGCCTATTTTTAATTTTAAAACATGACAATATCCGCATAAGCTCCATCCGCTTTCCCTTCCTTCAAACTCTTCATGCTTTCTCAACAACAATTTGTATAGTTGATCGACAATCTCATTTAATTTTTCGTTATCGACACTATGCACTACTTCCACTCCAGCTTAATGATGAAATATGTTCTTGTTGCTCGGATTCTTTTCGTATTGTCGATAGGATAAGATGTATATTAATTGAATTTATTATGCGTTTGCATATTTTTTGCATTAAGCCTTCTATAATATTTTTAAAGAAAGCATGGAGGTCGCACATCTCCATAGATGTGAATTTGCACTCAGTCACAGTGTTGTTTAAAGCACATCTTTCATTGTCAATCCGCGTTTTTTTAATTGAATTGAATTGAATTGTTGTTTTAAGTCCACTTTATGCACAGTAAGTCTAATCGGGACTGGACCTACAGTTTAAAGTGGGATCCGAACCACTTGTGCCTCCACCGGGTATCGAAAACGGGACCCCTTGATTACAAGGCGGCGACGCTACCACTGCGTCATCGGGGAGGCCCTCGTTTTTTTCAGATGCATTGTTGTCTTCACGTGTTTGGCGACATTTTTTAAAAGTCTTGTCATTTTCGAATCTCTTATATGTTTGTTACAATTCTCACAGTGTTTCGTAGCTTCATTTGAGGACTTAGACAAGACATATTTTGTAGAATGTTATTTATATAGAAAAAGAGTTGCTTTTAAGGGAGGATATAAAAATTGAACAAGTAGGAAAAGTTCCTAATTTAAAGGTTGCCTTTCCAATTTACTCTTTTTTGTGACAAATGAAAAACTTACGATCTCCTGGGGAAAAAACTCTCTCTGTATTCTAATTTCACGTTTTTTTTATATTACCGGAAATAGCTTTTAAAAATGTATGAAAACTCTGTGTTATTACTTAGGTTTTTCTGCCGAACAATCTCACATTTGGTATGATCCCTTGGTGGAGCCTTTTTCGGATTCTATCCCACGCGATGTGGATTCCCTCACCGATTCAGCGAAAGTGGGGAATGAGCGCTGTGCTCCGTCTTATTTAGTTTTGTTAACTATTAAAAATATTTGTTACTTTAGCCAATCAGAAGACACCACGTAAAATTAACAGCCAATAAAAAATCATTGTTATTTGCTTTTTAGGAAATTTTGTTGAATTTAATAACCAATAAACAATATTCTTACATTAGCCAATCAAAATATGCGTTAGAAAAAGAATCACCATATCGCACACACAGATGTAAACAAACAGAGAGAGAGAAAGAGAGAGAGGGAGAGAGACTCCTACTTTAGACCTCGCTAGAACGACAATATGCTACATTGCAACAACAACGTCGCTGTTACGCGCAAGTGTTAAAATGTGATGTTTTATTAGAATTCGTGAGAATTAGTTTATTGTGTGAGCTTGTTTAACCCATTAGTCCGTTATGTGTAAATATTCCTATAAAGTTAAGCAAGGACAAATAAATATTTCAGAGGGTAAAGTTATTAAACTAAGGAGAAATTAAGTAAAAGTATTTTCATCACACATGCTTGAAAGCCCATAAGGAAGGCGAGGCAGTACCCTCGCTTGTTTATAGTGTGAAGCCTCCTCGCTAAGTTATGGCGAAACTCGCTTTCCCTGGAAAATATCGCGTCTCCATCCCCCTCTTCCTCTCTATTGCGGGTTGCTAGAGTCAATGAGAATGAACAACGTCCCGTCCATCGTTACAGCCTAGAAGGCTGAGTGGGGTTAGTCTTTCCTCAGTCACTGGCGGTGAACATCATTTGAATGCATTAAGAGAAAGCTGATAATAGGCTTCGTTGAAAAAATATCCGACAACATCGCGTGTAACAATGTACGAAGTGTTGGCAGAAGGACGGTTAGCTTTGTATGGTAACAAGGATAAATTTAACTTTGTATTTTCAAAGAGTTTATGGAGACTTTTCTTATTTTTTACTCTCAACACTACTCTGATTTTAACTAGACGCAGAACTCTGTGCGATTGCCTCCAAGCAACAGTGAGGGGAAAGAACTATTTTCACCCTCGAAGATTGTTTGGTTTCTTTGCGTTTGTTTCATAGAGTGTAGGTTTGAACAGGACGGGAAAGGAGGGGGAAGGATTGGCGATTTTTTTCAAAACACTGTACAGTTTCAAAAGCAGGTTATTTATTGGAACTTTCTACTTGCCTAGTAAGTGCTAAACAGAATGAGTTGTTTTTCTTCCCAGCTGTGATAGTGTCATCTGTTAGCGATTCTCCAAACTAAGTGATATCATTCTAACTTTTTTCAACACGTCGTCATTTTTTGTCTGTCCCTCAGTGAATGATATTGGAGAGTAGCAATTATAGTGGCCACTTAGCGAAATTTTCTTACCTTAACGACGTCTAATTCACTAGATACGATTCATGATATCCTAAACCGCTTGTTCTCCACAATTCGTCTTAAAAAAGCTCATCCGAGGATTAAGCAATGCTAAGATGCAAATTGCAAAGGATAAGGGTAGATGAGTGTCATCCAAACCAGCAAAATGGACTAGTTGAAATTCGAAAGTTTTGTTTTGCTTTCTATTTTAATATATATTTCTTTTACAAATGTTGCAGTTGTCGAGTGCATTCTATATTTCACTAATTGGGTTATTTTTATCCACAGTAAAAAACGTTTTTATAAAGTCAGATTTAAAAAAGTAAGGTTTGGTTGTATCACGATAGGCTATAATTTCCAAAACACACAGAATTACTTGATGCAAAAACAAAATATTAAAAGGCTGCAATTTACAATAGACTCACCAGCTGTTCGGGTTTTCATCGATATCATCAGGGTGACGTAGGCTACATTCCTGAAGGGTATTTCAATTGTTGTCACCAAAGAATTAAATTTAGCCCATCCCCGAAAATAACTTTATGCGTCAATATCTGCGAGACCGCTGGTCGTAGAGAGTTCGAGTTTACATCATTGTCATATTGAAGTTGAGAGGGGAAGGAGAATGCAAATGTGCATGCTCCTCCCTCTCTTGTCTTAGTCTATTTCTCTCTGCAGAAAATCATGTTGCAAAAAAGCTTGCACGGGGAGGTACTCAGGTCAGGTTAGGTCGAGAAAGAGAGTATAACAAGCTAGGGATGAAATGCAAAAAATGGGGGGTAAATTCACAGAATCACAAATTGGCACTAAGGTACTACAATCCACCTTTTCAAATAAAAAATAGGCACAGTAGACTACAATGGAAGTTAATAGGGGAGTAAAATTTTGTTATATTAAATAATAGCAGATCGTGATGAAGTATGGATGAGTTGAACAGTCACTTTGAAAGGGGTTTTTGACTCGAATTAGCTACTGATTGCAAGCTAAAACAGCTTGGACATTGTGGAATATGCCGGGAATCTAATAAAAATAAGAACAATTCTAAAGGAGATTTTGACGTGTAGCCTTTAACCTACCATCAGTCACTACTGCTACACGAAACTCATCCTGGCGACTCTTGGTCATGAGGGCAGGTAGGATTATTATGTAATCTGCATGTCGGTGGAACAAATTGATTACGTTTGTAACATCTCCTTGGCGTGTGCTTAAGCGGGAAGGAGGGTTGTAACTACTTTGTGTAGGTTGACGTTCTTCTTCTTCTTCTGCGCGTGCTGAAGGGAGGGGGCGAATGTAGCTGCTTCACTTTTTTGAGGTTTCTTCTTCTTTTTCCATGTTATTAAAGAAGAATATTTAAAATCACTAGTTGAAGTGTTCAACAACGTTTAGAGGAGAATTCATTTGCCCGGTGGATGAAATATATGGCTGGGATCCTTTTGTATTAATCTATTACATACAAAAATGAAAAAATGCATAGGTTCTAAAGATGTAGCATGTAGATCGGTATGTCGTAGTTCAGATAGAACGGGTATTCGGGTAAAGGTGAAATTTTGAAAGTTGGTACAAGCAATGAAGGTGTTTCTAATTTCAAGTCGTGTTTGATTAAATGGAGAATGAAATTTTTATGCACTTTATAAATGTTGCTTATAACTCTGTTAAAATATTGCAACTCTAACTCCTTGGTTAGCATAGAAACGCGTGTACTTGCCAAATGGAGACTATACTTAAACAACTAAACGAAAATATTTGTTAAACGCATTGGAAATGTATTTAAATACATATATGTTCGTACTCTACATATTTCTTTGAGATTAACCGATTTGTATAAGCGTCCTATACGTAACCGGATATTCTGATTCTAATCTCTTTCTCTCTCTTCTTTCTTTTCATTTGCACACATAGTCGTCGGGGGGGGTGTTATTACTTTTTATGGTCACCTTAGTAGTGGTAATTTGCGTGTTCTGCAACCTCTTTTTGGGCACAGTGGGCTCGTAGTGTTACTAACCCACCCCAAGGAAATTTCACCATATGATATTTTACAGGCGACGCTAATTTATAAATAGCAACACTGACTAGTACCAAGAAATTTGCTTCACAAAGCTTTTTTTTAAAATTTTGTGATATGATATTTCACAGCCAAAGCTAACCTACAAATAGGAGTTGACAGCGCTGACTACGATCTATGGTGTAATATTTTGTAGCCTTCTAAGATGATAAGTATGCAGTAAGTTGGAGAGTTTGTGACAAATGACAACGATCTAACACATGCTAACTGGCAATAGTGGTGGTTCAGTGTTAATGTCCCCCATCCCCCTTTTTTCTGTCTTTTCTAGCATACTGATCTCTTGCATGCTATCCAAACCTTAAGCAATATTGGGAGGCAAACTCTTCTCTCGTAACGCCACGGAATGTAATGCCACGGAATGTAATGCGATTTGGGGGAAGAGGGGAGGGCAATTTTAACCTTACAGCTGGAAATGTTTCTATAAAATAACAATGCCTATGAATCTGTTTGGCTTCAGGAAGCAAGCTATGGAAGTCCCCATTAAGCCTACGTCGTCGTCGTCGAGCTTCAACGAACTCCTGACTTGCATGCTATCTAAACTTAACGGTATCTTAATTATACACTGACCCAGTACGACGAGGATGTGGGTAAAACTTTCTATGTATTCAACAACAACTTGAATTATTACCGGTTCCTCATCTCCGGCAAACTGCAGTTCAACATGAACCATGAGAACAAAGGGGAGGTCAAGGTTTCCTCTGGCAAGAACATCTATCGCATCAAGCATGATAGGATGGATGCGACTACAACGTACGATGTGTCTGCTGGCGATCGCCTGTACGTGGAGCTCTTGGACGACTACGATAAACTCATCCCTCTTTTCATAGAAATGAAAATCACCTACCCTATAATAAATAACCATAGCAACAATGCCTAATGACAATTTTGGTCACACCAAGCGCGATGATCACGGCGACGAGCTAGTCATGCTTGACGTCAGAGTGAAGAAGCTGCGAAGCGACCTGCAGGCTCTGCAGTCTACGCTCAACTCCAGCCTCCAGTAAGAGATAGCCAGCATGCAGTCTCAGTGCCTGGAACCGTACTCAAGATCGACGCCGAGCTCAAATCGCTGCTGCAAAGGTTCACCGACCTCGCGTCAATAGACAACTTCGACAACTTGGCGCTGAGCATAGGCAAGCTGCAGAACGAATTTTTGAAGCTGCAGCAAACGCAGACCTCTGATGTGGAACAGCTGAAGCGACACTTGCAAGACCAAACTAGCACCATCCAGACTGAACTGCAAAACCATCATCAAGAGCATCAAGACTCAAGATGACTACGATCGCGTGAACGCCAGTATTGCCAAATTGCGTGAACAGTTTCAATCGTTCGTAATTCCTACGTTGGAAAGCATCAAGGCTGAGCTTCAAACGGACGCTTTGCATGCAGCCATCACCGAAGTCAAAACTATACTCCAGACGCTATACGACTTCATCCACAATCTACCTTTGTCCAGCGAACTGAACGCCATTTTCCGTAGTGTTGCCAACATAAAACTCCAACTTGAGACCTACGAGGATTTCGGGAAGCTGCAAGGCATCATAACGCACATTGAGGATACTCTCCCCGTCATCAAAAATTATCTGGCAAACGTACACGAAGCACTGGAATCCAAACTGCCTGGCATCACGTATACTCTGGCCAGCGTGCAACAGCAGATCACCAAGTTGGAAAATCTAAACACCGAATCAGAGTTGTCGTATTTTCATCACTTGATCGACGACATACAGACTAAGTTGGAAACTTTGCAACAACCCACACCCACCCAGGACGACATAACACAATTTCAAGAAGGCATACACGCTGCTGCTGCTGCCTCAGAGTTGGACGCGATGAAAAAAGCTTTGGAGTCGCTCCAAAACACGGTGGCCACCCTGCCTACCTCGCAGGAATTGAAAAGCGTGAAGAGGGCTCTCAACCGAATACTCAAATCCGACAACATCGAAAACAAACAAATCGAAATTGAATTGCTTCGGGAGTCTGTTGCAACCTTGCCTAACAACCAGAACATCAGCGAGCTACATGGCTTGTTTGCGGAAATTAGAACCCAGGTCCACGACCTCGCAACCCAGAGCTCCAAGTTGACACTCGTGGAAAGTCTACAGCAGATTATCGCCAATGTGAGAGAGCAAATTGGCAGCATCGAGGCGAGCCAGGAATCGGTCATAACCAATTTCAGTACCCAACTACATGAGTTAAACGAAAAATTCAAGAGGCTTATTGTCGATGTGAAGATCAAGCCCGATTACGACACTGTTGTCCGTGCTATCGAAGAGCATCTGGAATCAATAAATAGTAGAGTCGAAGATGTGGAGAGCGAGGTTCGAACCAATGTAAACACCCTGAACGCCAGCCTCGACAATCTCAAGTCCACTGTTGTCATCGAACTGTACAGCATTCCAAACAGGGAATTTTCGTCGCTCTTCCATCCGGGTGCCACACTCTACATGCTGAATCCTGTCAAAGCCTATCACCAGTTTTCATCGCTGGCACACTTCATTTCGTTAAGGTTTCATAATGGTCTTTGCCTCACGCAACCCACACTACCCAACCATGACCGTGACGAACATAGGTGACCAGTCTAAAATAAGAGGAGTGGAGTTGGTCGATTTAACACACCCTGAAACTCGCTAGACAGCCTATGCCGAAGATGCCACTCAAATTATCGACACAGAAATAGGTGACAAGCTGTATATAGAAAACCCGCCATTGTCTGCGGCCAGAAATCCCATCCAAACTATATTTTTATTTTCACATAATGTCTAGACAGGCTATTGTGAACGAGCTGCACAAAAATGCACGGAGAAACTACATACGACTGCCGGTAGTAACCAAAAGCATAGACGACCTGTGGCAAGCTGACCTTGTGGAAATGAGCAGTGGCAATTTAAAAAAAAATACATAAAATCAACAAGGGGTACAAGTATTTTCTCACTGTTATAGACACATTTCAAAATTTGCGTTGGCTTTACCCCTCAAGGCAAAAACAGGAACCTGTGTAGTGGAAGCATTCAAAACTATTTTCAATTAAAGTGGCAGACGACCTCGATTTCTTCAAACGGATAAATGAAAAGAATTCTACAATTCTGTCTTTCGGAAATTTATTCAAAAACAAAATATTCAACATTACTCGACAGTAGTGTAAAAGTATATATTATAAACTCAACACATGATGAGCCTCCCTCAAGCAGATTTGGCTACACTTAAAACAAGCTCAACATGCCCATATGCGCTTTTTGCTCAAGTGTAGCACCCCGTCTAACCCAAGATTTTTGTAAAAATGCCCTCGGAAATTTCCCGTAACTACAGTGTACAAATGATGAGGCCCCTCAGATTGATTTGCCTACCCTTACAAAAGCTGCATCTGCCAGATTTTTGTCTATAATCCTGTCAAAAATATGCATCTTTTGATATTGTTTTGGATACACTTGAAATTATGCCAAAATTCTCATAAAACCCACACCCACCCACACATATTTACTTCCGGTTTAAGTTCAATTGGATACCAGGTTCAATTTGTTTATGTAATATGCAGAGACTTTCAAGAATTGCTCTGTAACTCTCTCATTTCTTACATCATAAACATATGATTTTTCCCCTATGAGAATAACACTACATATGGTGTCATCAGGGAGTGTTTCGTGGAATTCACAGATAATTTTAATGTTTGTTCTGTCATTAACCACAACTGGTTTCCTTTTTGAAGTGTTGATGACAAACATGGGGGGTCTCTGTACTTTGAATTCATCTGGTGTGTAATACATGTCAGTATTGCCAGTAGTGACCCTTTTGTATGCTGTAAATGCTTCATATAATTTGAGGAAATCATCCTTGGACATGTCTAAATTATAATTTTCTCTAGGAAATACCTCATTTCTGCCATTTTTAAGATATATGTTCTTGATGTTGCAGCTATCAAATTTACTTGAATTTTTTTCCTGATTATTGTGTCTTCCAGTCTGAAACAGTACCACCACAAAATCCGGCATGTCATATTGTATACTAGAGAATGAATTTGTAGCATCAAACTCATAATAAGTACCAGTGGCAGGTTTCTGTATACATTGATATGTATAAAATTGTAAAGGAACCTGTGGATTTTTTATTATATCTGCTTTGTATTTAAGAGCATAACTGGCATCATATTCAACAACTGGGATTCTAAGCTCCAGTCTGAATAATGCATTTGCCTTCATCAGGTAGGGTATTAGGCAGAGCTTCCCCTGTAGAGTTTAATGTACCGTACCTCATCAAAGCATTATTATCATTGGCAGCTCTTCTAAATGTGATTCTTAACCCACCCTTCCACATAATATCTTTGTAATCTGAGAAGAATCCTGGCAACAAGCGCATGAGGAACAGCACTGTGTGGTTCTTAGATAATATCTTATCACCAGCCTCAAATCCACCTATTTTGTAGTAAGAAGCCTCGGTTTTGGATAATTTTAGTGTGGCCAAAGCTGTGGAGGTAATGCCGGGATAATCCACTCTGTTTATAACAACACCATGCTTTCTGATCTCAATTTCAGAGAACAGATGCGGCACAAAATTGTCTACCAATCTTATATTTGAATTTGCCGGATAATCTGTTCCATCGAGCTTTACAACATCAAATTTGATGTATAGATCTGCTCTGTGAGGGTGTATAAAGCCATCCCCTAAGTCAAGATCAACCTCAATTTCTGTGTTGGGTTGATTTAAATTTGCAAAAGTCCTCCTGTTTGGGGGGAATGATTGTAGCTCATAACTCTCAATATTTTCCATTTTTTGTATGTATTTTTATTTAAATAATAATCTCTATGATTGCAGTTGTTGTGGCTCCATTAAAATCAACTAATTCTTCTTTTTCATTAGTGACCATCAATTCAATATTATCTATTCTATTATGGCACACAGGAAAATATAATGTTGGTGATGGAGTGTAGATGAAGGGCTCCATAAATTCAGAATTAGGTTTAAATGTTGCAATGATGCCAGTTTGTTTGTGAGTGCCTATGCCATTTGATTTGGTGATCATACCCTCAGCCACATTACAGTGAATATTCAGAGTCTCTATGGCTAAGAATTTAGGTATATTAATAGCAGTGTGTTTGATGGCCGGTTCAAGTTTTGTGTTGTTCTGGAAGCCTAACAGCTCCCCTATAGTACCCAGATCCACTGTTTCTGTAGCAGATACAATCTCTACTCTGTGAGTGACAGAATTTTGAGTTAATACTATACCTCTGGGTAATTGAGCATTTAGAGTGGACAGATTATATTGCCCTGGAGTGATGACAATTTTTTGATCCCCTACTGCAATTGTGTTGTTGTGGTGTGTAATATTAGGGATCAAGTACATGCCATAAAATGCTCTGAGAGCTATTGTTTTGGGATACACTATATCATCATGTAATTTGAGTTTCAATATTGAATTTTGGCTGGTAGATATAATACCCCCATGATGTTTCAAATACCACAAGGCTTTTTGAAAATTTTCAATTGATGGTTTATTTATTTGAGACATATATCTAAGAACAGATAAACACAAATGTCCACAATTAACATCTTTGAAGTTTTGAACACGGGCATTATTGTAAATAAAGATTAGCTGATTTTAGATATTTTATTAAATTTTCAGGTGGAACACCCCCAAATGAATCAAACACAAATGCCTCATTTTTTAAATATTTAAGATAACAAATCCAGTGAGTGCCCTGATTTTTGTACTTATCCAAATTAACTATGCCACACTCTTTGTTGAGTGGTTGTTCTGGCAAAGAATCAGACATGTACACACCTCTAAAATTTTTCATGCCCAGTGGCTTGATTACAGCTTCAATATCTTGGTTTGTAAGCGGCTCTTGTTTTTTTTAAACTTATTCATGGCTCTCTTAACAACTTTGCCTTGTTTCTTCATGGCCAGGTTATGGCGCCTCTGCTCATCTAATTCTGCCTTATTCTTCTTGGCATCTATTACTGTTTTTGCTATGGCAGCTGATCCCCCGGCCAAGCTCCCAACAGCCCCGAGAGCAGCTAAGATGGCAGGGATAGTAAATATGAATCCCCCCACATGTGATTTTTTTCTTGATTGCTGTAATTTTTTTAATTGGGGGGTACTAAGCAACAATTTCATACCATGGCCCTTTGCAATACAAGAGCTTTTTTTCTTGCGCTGCTTTTTGGTTAAAAGGCTATCAATAGTTTTAAGAGATTTAAGACCTGCATAAGGTATTTGATACATAACACCCTTGGCCTTCATTGTAGGTTTATTATATACATATTCACAACCCGCACCCCAGTTTTTGTTTGGTGTTCATAGCTATGGTAGTCCCCAATGCTGCTATTTTCTCACTTAAAGAAGCATCTTTGCTTACAAATCTACCAAATGCAGCCTCTTCTAATTTCTTGTCTGCAACATGTCTCTTGTCAAGATCAGTATGTGTGTTGTATGCTATGGCATGGTCTCTACAAGCAGCATCTAGGGGATTAACACCAGGATCACCTCTGTTTAATCTATGGTCCAATGTTGTGCCTGGACCACAATACTGATAGCCTGGAATATGTAGTTCAAATGGCAGCTTGTTTATAATGTCATTAACCAACCCCCGACCCTCAGAAATATTCCAAAATTTAGGTGGTAGAGTATTAATAATTTTTATAAGATATCCAATCCAATTAGTGTCTTTCACTATAAAATTAGACAATTTTGTGCTTATCATGTCCATAATTCCAACCTTTTCATTGTAAAAATTGTGGTTGCCAGCATTTTGCTCCCCAGCAATCACCAATAACCTATCTACAAGTTTCCTGACATCATCAACCCACACAAATTCTTTAGGCAGGGTGTTGTATTGTTTGATTCCACTACCTGTCTTGATCTGAGACCATATGGGCTTGATTAAATTGTTGTATTTTGCTCCACTGCTAGACTTGACTCTTTTTTGTGTGGGATCATTGTTCTGGTATAGAGCATCTGATTTTATTAATATTTCTTTGTAGTGCTCATAATCTTGATCTGTATAGCTGCCAGGCCTCTTCCTAGTCATCAGTTCCCACAATCCAGGTGTTCCGAGATACTTAACAAAACCACCCTTTTCTCCAAGATGAGATTCTGAATATACAATGAGATCATCTCCCATAAATGTTACTCTGAAATTGCCAATTCTATGTATGATGCTACCATCACGCTCTGTGTCAGCATATAAGCCAAAGACCTCATCTTTGTTGTCTTTAGGTGTGCTTAAATATTTTTGAGCAAGAAGACCCAATTCAATAGGATCCTGACTAGCTTCAATACTTCGAGGAGCAACAGGACTAGGTGTATGAATACTGGAAAGTGGGGTGATTGGATAATCTAATATGTTCCTTGCAGCTACAGGTACAAGCTCTGTGATCAAATTTTGATTTTGCTCTGTAACAGTTTTGATATTTTTACCTAATTCACTAATAGCATCAATAATAGGCTGTTCTGTTTGTTTGTGTTGTTCATAAATTCCTCGGTTCTGTGATTTCCATCCCTTAAATCTTTTTACAAGATAATCTCTTAATTTAAGATCATCAATGATTGGCCTTTTCATGGATATTTATATATGTTTTAATGTCTAGAAAATTGTTAATTTTATTTCTATATTTCCCACTATTGGCTTTCCTTGTCTTATCAATTGTGACAAACCCATAGCTATCCTGATTCCAGCACCTACTGCAAAACTTAGAAAAATTATTGTAGCTCAAGTCCCCACCTACATATTCATCATGTATGTGTTTGAGGTTGGTATGATCTTGATGAAACACACATATAAAATTGCTGTTGTCTCGGATCTGCTGCTTCGGTATTTTTGAAAAAGTCTGTGCCAGGTAGAACCTATCAATGTTTTTGTGTCGGCCCTGTGTAAATAAATTTCTAACCTTGTTTTGATTATCCAGTATAATGTCATCAAACACAACAACAGAAATATCGAGACATTCATGAAGTGGCTTAACATCTGATTCAAAAGTGGCAATATCCAATACATCATATAGCTTCATCAACTGCTGATATTTTAATTGTTCCAAGCTCTTAGAGAAGACATACAAGTGCCTATTTTTCCAGTCTAACCTGTTGGGTGCCAATAAAAATTATCAATCATTAGTGTAGTTTTACCACAAGCCGATGGCCCAACAATAAGACATCTAATATTTTCAGGCAGCAACTTGCCATTTCTCTTAATCTGCTGTTCAAGTTCTGGCAGCCACTTTATAACATCACAGGTGCTCATATTATCACTTTGTCTGCATCGATCCTGCTGTGTTCTGGAAGTCCTAGCTATTTGACAAGTAACTTGTTGCCTTTTCTGCGGATGATTTTTTCTATGAGATATGTGTCAGGCTGTTTAGTTTTGCTGAGCTCATCTTCATAGAATCTGCCTTTGAGAATTTCTCCTCGGTGATCTTTTATTATATATGTGTATCGGGTCCCAGGTTTAACTTCAACCACTGTAAATAATTCAGTGCTCCAGTTTCTTTTTAAGCCTCTTTTGAATAAGTGCTTATATTTGCTGATTCTTACTTGATCACCCACCTTGTATTTGGCTTTTCTTGTTGTTGGCTGGGATCTAGGATAATAAACAGTCCTAATCAATTTTTACTATCAGATGAAGTTACTTCAGAGGGTTTCATGTTGATTGTGGAATGGACCGAGTTGTTATATTTATGTAGAAGTTCTGGAAGAATATTAAGCCATTTATAATTACCTTGAAGTGTAAATTGTTTATACATAAGATTTTTTAGGGTTTTGTTGAATCTCTCTACAATTGATGCCTTGAGATCACTGTAACTCGAATAATGTTGTATTGACTGGCTTTTAATAAATTGTTGGAACACAGAATTATAGAATTCTTTGCCATTATCTGTTTGCAAATAGCGCGGTGATCTTCCACTCTGATTGATGATTGTCCTGAAGGCTTCTGTAACACATTTTCCAGTCTTGGATTTGAGTGGCACAGCCCAGGCAAATTTTGAAAATGTGTCTATTACAGTAAGTAGATACTTGTAGCCCTTGTTGATTTCGTCTAAGTTTTTCAGCTGTCCACTTGCCATCTCAATCAAATCGCTCTGCCATAAATCATCTATGCCTTTTGTAACTACTGGCAGTCTCTTATAATTATGTCTGGCTTGTCTGTGTAATTCATCAACAATAATTTGTCTAAACATAATATGAAAACAAGAATATTGCAACTATGGGCTGCTCAGCAGCTGATACTACAGGATTTTCTAAATATAATTTGTCTCCTATTTGTATATGAAATTCCAGAGAGCCTTCATCTTCAGCATAAGATGTTTCTAATGTATTGGGATCTGTAAAATCCTCTAACTCTACACTGGTGATTTTTGGTTTGTTGTCAGCATTTGTTATTGATAAGGTGGGGTAGTGGTGTGCCTGTGGTTGAAGCCAATATTTGATCTTGATTGATCTCAGTGTGCCCCCAACAAAAAACTGGAAAAAAAATTGTGCAGGGGACAGCATATATATTTTGCCACCTGGTGTAAATGGTGAATCATATTCTTTGTTGGGGATGCTGTACAATTCAAGAATTACTGTATGTTTTGGATTCTCAATTATGCCAGTTATTTCTTTTTCTAGAGTAAGCAATCTACTTGTTACAGATTCAAGGTGCTCATTGATAGTCCTAACAACATCATCATGGCCTGGCTTGATTTTTATGTCCACAACAAATTTCTTGTATTGTTGCACAATCTCTTGAAGCTGGGAGGCAAAAAGAGACAAAGCATTTGCTTGATTGGATTCCATGGTCCCTAGCTGTTGTTTGATATTAGCTACAATTTGTTGCAAATTTTCAACAACTGCCAATTTTGAATTTTGAGCAGTAAGATCATGGACTTGTCTTCTGATATCCTCAAACAGGGCATGCAGTTCATTAATATGTTGATTAGTTGGTAGAGTGGCCACTGTCTGAGTAAGTTGTTTGATCTCTGTCTGGATATTCTTGATATCTTCTGATTTCAATATGCGATTCACTGCTCTCTTTATATTTTTAAGTCCCTGTGATGTAGGCAGATTTGTTACAGTATTCTGCAAAGATTCAAGTGCCAAATTCACATTATTTAATTCAGAAGCATCAGCCACATTTTGCATAGCATTTTGGAGCAGGGCTATATCTGCCTGAGTGGGTGTTGATTGTTGTAAAATTTCAAGTTTTGTTTGGATATCATCGATCAAGTGATGAAAATGAGATAGTTCAGATTCAGTGTTGAGGTTTTAAAGCTTTGTGATCTGTTGCTGGACAATGACAAGTGTGTCTACAATACCAGGCAGGCGGGATTCTTGTATATTTGTCAAATCACTTTGCACTGCTGCTATTGTACCCTCAAGATGGGTTATGGTACTTTGAATTTTTCCAAAATCTTCATATGTTTCAAGTTGCAGCTTAATGTTGGCAACACTCCGAGTTATTGCACTCGAAGAATCAGAAGATGGCAAGTTGTTCATAAAATTTTCAAGTGTCTCAATTTTTTCTTTAACCTCGGCTATGGCATAGTTCAAGGGGCCCAGATTAGGTATCATTAATGATTGAATCTGTTCTTTAGAGTGGAAATCACTAGATCAAAATCTTCTTGTGATTTTATGCTTTTGACAATTGTTTGGAGCTGTGTCTTGACATTATTAATCTGCTCTTCCAATTGCTGTTTCAATTGCTCAGAGTTGGTGGCCTGGGTCTTAAATTTGGCTTGAAGAGCTGCTACAGCTTCTTCTAAACTTTGAAAATTATCTAATGTGGCCAAATCAGTATATTTCAGAAGCAATAATTTGAGTTCTGAGTCAATTTTAAGAAGAGGGTCCATGCATTGTGTTTGTAAATTTGTAATTTCTAGTTGAAGACTGGCACTGAGTGTGGTTTGTAAAGCTTGTAAATCACTTTTTAATTTCTTGACTCTGACATCAAGCATCAGATTCTCATCACTGTGATCTTCATGTCTTGTATGGCCAAATATATCATTAGGCATTTTTGTTTTAGTGGTAATTTATTATTGAATATCTAATTCTTAATTCTATAAAAATGGTATAAGCTTGTCATAGGATCCCGGGACCTCAATATATAAGCAGTCACCAGCAGGAACAGTATATACAGTGCCAGAAATCATGTTTGAGTGCTTTATCCTGTAAATATTTCTCCCTATTGAAATCTTGACATTAACCTCAGGGGTTGTAATAAATTGCAATTGACCACCTACAGGTAATTGGTAATAATTTAAATTATTGTTAAATATGTACAATGTTTTACCTGTTTCATCATCAACATCTGTAAGTATGCTGTTCAGATGAATTATTAAAAAAGCACTTAGTTTACATATTATATCAGAAGAGGGTTGTGGTGTTGGCAGGTCCATAATAGCCTGTTTTTGGAACCCAAATAAGTTCATAGGCATGTTTATTTATTTCAAATCATGCTCTGTAATTGGGCATTGTTTGCCACTTTTCAAATCACAATTACCCCATGGTAGTGTATGTATGCCACATGACAAAATGCATCTCTTATCATCATGTGGGTCCAGAGCCACTTTTCTTACAATATTTGTAGTCAACAAGTGATCCACACTCTGAATTCTGCATTCTGATGTTCTGATTGTGTTACATGATTTGAGGCAATTTTTGTAATCTTCAAATTCAAGCTCTTTTTTTACAGTCACTCTGCCAATGCCCTTGGCCTTTTTGGCAACAGCGCCACTACATGTTTCAAAACTGTACATCTTGGCCCTTAACCCAGCAAATGCCACAATAAGATCACCAAGTGTCTCATCTTTTAACTTGCCAGGCACCTTTTTGTTGTGGGGCTGAATTTTTGAATGTTCACTGGTATCAAAATATTCAAGCAATGCAGGCTGTGTTATATCTTGATAAACATCTTCTGTTTGAATATCAAGAACAAAACTATCTGTGTCCATGTACATCAATTTTACACGATCCTTATAAAAAGGCTTCAACACATCATAATACAATTTTAACATGTGTAATTTGGCCAATTCCAATATCACAGCCCCTACATAAATAGGCTTATCAAATTTAATCTTTTTTTTCATGTTGAAGAGTGCCATATTTTCATCATAAATTCTTCTATAATTGAAATTAGGCTTTGCAATCAATTTTTTGCTCCGGCTGGGGTCAGTAATTATTTTAACATCAATATGTTTTCTGACAATTCTATTGTTTTGCCATACACAGAATTGACCATCAAATTAAACAAGGTCTTATCAAATTGGCTCATTGCAGATGTTCGAAGCTCTTTGTTTGTATCAATATATGGTTTCAACCATCTTGAGTGCCTGAACCTCAAAACTTTTCCAACTTTGGTCACTTGAACACCATGATTCATCAGGAACTCTAGGTTTTTGTAATATATGACATAATCCTGTTTCGGCTCTAGAGTCATCATCAATTTCTTCTGTTTAGAGCCAGGTGAACACTTAACCTCGGGAATTGGGGGCAGATCAGAAAATGTGTTGTGTAAATCATCAGGAATTGTCAGATCAACCTATAAGAACAGGCCATAGTTACTGTCATCAAAATCCTTAAGATCTTCAATACTAAAATCTTCAACATACTCAAGCCCTGCATATGACAGTTTTATCATCATAGCATAACCATAGAGGCTATTGGCATCTACATACAGTATATAATTTGATGGCAGTGCTGCATCATAATCAGGAATATATTTGTTATTTGCTCTGGCATATCTCTGAGAACATTGCACCATGCCTCCTCTTATACATTGTTCCATAAACAGATACATATCTTGATCCTGGATCAGATCCAATTGCATTTTAGTGTTTAAAAACATTGCAGACAATGCTAGGCCCGGAGCACTGTAAAAATACATTGGATCCAGCTCATAATTTTCCATGGAAGATTTTCTGAATGCCTGCAGTATATCAGCTACGAGGGTCACATCAAGTTTTAAATATGCCTTGTGATAATCACCAAATGTCTGGCATTTTAAATTGTTCCACATCAATTGGACATGGTGATAATCATCATCAGTGATTCCAGATCCTCGGATTTTGCTGTAAAACTCTTGTTGTGGTGGCAGAGAACACTCATCAAATTTAGAAAAATCTGTAACATAATCATATGGATATACACCCTTCCGCCTAATTAATTTCAGGTCCTGATTTGGAAACAAGGCACATGTGATTTTGAATTGATCATCAGATAATTGAGTGGCCAGTGTAGCCAGGCTAGCAGACAGAATTCTGTATGAATCAAGAAATCTTAAGTGAATAAGAAAACACCATTAACTTTAATTGTTTTTCTAATAGCGATATATTTCTCATCATTTTCAGCTAAAATATTTAAATTCTGCTTCTCAAACCCCTCGTACCTGATCAAATGATGGAAATCATAATTGGATGCTCCATGGCAAAATATAGGGACAAATTTTGGTCTCTGGATCTTAATATTACAGCTATTACACAGAGCCATTAAGAATTTACCATCTGTATGAGAATGGTGATGAACCTTGATATTTGTATCTGAAAATTCAGAATCTCATACCGGGCATTTTTATGCATTGTTGAAATCTTCAATCTGATCCTCTGTTAAAGGCAACATGGGTTTTGATTTTAATAAGACATTAGATGCTATGTCATGGCACTCATTTTCTATTCTATCTGCAAATTCTTTCATGGCATCTGCTCCCATGTATAAATCTTCTTTACTAACAACACCATCCTGTACAACCACATAATAAAACTAGAAGGTTCATGTAGCTGGTATGATGTACTTGAAGATTCATCAGGATCTGGGCTACAGAATGCAAGGGGTTTGAGGTTTGATTCAAAATCACAGACTATATATGCTGGGTGTTCCAATAAGGCTTCAAATATATTAAAATTTGCTTTTTCACTTGGCATTGGCATCACCATATGAACAGGTTTATGGTTGCCACAGTATTTCAGATGCTCAATTAACTTGTTTTTAGCAATTTCTGTATTCACTTTACAAACCCCATTTATTATTTTTATACCATCAAATACAGTCAAACATCTTCTGCACAACTTGAATATTGTATTGGATTTGTCTAGTTGTGCTCTGACTAAAGCTTCAAGACTGTGTATCAGAGTGTAATGGTGTGTGTCTTCCCCGTCAATTAAGAGCAGATCAGTCGGAACAGCAGAATCATCATTAAGTGTACTGATTCTGAGAGGTGATATTAAGCAATTGCCACGGCCAGTAGAACAAGTAAATACATTAATAGATAATTGTTTACCATTGATATCCCGGGCCTTTTTTTCAAATTTATCAATATTCTGAACAGACATTGGATATTCTAAGCCCTTCATTGCTTCATCAAAATTGTGTTCATGCTGTTTATAATAACTTATTCTCTCAGGATTCCTTAAAACTGGAAACAAAGCAGCTAAAATACACCACAAAAAGCATTTCTGGTCGGTATTTTCTATGTTAACCACGGCTCTTTTGTTTTTAATATTGGCAGGTAATGGCAGATATGTAGATCCTTGTAATGGGCTGAATTCAGAAATATTAATATATAACTTGTGTGGAGATCCGCATAGTCTCCATCCAGACTCTTTTCCAGCAAATTCAGAGTGTTTAATATTCAATTGATCTATCAAACTGCTAATTATTTTGTCTGAATTTGTATTTGAATATACCGGTACAGTTTCTGTTATGTGGGGCTGTGTAAATTTTGTGCCATTTGGCTTCTTATATTGTGTAAACAATTTGAGGGACAGCTTATAAGAGCCATTTTGTGCATTTAGAATTGCCTGCACATCAGGATTTATACTGTTCAAAAAATTCTTAATACCACATCTTGGCTCTGATACAAACCGGTAATCCCTTAATTGGCCAGCAAAACTGCTATGGATAGGTGATGCATAGCGTGGCTGCTTTGCCGGTCTAGCATTAACAGGTGCTTCATGCTTCCTTTTCAGACCAGATGTAGATGGTTGTGGGGGCAATGTTGATGACTGTACAGAACAAGAGCCCACGTGTCTATTGAAATATGCCTTGCTAAATATTTTATGGCATTTGGGGCATATTTTAGTGGGAGTTCTATATTTGTCTGGGTTACAATTCTTTTCGTGTCTGGCCCAATTGGGGCTGGATATATTCTTATTACACTGATTGCAATATTTTTGATTTGGCATTTTTGTTGTTGCTTTATTATATAAGATTTCCTGGGGTTCAATTCAAAATTTTGTACTTAATATATATATATATATAAGTTTTTTTCAGCTGTGTGCTTTGTTTATTTCTTGTGTATATTTAATATGTTAATATTATTAATTTTTATCCTCGGTTTATTATATAAATTTTTTGGGTTTTAAATCAAAACTCTATGCTTATCTTATGACAGGTTGTAAAGCTAATAGCCTACAAGTGGAAAAAGAGAATAAATATTGATCCCCACTGACCTAGCACAAATACCTGCACAGACATGCATGTCCTAGAAAGGCAATGACCTTGTTATGTATTGATTTTTGTATAACAGGCTGGGACAGATATAAGACTGACTCTAAATATAAGTGGATTACATCAAACAAGCTGGATGTAACAAATATCAGATTTTTTATACAAGATATAAGCCCTTTTGTTCAATATATCAGAAATATATTTAATATGAATAATAAGAAATGTTATATATTAAACCAAACGGGCCTGTAGTATGAAAAGCACTGTAACAACACATCTATACTCCTCAGCCACTCTCACAATACTGGCTGATATGTAATCCAAAATCTCTTTATATACCCTAACCCGGTCCGAGAAGAAAAAAACAGGAATTTCCCGTGAATTTTGTTTTTACGGGAAATTCCCGAGGGCCTTTTTTTACAGGAAATTCCCGAGGGGTCATATTTTTCACGGGAATTTTCCGAGAGCTTTTATTAAAATTATCTGTGAATTCCACGATACACTCCCCGATGACACTATATGTAGTGTTATTCTTATAGGGGAAAAATCATATGTTTATGATGTAAGAAATGAGAGAGTCACAGAGCAATTCTAGAGGGGCTCTGCATATAACATAAACAAATTGAACCTGGTATCCAATTGAACTTAAACCGGAAGTAAATATGTGTGGGTGGGTGTGGGTTTTATGAGAAGTTTGGCTTAATTTCAAGTGTATCCAAAACAATATCAAAAGAGGCATATTTTTGACAGGATTATAGACAAAAATCTGGCAGATGCAGCTTTTGTAAGTGTAGGCAAATCAATCTGAGGGGCCTCATCATTTGCACACTGTAGTTACGGGAAATTCCCGAGGGCATTTTTACAAAAATCTTTGGTTAGACGGGGTGCTGCACTTGAACAAAAAGCTCATATAGGCATGTTGAGCTTCTTTTAAGTGTAGCCAAATCTGCTTGAGGGGGGCTCATCATTTGTTGAGTTTATAATATATACTTTTACACTACTCTCGACCTATAGTCACATCAAAACCATCGTAGTGGAACGTTTCAACCGAACTCTCAAAACACGCATGTGGAAACAATTCACGCTTCAGGGTAATTACAAGTGGCACGACATGCTTCCGGAAATTGTTAACAGCTATACTCACAGTTTGCATCGCATGATAAACATGAAACGAGCTGATGTTAACAAATCTGACGAGCAGCGTTTAATTTCTTCGATTTATTGTCCAAAGTACAAATTTACAAGCAAGAAGCCGAAATACAAAATTTAAGATCAGGTGAGAATCAGAAAATTTAAGCGTGCGTTTGAAAAAGGCTTCACTAAAAATTGGAGTACAGAACTTTTCACCGTAGTTCGAAGAAACCGTAGTTCACCTGGAAACCGTCACACGTATATAATAAAAGATAATCGCGACGAAATTCTGAAAGGAAGATTTGACGAAGAGAAACTTTCTAAAACAAAATACCCCGACACGTATCTTATTGAAAAAGTATTACGTAGAAAATGTGACAAACTGTTGGTGCAATGGCTGGCATTTGAGGAAAAAAGTTGGATCGATGCAATCGAGGTGATTGTGTAACTGGTGCTTGGGATGTGGTGAGGCGACTGCCATATTTTCCCTCGGAACGTCAGGATAGGAAAAATGGCAAGCTTCTACCCGACAACATTCGCTGCCTCATTGTTGGACCTTCTGGATGTGGAAAAACAACGTTACTTATTGATAATTTTCTTCTTGCACCCAACTGGTTAAACTGGAAGAGCAGGCACCTGTATGTTTTCTCCAAACGTTTGGAGCAACCGAAGTATCGCCAGCTGTCGAAACTGTACGAAGGGCTAGGCATAGCTATATTTGCTTCTGAAGTGATACCACTAGACTGCTGTCTCGAAAATTCGGCGGTGGTTTTTGACGATGTAATCCTGGAGAACCTGAACGAAATAAGCAATTTTTTTACTCAGGGTCGGCACAGAGCCATGGACTGCTTCTACCTTGCTCAGACTTTTTCCAAAATCCCCAAGCAACTACTCCCAGACAATGCTAATTTGATTTGTTTTTCGTCAAGATTAAACTAATTTAAAACATGCTTACGATGATTATGTAGGTGGGGACTTAAACTACAATCAGTTTTCCACATTTTGCTCTTCATGCTGGAACCAAGATGATTTCGGATTTGTCACAATAGACTTGACGAGGAAACCCAATAACGGAAAACACAGAAACAACATTAAAAATTTTCTAACCGTTGCGACGTTACAAGAAACTTCTTGACCTGTTATAAATAACTACATACAAAAAAAATGAAACGCAAACTTGCAGACGACAACCTGAAGCTGCGTAGCTACCTGGCAAAACGGTTTAAAGTTTGGAAATCCGAGAATCGTGGAATTTACGAAGAGAAAAAGCGTCAGGACCAACCTATCACCGATGCTATCAGTGGACTTGATAAAGAAATCAAAGATGTCACCGAACAAAACAAAGAGTTCATCAACGAGCTTGTGCTACTCACTGCTCGAAATTATACCATACCCACACCAATATCCAGCATTCACACTACTCCGTTTGAACTTGCACCACCTCCGAGACGTCAGGGCCTAGGCAGTACATCTTCGGACAAGCTAGTCGAGCTGGGTCAATTGGCGAGAGATTACCTAAGCACCGGGAAATTTGAAAAGGACGAGGTGTTCGGATTATACCCAACCATGGAACCCAATAAGGGTGCGGTTTGGAAAATTGGAAAATCGAAAGTCGCGTTCGAAGGTGACGACGTGAAAATCAATTTGGGCGAGAAGAACAGCTGGACTAGGTATCCGGGCACCGTGGGACTGTGGGAACTTATCACTAAGAAGCAACCTAAAGATTATACAGACGAGGATTACCAAAGTTACGCAGAAATTTTGATCATGACGGACGCACTGTACCGAAACAACGATGCAACACAAAATCGCGAAAATCCAGCAGTGGCGAGAAATACAGGAACCTTATCAAGCCGATATGGAACCAGGTTAAAACTGGCAGCGGCGTCAAAATCTACAATACCTTACCTAAAGAGTTTGTTTGGGTGGACGACGTGAGGAAGGCTTGTGTACCGTTTGCTGGTGATCGAAGGCGAAGAGAATGCAGGAAATCGCAATATCCACAACGAGAAGGTGGGCATCGTGGACATGATCAGCTCGAAGCTTGCTAATTTTATTGTGAACGACATCAAAGACATAGGGCACCTCATCAAGATCATCAACACACTGCCTCCGAAATTTTCGAATGTGCCCGAGGGTCAAAGTCTCGTGAACGATATTATCAACAAGCTGCCCTTCGAGATGCACTTGCCAGGTTACCAGTACTGCGGCCCCGGTACCAAACTCGAACAGCGACTGGAGAGAGGAGACAAGAGTGTGAACCCACTGGATGCTGCATGCCACTATCACGACATTGCTTACAACACACACACACAGGTCTCGACCCACGTCACGATGCCGACGGGAAGTTGGAGGATGCAGCTTTCGGGAGACTAGTCAGCAGAGACGCCTCGCTAGGTGAACGGGTTGCCGCATTGGGTACGACCATCACTATGAATACAAAACAAAAATTGGGGTGGGGCCTGTCAATAAATAACACCCTGTGAAAATAGCAATCATGAAACTCAAGCGCGTTGTTTACAAGATGCGTTGCACAAACCTCAAGTTTCTCGGAGCTCTTGATTCATTGCTCACCAAGAAGCAGATCGAGGAGAAACATTCATGCCTGGCCAAAGGCCATGGGATGAAATTGCTGGTCAGCATCCCTCAACTGAGGAGGTTGCAACGTTCCCGAAAGCAGCATAAGACTGGAGGTTTCATATTCAGCATCCCGGCTATCTTGGCAGATTTTGGAGCTCTAGGGAGCTTGGCAGGAGTCAGTGCCGCCATTGCCAAGATCGTCATCGATGCAAAAAAGAACAAGGCCGAGCTGGAAGAGCAGAAACGCCACAACCTGGCTAAGGAGAAGAAGGGGATAGGTGTGACCAAAAAGCGAATGAACAACCTCGAAGCTTTGAAAAAGTTTAAAAAAAAGAAGACCCTTGTCTAACTTCGATATTGAATCTTTGATCGAATTGTTGGGGTTCAAGCACTTCAGGGGCGTTTTCATGTCTGATTCTCTACCCTCTGTTGTGAAGAAAAAAGAGTGTGGTGTGGTACGAAAATCCAGGTACACATTGGATATGCTACCTCAAAGCCAACAAGAAGAAAGCATTTGTTTTCGATTCATTCGGAGGCATGCCACCTGATGGGTTCGTAAAGTATCTCTGTGTTGTCAACCTCTACTACAATGATGAACGCATCCAGGGTTTCAGCGATGTGAACTGTGGCCATCTCTGCGTTTCCATGCTTATCTTCCTCTCGCAATTAAATAACCCAACAATCGAGGATTTCCAGAAAGCATTGTGGCACCTGAAGCACTATGGGAGTATTCCATCTCACAAGCGAGACTTCGCTTCTGAAACTCGCATTGCATGACGATATCATCTATTCTAAATCTATTGCTCTTCGCCGCACATTCTACAGCATGTACCTGATACCTAATGTGACGGTACACAACAATACCATCAAAATTGGCAGCCAAAATATCAGCATCACCCCTGACCAGTACAATCTGTCTACCTTGCAGGCTCAATTGCCAAGAAGTGTACTGGTGTCGCAAAATTCGGATCCCACAAAGTTGAACTGGTGTCTGCTACGGAAAGCGTGGACCTGGGCACCATCGGAGAGATTTTGGGATTCGAGAACAACACAAACCTCAAATCTGGCATCAAGCGCATCGGCGCCAACATTCCAAAATTTCTAGTTATCGAGACTCTGAACATACATTGCAATGTGGCAGAAGGTATGATCAGCAAATCCTCGGACGGCATCCCAGGGAGTCACAAGCAGACAGGTATTATCGCTACGTTCAAACCAAACTCTGATTTAATGGAGCCAATTACCTACACACCCTCCCCACCGATATGAAATCCTGTATCTCGTAATCGCATAGACAACATAGAATTGGCAATTACCAACGAGAAGGTAGAGGTGGTTGATTTTGCAGGAGCAACGACCAGTGCAGTCGTGGAGATTGACATATAATAAATAACCATTATGGACCAAATCGAAAGTTGCGAGTTTTATTCTTTCCCTCCCAATCGTCAAACGTTTGCTAACCTCAACGAACCGAACCGAGAGATTGATTTGGATGTGGCCGTCTGGACGTCGGGGATGGATTCATTCACCCTCACAGAGCTGATTTGTATATTAAGTTTGATGTAGTGAAGAGAGGCAATGGCCAAGCATTCCCCACCAATTCAAACCTAAAAGTTGTGTACAATTTTGTGCCAGTAGTTATAAACGGGCACGAGCAAACACCTTCCCAAAATTTAACAATTTCATAGTGAGCTCTCTTAGTGTAATTTAACTTGAAATCATTATTTATCTGATTCCCAAGTGTAAAAAACTGAAAATTTGTTTTACGCAAATTTTCCATTTTATTGTATAAAAATTCTAAGATTTAGATAATTTCCTCTATGACATCCAAGTGTTAAAATTTTACTTTCTTTCAAATAACTAAAGCGAAATCTATTACTTTTTAACTGTAAGAAATAATTGTTTCTCATGAGTCAATTTTAATTTTTTTTGCAAAATACCCCAGTATACATTCGGTCCATTTATATCTGAACCGAAGATACTGTACTTCCATATTCTCATATCCTCCAAGTGTTATGACATTGTTATTCACACTCTTTGTGCTTATAACTAATCAGTAACATCATGGAGATACAAGTTTTAGATATTCTAGTAATGGGGGGCCACAAACTTAGCTACGTCAACTTAAGAGCGCTCTATAATGGTCTTCAGCTTAATCCCGTTACTGCTTGAACATGTTATCAAACATTAGGTAAACTTGTGTCTGACAAGTACTTTTTTTCCACTAGATGACGAGCACTTTCACACATACTTATATTTGTTAGTAACCCCCTCTCCCTCTTCTCGAAAAGTGTAATATGCAAGTGTATGTACAAACATTGAGACGTTGCTAAATGTTACTAGCTCGGAGAAAGTTACGCATGCTCAGCTATGACATCTATATTAGTACTCTCTATTGCAAGTAGATGGCGAGCACTTATATATATATATACACCAGCACACGCATGCTTCTATTCTGTTTTCATGTTTCTCCAAGTACAATTATTTGCTACTAGAAGGCAAAGCTGTGTAAAAAATAACCTTTTTCTCTTCGGAGGCTCTGTAATATTCAGATATATGTAGGAACAACAAGCAATGCTCTGTTAGAAATATTATTGATTTGCAAAACAGTGTTGTTCGGAAAATCCAAAGGTTCCTGAGGGAAGCATGTTTTTGTTTGTGCAGGTTGCTTAAGGTTACATGATTTATTGCAAGGCGAAGATATTGGCTAGTTAGGGAAAGTTATGTTAATAAATATTGTCTTGGGGGAATGTTAACCCCTCCTTCTCCCTATTTTTTCTCCTTCTAAAAAATCAGAGACATAAAACCTTAATAAATGAATGAATGGCGAGGTCATGTTGTGTGAAGAAAAATCAATATTAGCGTGTAACACTGACATATGTGGTGTGCGAAGAGGGGATCAATGACAATTCGTGACATGACACGCTAAACAGATTCAACTTGGAATAAAGATTGTTATCTGTTTCTTTGCGTGTAATAAAGAAAGATAATAAGTAATAGATTTTGTCTTACAGTTTTTTTAACCCAGTCTTCAGTTGCAAATTATTAAAACACTCATATCTCGAAAACTATACAACGTAGAATGGTGCGTTTTTTTATTCGCTTCGTCTCAACGTACTCTTTAAAATGAGACCAAAGTCGACATAGCTTATTATAAAAAAATATATTATATTTTAAGAATTAGTAAAAATATAATATATCAAAATGATGAAAATATCCCCCAAAAAATGCCAATGAATGTATTTGGCTATAAGAAGCAACATATTCCCCAAATAGAGAGAAGTTCAGACAGCAGCATGCAAGTGATTTCCGATCTTCATCGTAAATTGAGAGGGTTGGTTATTATTCAACTTAATAGTATATGATGCGAAGTTGATGAGAATACCGGAAATATGTTTTTAACAACAACCATCCATCATATGAAATCCCTGTGACAGGAAAGATCCAAATAAGTATCTCTCCATCCAATGCAGAAGTTGTACACATAGGTCGAAATTTGTACAGGATTAAACACAATAATATGATTCCCAACACAATATATAATGTGGAAGCAGGTGATTTTTTATGCTGAAAAAATTGGCAATTATGATAAATTAATTCCCCTTTTTATCGAAATAAGAATAATCTATCTTGTTATGAATATATAAATACCAAAACAAAAATAAAAATAAATAATAAAAAATAAAACAAACAAATAAACAAAACAAAATGAACATATTTGGAAACAGAACACGACAGGAAATACCAGATAATTCCAGCAACATTGCCAGATTAGACGAACGTCTTAAGAATCTTAAATGTGATTTATTGATATTACAAAATTCTTTTAATGTATGCCTACACGCTAAAATTACCAATCTACAGTCCGAATAATTAATCCCATAGTAAAAATTGATGGGGAACTCCGTATTTTCTTCAAAAATATACTAATTTACCGTCTCTCGATAATGTTGAAAATTTAAAAGAGAATTTAGCTAAATTAAAAAATGATCTTGAGAAATTCCGTCAAATTCAAAATACCTCGGAACATCTAAAGCAAGAACTAAATAACCAAGCGAATACTATTCATACCGAACTACTTTCCATAATTGAAACTATCAAGACTCAAGAGCAATATGAACTGCTTAATGCAAGCATTCTTGAATTACGGAACCAATTTTTATCTTTTGAAATTCCTTCACTGGAATATATTAAATCCGGACTTTAAACAGATCAATTACATGCAGCCATAACAGGAGTTCAATCGAAACTACAAACATTAGAAGACTTTATCAATAATTTACCTTCATCTTCCGAATTAAATGCCATCCCTTGCAGTGTTGCTAGTATCAAATTGTAATTAGAAACTTACGAAGATTTTGGAAAGATTCAGGGTACCATAACTCATATTGAAGATACTTTGATAACCATGAGAAAAGAATCGACGAATGTACAGGAAACTCTGGAATTTAAGTTGCCAAGCATAACAGAATCTTTAAATGTAATTCAACGACAGATCACAAAATTAGAGAATCTCAACACTGAATCTGAACTATCTCATTTTCACCATCTCATAGACAACATACAGAATAAATTGCAAACACTGCAACAGTCTTCCCCTACGCAAGATGATATACAGCAACTTAAAAATGCCTTAACCAGTGTAGCATCTGCTACAGAATTAGATTTAGTTAAGCAAGCTTTAAACTCACTTCAAAACACAGTATCCAATTTACCCACTTCCCAGGAGATGAGATCTGTAAAAAGAGCAGTAAATAGAATATTGAAGTTGGTGGATATTAAGAATATTCAAGCGGAAATTGCCATAATTCGAGATACTAATGCTACTTTGCCTACCAATCAGATTGTGAATGAATTACATGCATTGTTTTTAGAAATCAGAAGGCATGTATTAGATCTTGCAAACCAGAGCACTGAATTGAAACTTGTAGAAAGTTTACTGGAGATTACCTCCATCATTAGAGAACAAATTGCTACCCTCGAAACAAGCCAGGAATCTGCTTTATCAGGTTTCACATCAGAACTTCACGATCTCAAAGAACAATTTATACAATTGTATGTCGATGTGGAAATCAAACCCAGCTACGATGAAGTGGTACGCACCATAAACGAATATCAAGAAACGGTATTAAACATATTAGACGATCTCGAATAACGTCAATTTTCACTGTTCAGATAGTTAGTCTTGAGAGTGTACCAAATGTACGAGGGTACTGGACTTATGTTAATGCAGGAAATGTTTACAAAATGTACCCTTACAGTCAGTCTCAGAATTTTTCCTTGATGGTAAAATTAAATTTTTAAAATTTGGCTATGTGAAGAAGGGAAAGCATGTGGAAGTACCAAATTTCACCATACAGAGAAAAGATGGCATCTACAGAGCACTACCTGTTGCATATTGGGACGAATCTGGGAAAAAATATAAAATACACGAGGATCAAGAATTATCTGCTTTCCCTGTGCAAGCTAATGACAAATTATTATTTGAATTGAAATAATTATACCCCGAGGATAATCCATTTTATGTCATATTTTCTTATATAATCCGATGTCAAGACAAATATAGTTAATGAATTACACAGACCAGCTCGTCGTAACTACAAACGACTGAGTGTGGTTACAAAAGGTATGAATAAATTCTTCCAGGCTGATCTCATTGAGATGCCCACAGGGACTTTAAAAAAATTGGATATGATAAATCATGGTTACAAATATATGCTTACAGTTATTGATACCTTTAGCAAATATGCATGGGCTGTTCCCTTAAAATCCAAGACTGTTACTTGTGTTACCGAGGCTTTTAAGTCGATATTTAGTGAGGGAAAGATACCAAAATATTTACAGACAGATAGAGGGAAATCATTTTTCATTTCTACATTTGCTAAGTTAATGCAACAACATATATTAAACTTTATTCTACATACAGTGATCTGAAAGCTAGTATATTGGAACGATTCAACAGAACATTCAAAAATCACATGTGGAGACAATTCATTCTACAGGGGAATTATAAGTGGGTGCAAATTTTACCCGAGCTAGTTCATGATTATAACAATACAGTACACAGTACTATTCACATGAAACCTGCTGAGGTAACCAAATCTGATGAGAAACGATTGATTCCTGCTGTTTATTGTAAAAAATATACAAATATACTAGCAAGAAGCCAAAGCTTATAATAGGGGATCAGGTAAGGGTTAGTAAATATAAACAGTTATTCGAGAAGGGATTCACTAAAAATTGGAGTACGGAGTTATTCTCAGTGGTTCAAGTTTTACCAGGGAATAGAAATACATATATCATAAAAGATAATCATAACAAAATATTGAAAGGCACATTCTATGAAGAGGAACTTAGTAAAACAAAATATCGAGATACATATCTAATCGAGAAAATATTGATGAACAAAAATAATAAATTGTATGTGAAATAGTTAGGTCTGTCAGACAAAAGTTGGATAGAAGCAAACCAGGTGATTCTTTGACACCAACATGGAATGTGGTACAGAGATTACCAGATGTAGTGGAAACTAATAAAACAAATGGAGAGTTGTTACCTGATAATATAAGATGTCTTATTGCAGGCCCATCAGGTTGTGGAAAAACCACTTTGCTGGTTGATAATTTCTTGCTTGCCCCCAATTGGCTAGATTGGAAAAATAGACATTTGTATGCGTTTTCTAAAAGTTTAGAAGAACCGAAATACCAACAGCTCATGAAGCTGTACAAGGGACTGGGCATAGCTACATTTGCATCAACAATAAAACCTCTCTACCAATGTTTGAAAAATTCTGTTGTGGTATTCGATGATCTTATTCTGGAAAAGCAGAATGAAATTAGAAATTTTTTTACACAGGGTCGTCACAAAGAAATAGACTGCTTTTATTTAGATCAAATTTATTCCAAAATTCCCAAACAATTACTACGAGATAATACAAATTTAATCTGTTTGTTTCGTCAAGATCATACTAATTTGAAACATGTATACGATGATGTTTGAGTTCGCTTGTTTGGCTAGAAACAAGCCGAGAGAGAGAGCGAATAAGAGTGTAGTGATATTGAGTTTCATCCTTGATGAGTAAAAGATGGATTTCTTGAGCATCATTGGTGTCTACGTCGCTTACCCGAATAGGGTATACTTCGTTTTTCTTCTCCGTGAGGCCATAAACATTGATAGCCAACTGCGGGTTGTGTGTACGGGCCTCGAACTTGCGAATATCCGAGACCTCCACCGAGTAGTCGATCCCAACCATCGCATCTTCCAGCTCTGGCTTGTAGGGTAGGTAGTGGGCAACACGATGCGGTTGTTTTTTCCTGTTCACATGGTGCAACGGTGCAAGCATGTACCAAAGAAAGCACTTGGCGTCACTGTTCTGAATATTCAGAACAGCCTTCTTTGCCACAAACTTGAATGGCAGAGAAACATAGCTGGACCCCGACAGTGGCATGAACTTGGTAAGTTTGACGCAGAGTTTGTGCAGGGTGCCACACAGCGAGCCACCCTAGTCTTTAGCCTCGTGCTCCTCCTGTTTGGCCAGCAGCTCTTCGAGAAACTTGTCATAGATGATTGCGAGGTTGGCGCTATCTGCCAGATGCAATGTTTTTGCTTTGGTGTTGTGGCAGAAGCTGTACTTTTCATTGGATGGCTTTTTGTACTTGCAACATAGCGAGGCGTAAAACTTAGTAGAATGCGTGGCGAATGCATCGCGAAGGATGGAAATTATTCTGGCCCGTTCGCAATCTAAGAATCTTCGCATATCGCATGAGCCATCCGAAATAAGAACAAAGTCTTCCAATATATGCTCGAAAGCGGTTTGGTCTGCTTTTGCCACAGGCTTTACGCGTTTGGCAGATGGTGCGTTGATGGGAGCTGCTTCTGCCTTCCTCTTGCTCGAGGTGGATGGTTGTGGAATTGGGGCTCCGTCACCTTTGCAAGCAAGTCGATGCCTTTTTATGTTATTTATAGTAATGTGTTTACCACATTCGGAACACTGTTTCGTAGCAGCCACATGTTTACCAGGCACACAGGTACGACAATGTTGTGTGTAATATTTACTTGAAATATTTTTCTCGCACACAGGGCAAGTTTTCATGGAGCGCATGTCGGTGAAATATTTTTAGGGTACGTTATTTTATATGTGTTGTTTGGTTGGTGAAGTGTGTATGTTCACAAAAAAATCCTTACAAAAGAAAATCTTGTGAGGCTAATTCGCAATTGGCGGGTTTTATTTATGTATATGGATCCCACTTTAAACTGGAGGTCCAGTCCCGATTAGCCTTACTGAGCATAAAGTGGACTTTAAACAATCAATCAATCAATTTATATATGTTATTGTTGGGTGATGTTGTCTTCTACAAATATGCTTCTTAATTAACCCTGTAAATAAATTTAAAAAATATAAGAAAATATGTTTGCGGATCGAATGTGTACATAATTCTATTTAACTTGTTCTACCAAACAATCTGTTTTTTAACCCTCAATCCTCTTGGCGTATGAAATATATATCATAATTCCAGAAAACAGTTAATTCCAGTCGCTATTATTTTTAAAATCAAACAATAAGCATTACACTAGACTCTCGGGAATTCGGCACTCATATGTGTGAGGAATGGCCAGATTAGCGAGAGAGTTAATAGCAATGGCTTTCTGCGAAGAGCCTCGGTTCAACTTATCTAAAATTTCGAGTTTCTACTTGAGGTGAAGCGTAACGTGTTTCTTTTTAGAAGCCATAGTATGTACTGAACATTACTGTAAGAAAGTCGCAATTTCAAATACTGTACGTATGTATAGCATTGTTTAACATTTTTTAACTAACAACATTGTTGAACACAATAATTTATTGTTGCGCACGTCATTTCTGCTTCAGTAACTACAGGCCGAATTTGGGCCAGACTACTGGGAGGGGCAGACTATTGAGGGGCCAGATTAGCGAGAGTCTAGTGTATTTATGTTTATACTATTCGTCGAGCAATAGCAGATAAAACAAGAATGGGTTTTCTTCAACCCATAGTTTATGAATTACAAAACATCTTAGAAATTACATCTTGAAATTTTAATCCAAAATAACTCGAAAACAGCAAGCACTAATCATCATCTCTCCATTAGGTTGTAGAGTACTTCTAATTTTTTATCAAATGCTATTAAAATTTTCGAATTAGGGTAAAAACTAAGCCAGCAAATCAAGTTTCTCAAAAAAATAAAAAAATTGTCTGTATTTCCTAAACTTGAGGGGGTAGAATCGATTTTATTTGCTAGTCGAATAGTTCTCGTCGAATCCTATCCAACAAACCTAAAATCATCATCCTAGCTCAATTAGGAACCAAGAAAATCAATGTCTTGGAAAACGTCTTAAGATATTTGTCTTAAGAAAATTTTCTTGACAGACCGGAAGTAACATCTTGACACACCGGAAGTCGACCTTCTTAAAGATTAAGATGTTTGTCTTAAGATGTTTTCCAATACATTAATTTTCTTGGCTCCTATGGGACATAGAACCATGTAACTTTGGCTTATGTGTATATCATTGTTTTCTCTACATATTCACTCACCTTACAACCCACCCCAACAAGAAAAATAAAGTTCAGCCCTGTGCGCATGCGCACATGTATAAATTTAAATATAGATGAGAAGCTACGCTCGATATTAAAAAAAAAATATCACTTTTTCTTCTCTCTAGCCAAGATTGCAAATAATTGTAAAAATAATACCATAATATTTTACACTGTAGGTCCTGGTCCCAAGCCATACAACATATTTGCACCACAACACCAAAAAAAAACCATATCTGTGCATATGTGAACATAGGGAAGTCGAATACATAGCTCCAACATAGTTGGCAATGTGTGATGTGATCAACACTAAACATTTAATTTATATGTATGTATATTTAAGTTTCACAATATTTGTGTTGTAATCATGAAATTAAATTTTAATTAACTTTTCTATCCATCTCTCAATCTATATAGCCTGTTCATCATTGCGCACAATCATTGCGAGTAAATTGGGGAGCTCCGAGTGAGTGAGCCTAATACGGACGAGACGACCTACTATAACGGCTGGGGATGCGTCGGGCTGACACCCCGACTATTCCAATACTGGTTGCAGATCTCCACGCTTAGAGGTGACGAAAGAAAGTGTGGGAGGGAGACCGGCAGTCGGTAGGTATGCCCAGGCCCTTCATGGGCTGTTGCGCAAAGGAATATTATTATTATTATTATTGCGAGTAGACCATTTTGTTTACGTAGCAAAAACAAAATGTCAAGCCACATCATCGCCATTTTGCAAATGCTCGCTGTGATCATAAGCATAATTGGATATAGTTGCTATTAATTAGAGGATTTTATTTAATTTTAGGTTTAATATGAAGAAGGTTTTTCTTTTCCGTGCATTACATTTGCAAAATATCCCAGTTTCAATTCGATCCATTTATCTGAATCGAAGAAACCGACAATTCACATATCCCCATATCATTGTATGCTTGCCCTATTAGCCTCTTTTTGCTCAATTAGTTTTCAGTAATTGGCGATTTTCTTGAAGAGGTCTAATAGAACAAGATACGGTGGTATGAGAAATATGTAAATTAAAGATATTTTAAGAACATACGACGTCTTAATAAAGGCATATTCAGCTCCAAAGTACTTTGTCTAACGCTTACTACCATTCCCTATTGCTGGTAAAGAGAGTTTAAAATTATGTAGTATTGAAAAAAGTTGACTTGCTCCCAAGTGTTGGGAGTTCAGACATTTGTTCATAGATGACTCTCTTGTTGTCGCTTATCAAATATTATTTTCGGAATATCTCTAAAACGGAGAGAGACAGGCAATTTCTGTTTGCAGATTTCTAATGTACACTCGAAAGTAAGTAAAAGTATGAATACAACCTATGCTCGGAAATTCAAAATGGCGACCGGAAGTAGATTTATCTCTTAAACGGTAGGAATTAGCCAAAATCTGTTTGCAGATTTGTAATGTACACTCGAAGATAAGTAAAAGTATGAATACAACCTATGCTTGGAAATCCAAAATGGCGACCGGAAGTAGGTTTATCTCTTAAACGGTACGAGTTAGCCAAAATCTGTTTTCAGATTTGTGATGTACACTCGAAGATAAGTAAAAGTATGAATACAACCTATGCTCGGAAATTTACAAACAGAGTTAATAGGCAGTGTTATTTTATATGCTTGTATTATAGAATCATTGCCAGCTCTAAGGTTAATTAGCCCCCTTCCCCCAAATCGCATTACATACATATGGGGGGACAGAGGTATGCATGTTTCCGTCCGTGGCATTACAAGAGAAGAGTCCTAGGATGAATGAATATAAACAAAATTTTATCGAGACAACCTTATCAGCATTTTCAGTAAGGAAGTCCAGTGTGGCTTGAATTGCAGTCTCAGCGGTTAGTACAGAGGGCATTTGAACGCTCTGGTTGCGAGGTGAGGAAACACGATAGGACTCTGATACAACGCAATACTCATTTGTAAACTGTTTTCATTAAACTTTCGGAGGTGTCCGGGTTCTTGTCCTTTGGGGTAACGACATAAAAATGTAGTTTGCATGCAAAGAAAAACGTTGGAGTAACCGTTACGCATCCAACTTCTGCCGTAACAGCGTTTTGTAACTCGTCTTGTAGTTGTTGACCGCAAGCTCCGTGAAATGGCAGGGTAACGTCTACTATAGTAAATAATCTTGTATTGCATGCGTTGACAACGACGTCCGCTTTTTGATTGGTAATTTAACCTCCTAAAGTTCGATTTTTGAAAGCGAGTTATTATCATTTTGAAGGAATGAAATATGTTCTTGCTTTCGGGATGGGTTATATTTTTTAACCGTGTAACGCTAATGTCTTCGGTTATAATTCCGTATTTCTTATTTTGCCATTGGATAGTGAACACATTAGGGTGGGGTTTCTCTCTGACAGTTCCTGGACATAAATATGACTTTGAATATGATTTTGTTTTGATCTGTGCACATCGTTGCGTACCGACAGTAAAGTCCGTTTATTTATGTTGCTCAACATAACGCTTGTTTCTTTGAAACTTCTTTTCAGAATTCCGGCCGGCTTCCTGCCTGAAGGTTTAAAGTTTTTTCTTATCTAACTATATTCTCGTTGTAATCAGGGTTCACGTCTAATGCTGCACCCATTAAGATTCTGGGTTTTTATCTTTGCAGCGGTTCAAACGGAAAAATTTGGGTACTAGAATTTTCAATAATATTATGCGCAAATACACTGGAAAGTAAATATTCGTGCCAGCTCGAATGTTTATCTTTTATATAGCATTTCAAAAGGGATTGTAAATAATCGTATATATCCGTTGATAGCTAAAAATTGTACCCACATGGTTTTGTGTTTATTTAGTACTAAATTCATCTGTTCTATTCCACAAAACATCCATGCCTCTTTAAACGGATTTCGACCCCTACTTTTATTATATAGCACAGTCTTGTTCGGTAATTGGCTTACCTATAACATTGACATCTGACAATGGACCTACATTTAATAGACTTTAGTTCGAGACTTTCTGTCAACAGTACGGAATACAAAATTTAAATAATCTCCCATACCACAATCCAAGTAATGGGTTGGCAGAGAGATACGTCAGAACGGTGAAGGATTATCTATACAAGATACTTCAACAACATCCTCACTTATCGGCCTTGCAGCTCGATATAAAAATTTCGAAACTGTTTCTGATGTTACGTAATTCAAGTTTAGGAAAATAAATAAATTTTCCTGCAGGTTCTGTATTAGATTTTACCCCTAGAACTTGGTGGACAATGGAGGATATTTGTGGAGGCATTAAAAGTAGTGATAAAGCTCCATTCCTGAAGGCTTGTAAGCCGGAAAGGTGACCAAAACAAGAGTGTAAAGAAGATTACTTAGTCTGGGTAATATCCCCTAAAATTGTTACATTTGCCTCTTCACTGGGAGTGGCATACCGCAGAAAAGGGGCTACTTGTCTCTACGAAGTTTAGATGTTGGACGGTACTCTGAAATGTGTTCACATTGGATGGATGAGTCATAGACGGGAAAACGCTTCCAAAGAAGATATAAGCTGGAGTAATGGTTTATCGTCTCCAAATGTTCAGATACACCCTCCGCCTATTGTCCAGGGAGAAGACAGAAACACTACTTCTGGTCCGTCCAACGATGGTACGGCTACACCAAGAAAACGTAAGAGGTCTCCTCAACATTGGAAACCTCCCGATATATATTTATGTAGTTAAATGTGTCTGTGGTGTGTTCAATTCTTTTATTTTTCTTGTTTTCTTCTTTTTAGTCCGGGAGAAAGATGATAGATGCAAATTATAAAGAAAAGGTAACTAATGTTAGGGCTTGTGTGGGTTACGATGACTACACGATTTTGGTTATATGGATGGATGAACAAGGAGTAAATGTATACATGAATACGTTTCTATTTTCATATATATTATGTATTACTTTACACAATTGAACAGGTGTTATTATCGTTCGGTGTTGTACTTAATGACTTTTATTTATCATGAAGTAAGTCTAAGCATCGGGGAGCAAGATGATATCATATTCAAAATTCGATTTCTTGATGTTCAGTCTCAAGTAATCCTACTAAATGCATTTCTCATTATTTTATGCAATGTTTCGATTGAATTTGCACTGAGAATTATATCATCCACACATATGGAAAACTTTTTCTCGTCTACACCGTTACACACTAAGCTGATAATGTCGTTTACCACTTGTGGGAAATTTTTGTACCCCATAGTTAAGAACTTATATGATAGGAATGTAGATTTGGGATGATAAATGCGGTTTTATGTTGGGAGTCTTCACTTATTCTGCATTGGTAAAAGCTAGATTTGATGTCAAGTTGTGTGTAATATGTCTTACCAACTAAGTGTGTCGGAAATACAAGGCAATTCATAGCTCAAGTATGGTGTTTTGATATTGAACGATCTGAGATCTGTTAGAAGGCAGTACGTGTTATCTGGTTTTCGCATCAGAAATGTAGAAGAACTGAACTGCGAGCCTACAGACGTGGTTATAATTCCTTGACTTTCCATTTCCGCTGGTTGAATCTTTATTTGTTCCTGTAAATTCACGGGTTTCGGAAATTGCGCCCGATGGAACGTCGGATTATGTCCTGTTTCTATGAAATGTTCATAGTCCTCAAAGTTACCATTGTCTGTCTCCACTCAAACGCATCAGAGAATTAATAAACGAGTTCATCTATTTTACTTTTGTTCTCCGCGAATAAATCTTCATTAATGTTCAGGTGTTTAACATCGAATTTTAGCCTAGTGATTTTTTCTTACTCTGCTATTGGTCTTTCTGTAAGTTTGTGACAAGTTTTCGGGTACTCGTTGCTGGAGCAGCTATCAGGTTCGGCAAGGACTTCCGCAGAAAACTGCATTATGATTTCCCCAGTGGTTAATATTCCCAGAGGAGTGTGCTTACTTATTTTAACTGATGCTGTTGTGGGATTAGTGACAAAAAAACCATGTGGTTTTCTACATTCAGTAATGCACGTGGAACTAATTAAACCTTTCAAGCAACCAAGGGTCACCTTCCATGATATTGCAATTTCTGAGAAATGTGTTAATAATTGAAACTGGCACTGTCATTTCTGTGCGTGGAGGTAATTTGAATATCTCTAGTTAGCAACACTTGAGGGACGTTTCCTGCGGCTATCTGTTGAACATTGTGGTCTGGAAAAGTATTTATTTCTACTCTCTCTTTTGAAATGTTAAATTTTGGGGGTTTTCTGAAACGGGTTACTTGAATGATGTCGTTTCTAGAGTCTACTGTGACCTTTTGGGTCATCCAAAAATCATTTTCCAAAAGTGGTAGAACGTCGTTTATGTGCACCAGTCTGAAGGGATGAATAAACTAATTGTCTCCTAATCTGAATCTCATCAAACAATTTATTTTATTTCAAACTGATTGCCTGTGACGCCTCTAATGAATGCGTTTACTTGAATACGTTTTGTTCCTAGAGGGATCAGATGACTATAGAATATCGAGCTCATGGACCGCAGATATACGCAAAATTTCGCGTAGTTACCTTGGTTATTCCCTAGTTTCACCTTGACGAAATATAAGTTATTTTCTATAATCAGTCGGACTTTAATCTTTTGCTCGCGTCCATATATCTTGTCACAGAATATGTGGCGTTTACGCGATTTAGAGGATGGGTGTTCTGCGGTCGTGACTGGGTGTTTTGTGCGCTTCTTTTAAACCGTTGAGAAAAATAGCGGTTGGTTGGGGATTCTTCCGCCCCTAGCCCTGCAGGAGGGATATGAGCCTCTGAATGAGCCTCGATTATTGTTATTCGTCTGGATATTAAAATTTGTATTTTTGTTTCAGCCGTACCTGTTCTCGAATTTACGGGGTTGTTTAAAATATCATCTACTAGATCTGGGACCCCAGCTGGTGCCTCTGTGTGGTTGAGAATGTAGTTTTTCGATCAATACTGCCTGCTCGCTAATGTGACTAGTCAGTGAGTATATGAGCTCGCGATTAGCCAAGTGCAGATTATAAATCTAAGGTGCATGTGCAAATACCTCAGCGCGAGCATCTGCTTCTTGTTGCATTTTCCTTGCCGCGGAGTGAAAGGGGTTGGGTGATTGACTTTGGACTGCAGCCGAAGCTGTTGAACTTTGATCGCCAAGAGTGGCGTTAACCGCCGGCTTGCGGACTCGATTACGGAATTTAGCTTTGTCAGGTAAAATGTCATCATCGCCGAAGGAAAACGACTCTATGCTCGATTGATCGCTGCACGAGCCGAAAATTGTATAAAACACGGTTTGTTTTCTTCTTTGTCTAACAATTACACGTCGTTCGTTAATCGGCGTAACCATTTTATGAGGTCTTTAAGATCTATGAATTCTTTCTCGGCCGCCTCTAGATGTTCATATTTGAGGTCCACGATGACGCTGTAGATCAGCTTCTCTTCCGCGATGTTCGGAATTAATTTTCGTGTCAATGAAGACTTGGCATCGACGTAATGTAGGACAAATACGTTTTCCCTTTGTATGCGATTTCTTATCCTATACTCGGCCATTAGAAGATAAACCTTTTTTGGAAATGTGTCTTTTAGCTGCTGGGCAAGCTGCTCGAAAGTAATGTTTGCGTAGCCGGGAGTTAGGTTTACAGCTGTAAACCATTATAAAGCTACCCCCTTTTTTTAAGCTGTGTTCCAGCCATTATACTCAGCAGTGTTTTCAAACATTAGTGGGAAATTCTTAATGCCCTCCTTCTTTTACCTTACCGGAGAAAACCGGCGTTTTAAATGCTGGGATTTTGGGTGTCTGGGAGGGGGTTTATGTCACTGGGTTGGGTTGCACCATCTGGACGTCGTTCTTCTTTCCCAATCTGTGTTAATCTAGCCTGCCTACGCGTAATTACTCTATTCACATAAATGGGGTTGATGAAATAGCCAACCTAGTTATTACTCTTCTTCTAGCGGCTTAATGTGGTCCTACACCCGCCATTATTAATTCAGAAAAAGGTCTTATTGTTAACATAATGTACCGAAAACACTAACGGTATGCCGTTGCGTGCGTGTCAATTATGACCTAACAAAATTTTGCCTTTGATTCCAATCCATAATGTTCAAAATTTTGATTTCGATTCCTCCGTTATTTATGCTGAAAATTTTGATCTCGGCGCCTCCACCATTTAATCTTGCATCCCCCAAGATATAGTCAGAGGCTAGAGGCATAGATAATGTGTTCGCTTCTACCGTCCAGCTTCGTTCACACCTATTATCTCGCGGTAAGAGAGACTGCAACATGAGATTAGTAGATCCTAAATAAAAACACCCTTGTCTTGTTCCACACATTTAACCCTGGATCACTAAAGTGAATTTTAGTATTATTAACATTTACATGGGATTACTGGTTACCCCAGACATTAAATAATTATGAAAATTATCTATCATGTACAAAAATTGTATCAACCTTAAAATTATGTCACGTTGCATATTACTGTTGTGTAGGTGTTCACTTGCAACAGTTATAACTAGGGCTCGGAAGTTGAAAAACTATTATTATTTCCTAGTGTCCGAAGACGAGGCCCAACATAATATATGTTCATTTTGGCTCATTGTAGGCCAGAAAAAGGTGGGTTTTATTTGTCCTTTTTTGCCATTTTCGGCGTGTTTGGCCTTTTTAGGTCTTAACTGTTTCTTTTTGCAACTTCACCTTCTTTCCACTACGTTTTTACTGCCCATTCGCGATTCGAATCATCATCAGATCATCATCATCACCAATTAAACATCCTTTCTGCAGTAAATAAATAAATAAATAATATATTTGAACTATCCCTGAAATGAGAGAAAAACATTTTTGGACGACTGAAGCAGGTACGGTACAAGGTCCTGTAACCGTAACTTGTCTGGAAGGTCGCGCTGTAAGTGGCAAATTTCTCTTGTTTTGAAGCTTTCAGCACGGTGTATACGACCATATACATTAAATATGTAATTAAAACTGAAGTTATTAATTAATTTGGATCACATTTATACGTCCTTCTTTCCGTTTATAGGTCCTTTTTTGATATTTTTAGGTCTTTTTATAGGTCTTTTTTTGGAAATTTATAGGTCCTCCGAGCCCTAGTTATCACATACATCATACAGGTGATCATTACAAAGTGATATGCGACATTTTGCTCACACAGGTTTCTTTTTTCTATCACCCGCTCTGTCACACAACTGGCATCTCACTTGTTTTTGCAATCTGGCTTCTTGAAGTGGTTCTTCTTGTGCTTCCTCCAGTTCTATCCTGCCTTCTTCTACTCCCAGAACTATCGGAATTGAACTTCGCAGGTCTTTCGGAAGATTTCGCGACAGGTGTTCATGCAAGTACGGTTTGGCTAACTGCAACCTGAGTTCAAACAAAAATGTGCGTCTTTCGGATTTCTGGCTTATGTTCTGCTTTACCATATAAAACAATATCATTGCATTAATTCCAGCCGGATTTAATATTCCGTAAAGGTATCGTATCGACCATCTTTTTGTTTTCCTACTCAAAGAATATATGTGCACAATTTAATCGAAAGAAACCGACCCTTCCTTTGATAAGTTGTAGAAATTTATTATTTTTTGTTTGCCATTGCCTTCATCAATCGTTTTGGTAGAAGGCATTGTAGAAAGCAAAAGCACTGATTTTCCTTTCTTTGGGGTGAAAGATTTGGCCGCGGTGGCTCAGTCGGTAACGCGTCTGACTACCATGCTAAAGGTCCCGGGTTCGAGCCCCGGCCGGTTCAAATCCGGGAACTTTTATAACGTTGGAAGCGGCTCCGGCGCCCACCCAGCGTCGAATAACATAGGTACCTCGGTGAAACGCGGGGGGGGGGGGTAAAGGCGGTCCGGGGCATGATGCCGATCACATCACCCCCACTCACGACCGGATCAAGAATGTGTTGGGTGTTACCCCAAAACCTACTATACGCCTTCATGGAGTGGTGCTAGGCACAGGGGAGCACTTTTTTTAACTGGGGTGAAAGATAATAAAGTCTTCTTGCCACTAATTGCAAACTGAGTTGAATTTACAGGTTTCTTTCTGTTCGGATGGAAACACTATGGAACTTCATTCTTGTTTTTATCGGAGAGTACCAAATATAGTAAGTTTATGGTTATTAACATGTCATCAGCTAAAGGAACGGACGTGAAACAAATTATCCATTTTGATGTTTCTGTATGTTCCATAAACGCTTTCTGTTATGTTTTTCACGTAATTGGTTGGAAGAGGTTTACTAGTAAGAGGATATTATTTACCAATGTAAGTTATTGCATCTACCATATAATATGTTCGCGAATCACAAAGTGTTATAATTTTTATGCCATATTTATAGAATTCCGAATTTATATATATATCCTAAAATTATTATTACCGCGAAATCCGATGTCCTCACGGCCGGTTTAAACTGTTCAGAACACGTAGGAGTAGGATTTTGTTTTCTGTTTGCCATTCTTGCATCGAAATGTAAAAAAGGCCTACTGGAAAAATCCAAACGGTAACACTAACATTGGTTTACGCACCACCCAAACCTCCAACCTGATAGATTTGAAAGTTCTCTTCTTACAACACCAACAACGAACAGTTATCTCATCCAGTTTAAAATAACAACGAAAGTCAAGAGCAAGTATAGATAATACATAAGCGTTTCCAACTCTATAGTTTAAGAACTAATAATGTTTGAAATCCTCCCTGGGGTTACTGGTAATCTCTGTTCGCGGTCCAGGGTTAATTCTAGGAAGGATATTCGAAGGGATTGTATCCTCTAAGGCAATTACCACTCACTCACCTTGCTCAGCCGTAAGTTCCGTCGTGTCGACATCAGGTCGATTACAGTCCAGTAACACACTTTGCTATTGTCAGCCGATGGTAGCGATGAGAAATGAGAAGTGGTTAGACGTTGCGTCTCGCTCTTTTATACTCGGTGGTGCGTGTCCCCCGAGTGCTCCAACTCGCTACTGCCATTTTCGAGCACACGTATATCATGCTGAGCAAGGGTCTTGCATACGTCACTCTTGCCGTCTAGAATATCTACCAACTGGTTCTACGTCTCCATCATCTATATTTTTCAAAACATATGAATTCCAATTTTCCCGTTCAATTGTGGATACATCCCCTTCACTGCATCCAAGAGAAAACGAGAAAAATATTTTAATAAAAGCTAGAACCTGAATAAGGATGAAACTTTAATTTACAAAAGTGTGGAAAAAATCGTACATATTCATTTTTAATTTTTTAAGATAAATCGCTAATAAATAAATGCTCTTGGTTCTCTTAGCCCCCTTTCTTTCGATACCAATGTAAGATTACAACCTTGGACACGCTTCAGCAAACTCGCTTCTCTGCCTCTATCTCAGTTCTCACTTCTTGTTCCCTCTTTTGGATACGTTATTTGTTTTCTTCTTAGTAAATATGTATGGTTTAGGTGTTACTGTCAATATATTAACCACTTTTGAAGATTTATAATTTAAACACAGTCACAATATGATACGGTAAACAATTACATATGTTTTTCGTACCGTTAGTTGATTTACCTTCCGCTGGGTTACTGGACGTGTTCCTCGCTATGTTTTCCAAAACATAATGTGGTTGGTAGTATGCTATTTTTGCAGAATATACAGGGTGACTGGTAATTAGATGTATTCCCTGAAAGGGGTTAAAGTAGAGACAATTTGCAATAAATTTGACCATATGATACCCCGTCCGAAAATTGGTAGTTTTCGAGATAATCGAGTTTCTATTGTTTTTTTCTAAAAATGACAATTTTCCACATAAAAAGATGCATTGAGAAAAACTGATAATTGTAGGGAACTTATTTAATCGTTTTCTGATAGCTAACAAACAAGTGGTTCGTTTTAAAAAAAGTTTTTTTCCAAATAACAATCACATGTAAGTACCGGGTGGGTCTAAACTTACAAGTGATGATAAAAAAATGCACTCTTAGTTTACTTGTCAACGTATTAATAACAAAAATGGTATGACACGAACCGTACAAATTACTTAAATTACTTCCTTGAGTCATCAGCTATCCAACAAGGTACAAATGTTGCTAACATTTATATTTGTGTACAAGAAATAATACTTCATTCATCTTCATGTGTAAGGAATCAATGAACAATACAATTAAAGAACATTACACGTCTTGCTCAAAGTGGGCACCTCCGTTACGAATGCAGGCACGTAAGTTTTTAAGGGTCATTTGGTCTCTTAACTCTTGATGTGATGGTGGCCTTGACGTGTTGACCAGCTGTTAATATCCTCTTCCTGAGCTCTTCTTGCGAGTTTACCGGTGCCTTGTAAACTGTCTTTAGTCGATCCTGATGCTGATATTCTAAGAGGCAAATATAACTTCTGGAACGTTCAACTCTCGGATAAAGGGAAAAAGCCGGATGCAATTTAGCTTCGATTGTCATAAATGGAAATTCAATTTGTGTACAATAAAATCCCAAAAATGCATTATTCAACATACACAGTTCAGATCTAACTACTTGTTACGAAGCTACGATCTATGCTACCATCACCAATCAAATGTTTAAGCATAAACCAGCATGTTTTTGACGTGGCAGGTTAAATTACGTAATAACAAGAATTTAATTGAACTTAATTCAATTATTGTTGCTTTTCACGTCGACGTTTCAAAAATATAAAACAGAAACAAGCATATAAAAACAACGAATCATCAACAACAGTTCGTGTTTAAGCAAATTTGAACATCTTGGGACGCACTTTTTTTTTCATTTAAATAACAAGTTTCAATAATTTAGAACTTGACAATCCTCGTATAACTTAACATAGCCCACTATGTACCTATATGATATTTTATCTATTTATTAAACTACAAGCAAATACTTCGTTTAATCGACGTCGTAAGAAATGTGATAAAGGTAGTGAGAGTGGCGATCTCACATATTTAGCTTCAATTTTATTTGCACACCAAATCCTTAAATCGTAATTTCTACACTGGCTTTTCATAACACGGATCATGGATTGCCATAACCACGCTGTTTGCTCTTGACGATCCAGCCTCGATCCAGGAAACTGGAAGCATTTCGGCGACGAAGTCATCAACCAATTGGACGTAGTGCGCTTAGCATTTGAAACGAAGGGTGTTAAATATGCCATCCTTCAACCTTGTGACTCCTCCAAAATTATGCACAATGCTCATCAAAGTCTGTTCCGATTCTGATTGCCGTGTAATTTCCTAGTTCTCGAAGAGTGCGTTGAAGTAGTAGGTGCTGCCATTTGATGCTAGCCTAACCAAACTTCTCGTCAACAGTTGAAGTGCCGAACGTTCTGAATTGTGGTGGTGTATGCGACGAAATATAAATTTATACTTTTCGGCAAGTTTACACGGAACACTAGAGTGACTGAAGTAAGGGCAAGACTGCTACAAGAAATCGTGTATTTTTATCGATGATCTGCTGCACGAAAGTCTTGTACAGTCACGGACACTTCTGGGTTGTAGCAATTCCATTGTCTGCCTATGAAATCTATACAAGCCAGAAGTGTCCTTGAATGTACATACTATTGAATAAATTATACCTAACATATGCGATTCTTCTTTGTAAGATCTAAGTTACGATGAACAAAATGCGTTTCTACGGCTCCACATTTAGGCTACGCTATCCGACTGTTTCTAAACCATCTTCGTTCCTTATTTACAGTGTTATGATTATTGTTATTGTTTGTTTTTAATTGTTTGGACTTTTCGCATTCATTCTTAATGTACGTACAGTTCTGAATTGTAACGAATGCATTGACGTTCAATGGAATAATTACAACCCATCACTGTCCGTGACTGTACAAGCTTTTCTATCAAGTCATTTATTTTTATGTAAAAGACAACATATTTAAACATTTTAAAATGAAGAATAAAACCCCAATACAATGGGAAGAAGCCAAATAATGTAACAAACAATCTCAATTTTGTTTTTATGATGTAAAGGTTGTGTTGATAACCATTTGCTGCATGTACGTAAAATTTACGTAGCGCTAGTTATACTGTAATATGGGAGCACACTAGTGTTCTAGGGTTAAGGTGTTATAATAGAGAAATTTATTTACCGAAGTATTGTGCTATTGTCAAATCTGACATAACTTTCCGGGATTCAAACCAAGGATCTCTGTCGTCGTAACGCGATATGCTAACCACTCCGACAGGGGGTGCGGAAATTTGAAGGTTTAATATCGTTTATTTTTGTGTATCAGACAGTGTGTAGATTTTTTCACACTATGGGTCACTTTACACGAGGAAATAGTATTCTATTAGTGATGTTTTAGTTCGTTTGATGCTAATGATCATTTGATGAAGTTTTCTTGCGAAGAACCTCCGGTTTTGTTAGTTTTAAAAAAATCGATGTAACTCCACTCATGCACACAAGTTCGTACATAGAGATCTCCAGTTCGTAATAATGTTAGGTTTGGTGTTTTTGTTGCGGAAATTCGTCAATCTATTTATGTAACCATGGAGTAGTTGTATTGATATTATTATTGGGACACACATAGCGTACAAATGAAGAGCTCATATGATTAAACAACCCGATTTGGCTACACTTAAAACAATGTCAAGAGGGGCATATACCCCAATTCTTCAAGTGTGATATGCTCTTAATCCCAAGAACCCTGAATCCAAGTGTAGAAATGAAGAACCCCCCTCAGACAGATTTGCCTACACTCAAAACAATGTCAAGAGGGGCTTATGCCCCAATTGTTCAAGTGTGATATGCTCTCAATCCCCAAGAATTCTGAATTCTAGTGTAGAAATGAAGAACCGCCCTCAGACAGATTTTCCCATGTGTGTAAAAGCTACATCTGCCAGATTGTTGTCCATAAACTTGTGAAAAGTATGCCCCCCTTGATATTGTTTTGGCTACACCTAAAACTAAGCCAAAAATGCTTATAAGAGCTTTTGCTAACACAATAATATAATGTAATATATGCTTAAATACTTGTTGCTGTTATGTTAATATGTTACCTGGAATATGCTCAATTTTTTAATTGGACACCAGCCTCAACTCATATATCTAATGCTAAGACAATGTAATATGCAGAGGCCCTCTAGAATTGCTCTGTGACTCTCTCATTTCTTACATCATAAACATATGATTTTTCACCTATAAGAATAACACTACATATGGTGTCATCAGGGAGTGTATCGTGGAATTCACAGATAATTTTAATGTTTGTCCTGTCATTAACCACAACTTGTTTTCTTTTTGCAGTGTTGATGACAAACATTGGTCTCTGTGCTTTGAATTCATCTGGTGTGTAATACATGTCAGTATTGCCAGTAGTGACCCTTTTGTATGCTGTAAATGCCTCATATAATTTGAGGAAATCATCCTTGGACATGTCTAAATTATAATTTTCTCTAGGGAACACCTCTTATCTGCCATTTTTAAGATATATGTTCTTGATGTAGCAGTTATCAAATTTACTTGAATTTTTTTCCTGATTATTGTTTCTTCCAGTCTGAAACAGAACCACCACAAAATCTGGCAGGTCATATTGTATACTGGAGAATGAATTTGTAGCATCACACTCATAATAGGTACCAGTGGCAGGCTTCTGTACACATTGATATGAATAAAAATTGTAAAGGAATCTGTGGATTTTTTTGAATATCTGCTTTGTATTTAAGAGCATAACTGGCCTCATATTCAACAACCGGGATTCTTAGCTCCATAGTCTGAATAAGGCACTTGCCCTCATCAGGTAGGGTATTAGGCAGAGCTTCCCCTGTAGAGTTTAATGTACTGTACCTCATCAAAGCATTATTATCATTGGCAGCTCTTCTAAATGTGATTCTTAAACCACCCTTCCACATAATATCTTTGTAATCTGAGAAGAATCCTGGCAACAGGCGCATGGGGAACAGCACTGTGTGGCTCTTGGATAATATTTTATCACCAGCCTCAAATCCACCTATTTTGTAGTAAGAAGCCTCGGTTTTGGATAATTTTAGTGTGGGCAAAGCTGTGGAGGTAATGCCGGGGTAATCCACTCTGTTTATAACAACACCATGTTTTCTCATCTCAATTTCAGAGAACAGATGTGGCACAAAATTATCCACCAATCTTATATTTGAATTTGCCGGATAATCTGTACCATCGAGCTTTACAACATCAAATTTGATGTATAGATCTGCTCTGTGGGGGTGTATAAAGCCATCCCCTACATCAAGATCAACCTCAATCTTTGTGTTGGGTTGATTTAAATTTGCGACGGTCCTCCTGTTTGGAGGGAATGATTGTAGCTCATAACTCTCAATATTTTCCATTTTTTTGTATGTATTTTTATTTAAATATTAATTTCTATGATGGCAGTTGTTGTGGCTCCTGCAAAATCAACTAATTCTTCTTTTTCATTAGTGACCATCAACTCAATGTAATCTATTCTATTATGGCACACAGGAAAATATAATGTTGGTGATGGAGTGTAGATGATCGGTTCCATAAATTCAGAGTTAGGTTTGAATGTTGCAATGATGCAAGTTTGTTTGTGAGTGCCTATGCCATTTGATTTGGTGATCATACCCTCAGCCACATTACAGTGAATATTTAGAGTCTCTATGGCTAAGAATTTAGGTATATTAATAGCAGTGTGTTTAATGGCCGCTTCAAGTTTTGTGTTGTTCTCAAAGCCTAACAGCTCTCCTATAGTACCCAGATCCACTGTTTCTGTAGCAGATACAATCTGTACTCCGTGAGTGACAGAATTTTGAGTTAATACTATACCTCTGGGTAACTGAGCATTTAGAGTAGATAGATTATATTGCCCTGGAGCGATGACAATTTTTTGATCCCCTACTGCAATTGTGTTGTTGTGGTGCGTAATATTAAGGATCAAGTACATGCCATAAAATGCTCTGAGAGCTATTGTTTTGTGATATACTATATCATCATGTAATCTAAGTTTCAATATTGAATTTTGGCTGGTGAGATGGAATACCCCCATGATGTTTCAGATACCACAGGGCTTTTTGAAAATTTTCAATTGATGATTTATTTATTTGAGACATATATCTAAGAACAGATAAACACAAATATCCACAATTAACATCTTTGAAGTTTTGAACACGGGCATTATTGTAATAAAGATTAGTTGATTTTAGATATTTTACTAAATTTTCAGGTGGAACACCTCCAAATGAATCAAACACAAATGCCTCATCTTTTAAATATTTAAGATAACAGATCCAGTGAGTGCCCTGATTTTTGTACTTATCCAAATTAACTATGCCACACTCTTTGTTGAGTGGTTGTTCTGGTACATACCTCTAAAAATTTTTATGCCCAGTGGCTTGATTAAATCTTCAATATCTTGGTTTGTAAGCGGCTCTTGTTTTTTTAAACTTATTCATGGCTCTCTTAACACCTTTGCCTTGCTTCTCAATGGGCAGGTTATGGCGCCTCTGCTCATCTAATTCTGCTTTTTTCTTCTTGGCATCTATTACTGTTTTTGCTATGGAAGCTGATCCCCCAGCCAAGCTCCCCACATCCCCAAGTGCTGCTAAGATGGCCGGGATAGTAAATATAAATCCACCCACATGTGATTTTTTCTTGATTGCTGTAATTTTTTTAATTGGGGGGTACTAAGTAACAATTTCTTACCATGGCCCTTGGCAAGACAATAATTTTTTTTCTTGCGCTGCTTTTTGGTTAAAAGACTATCAATTGTTTTAAGAGATTTAAGACCTGCATAAGGTATCTGATACATAAAACCCTTGGCCTTCATGCTAGGTTTATTATATATATAATCACAACCCCCACCCCAGTTTTTGTTTGGTGTTCATAGCTATGGTAGTCCCCAATACTGCTATTTTCTCACTTAAAGAAGCATATTTGCTTAGAAATCTACCAAATGCAGCCTCTTCTAATTTCTTGTCTGCAACATGTCTCTTGTCAAGATCAGAATGTGTGTTGTATGCTATGTCATGGTCTCTGCAAGCAGCATCTAGGGGATTAACACCAGGGCCCCCTCTGTTTAATCTATGGTCTAGTTTTGTGCCTGGACCACAATACTGATAGCCTGGAATGTGTAGTTCAAATGGCAGCTTGTTTATAATATCATTAACCAGCCCCCGACCCTCAGAAATATACCAAAATTTAGGTGGTAGAGTATAAATAATTTTTATAAGATATCCAATCCCCTTAGTGTCATTCACTATAAAATTAGACAATTTGGTGCTTATCATGTCCATAATACCAGCCTTTTCATTGTAAAAATTGTGGTTGCCAGCATTTTCTTCCCCAGCTATTACCAGCAACTTATCTACAAATTTCCTGACATCATCAACGCATACAAATTCTTTAGGCAGGGTGTTGTATTGTTTGATCCCACTACCTGTCTTGATTTGTGACCATATGGGCTTGATTAAGTTGTTGTATTTTGCTCCACTGCTAGACTTGACTCTTTTTTGTGTGGGATCATTGTTCTGGTATAGTGCATCTGATTTTATTAATATTTCTTTGTAATGCTCATAATCTTGATCTGTATAGCTGCCAGGTCTCTTCCTAGTCATCAGTTCCCACAATCCAGGTGTGCCAGGATATTTAACAAAACCATCTTTTTTCTCCAAGATGAGATTCTGAATATACAATCAGATCATCTCCCATAAATGTTACTCTGAAATTGCCAATTCTATATATGATGCTACCATCGCGCTCTGTGTCAGCATATAAGCCAAAGACCTCATCTTTGTTGTCTTTAGGTGTGCTTAAATATTTTTGAGCAAGAAGACCCAATTCAATAGGATCCTGAGTAGCTTCAATTCTTCGAGGAGCAACAGGACTAGGTGTATGAATACTAGAAAGTGGGGTGAATGCATAATCTAATATGTTTCTTGCAGCTACAGGTACAAGCTCTGTGATCAAATTTTGATTTTGCTCTGTAACAGTTTTGATATTTTTACCTAATTCACCAATAGCATCAATAATAGGCTGTTCTGTGCTCTTGTGTTGCTCAAAAAAACCTCTGTTCTCTGATTTCAATCCCTTAAACCTTTTTACAAGATAATCTCTTAATTTAAGATCATCAATGATTGGCCTTTTCATGGTTATTTATTTATGTTTCAATGTCTAGAAAATTGTTGATTTTATTTCTGCATTTGCCACTATTAGGTTTTCTTGTCATATCAATTGTAACAAAGCCATAACTGTCCTGGTTCCAGCACCCATTGCCAAACTTGGAAAAATCATTGTAGCTCAAGTCACCACCTACATATTCATCATGTATATGTTTGCGGTTGGTATGATCTTGATGAAACACACATATAAAATTGCTGTTGTCTCGGATCAGCTGCTTCGGTATTTTAGAAAAGTCTGTGCCAGGTAGAAGCAATCAATGTTTTTGTGTTGTCCCTGTGTAAAGAAATTTCTAACCTTGTTTTGATTATCCAGTATAATATCATCAAACACAACAACAGAATTATCGAGACAGTCATGGAGTGGCTTAACATCTGATTGAAAAGTGGCAATATCCAGTCCATCATATAGCTTCATCAGCTGCTGATATTTTAATTGTTCCAAGCTCTTAGAGAAAACATACAAGTGCCTGTTTTTTCCAGTCTAACCAGTTAGGTGCCAATAAAAAATTATCAATCATTAGTGTAGTTTTACCACAAGCCGATGGCCCAAGAATAAGACATCTAATATTATCAGGCAGCAATTTTCCATTTCTCTTTATCTGCTGTTCAGGATCTGGCAGCCTTTTTATAACATCCCAGGTGTTCATATTATCACTTTGTTTGCCTCGATCCAGCTGTGTTCTGGGAGACCTAGCCATTTGACAAGTATCTTGTTGCCTTTTCTGCGGATGATTTTTCTATGAGATATGTGTCAGGCTGTTTAGTTTTGCTGAGCTCTTCTTCATAAAACCTGCCTTTGAGAATTTCTCCTTGGTGATCTTTTATTATATATGTGTATCGGGTCCCAGGTTTAACTTCAACCACTGTAAATAATTCAGTGCTCCAGTTTCTTGCAAAGCCTCTTTTGAATAAGTGCTTATATTTGCTGATTCTTACTTTTCACCCACCTTGTATTTGGCTTTTCTTGTTGTTGGCTGGTATCTAGGATAATAACCAGTTCTGATCAATTTTTGCTCATCAGATGAAGTTACCTCAGAGGGTTTCATGTTGATTGTGGAATGGACAGAGTTGTTATATTTATGTAGAAGTTCTGGAAGAATATTAAGCCATTTATAATTAGCTTGAAGTGTGAATTGTTTATACATATGATTTTTTAGGGTTTTGTTGAATCTTTCTACAATTGAGGCCTTGAGATCACTGTAACTCGAGTAATGTTGTATTGCCTGGCTTTTAATAAATTGTTGGAACACAGAATTATAGAATTCTTTGCCATTATCTGTTTGCAAATAGCGCGGTGATCTTCCACTCTGATTGATGATTGTCCTGAAGGCTTCTGTAACACATGCTCCAGTCTTGGATTTGAGTGCCACAGCCCAGGCAAATTTTGAAAATGTATCTATGACAGTGAGTAGATACTTGTAGCCCTTGTTGATTTTGTCTAAGTTTTTCAGATGTCCACTTGCCAACTCAACCAAGTCACACTGCCATAAATCATCTATGCCCTTTGTAACTACTGGCAGTCACTTATAATTATGTCTGGCTTTTCTGTTTAATTCATCATAAATAATTTGTCTAGACATAATATATAAACAAGAATATTGCAACTATGGGGTGTTCAGCAGCTGATACTACAGGATTTTCTAAATATAATTTGTCCCCTATTGTATTTAAATTCGAGAGAGCCATCATCTTCTTCCAATTGTTGTTTCAATTGCTCAGAGTTGGTGGCCTGGGTCTTAAATTTAACTTGAAGAGCTGCTACAGCTTCTTCTAAACTTTGAAAATTATCCAATATGGCCCAATCAGTATATTTCTGAAGCAATAATTTGAGTTCAGAATCAATTTTAAGAAGAGGGTCCATGCATTGTGATTCTAAATTTGTAATTTCTAGTTGAAAACTGGCATTGAGTGTGGTTTGTAAAGCTTGTAAATCACTTCTTAATTTCTTGACTCTGACATCAAGCATCAGAATCTCATCACTGTGATCTTCATGTCTTGTATGGCCAAATATATCATTAGGCATTTTTGTTTTAGCGGTTATTTATTATTGAATATCTAATTCTTAATTCTATAAAAAAAAGTATAAGCTTGTCAAAGGATCCCGGGACCTCAATATATAAGCAGTCACCAGCAGAAACAGTATATACAGTGCCAGAAATCATGTTTGAGTGCTTAATTCTATAAATATTTCTCCCTATTGAAATCTTGACATTACCCTCTGGGGTTGTAATAAATTGTAATTGACCACCTACAGGTAATTGGTAATGATTTAAATTATTGTTAAATATGTACAATATTTTTCCTGTTTTATCATCAACATCTGTAAGAATGCTGTTCAGGTGAATAATTAACAAACCACTTAGTTTAGATATTATATCAGAAGAGGGTTGTGGTGTTGGCAGGTTCATAACAGCCTGTTTTTTGAACCCAAATAAGTTCATAGGCATGTTTATTTATTTCAAATCATGCTCTGTAATTGGGCATTGTTTGCCACTTCTCAAGTCACAATGACCCCATGGTAGAGTATGTATGCCACGTGATAAAATACATCTCTTATCATCATGTGGGTCCAGAGCCACTTTTCTTACAATATTTGTAGTCAATAAGTGATCCGCACTCTGAATTCTGCATTCTGATGTTCTGATTGTGCTACATGATTTGAGACAATTTTTGTAATCTTCAAATTCAAGCTCTTTGTCAACAGTTACTCTGTCAATGCCCTTGGCCTTTCTGGCAACAACACCACTACATGTTTCAAAGCTGTACATCTTGGCCCTTAACCCAGCAAATGCCACAATAACATCACCAAGTGTCTCATCTTTTAACTTGCCAGGCACCTTTTTGTTGTGGGGTTGAATATTCAGATGGCCTGGCAATTCACTGGTATCAAAATATTTAATTAATTCAGGCTGTGATATATCTTGATAAATATCTTTTGTCTGAATATCAAGAATAAAACTATCTGTGTCCATGTACATCAGTTTTACACTATCACCATAAATAGGCTTCAACACATCATAATAGAGTTTTAACATGTGTAATTTGGCCAATTCCAATATCACAGCCCCTACATAAATAGGCTTATCAAACTTAATCTTTGTTTTTTTCATGTTGAAGAGTGCCATATTCTCATCATAAATTCTTCTATAATTGAAATTAGGTTTTGCTATCAATTTTTTGCTCAGGCTGGGGTTAGTAATTATTTTAACATCAGTATGTTTTCTGACATTTTCTATGGTTTTGCCATACACAGAATTGACCATGAATTTAAACAAAGATTTATCAAATTGGCTCATTGCAGATGTTCGAATCACTGTGTTTGTATCAATATATGGATTCAACCATCTTGAGTGCCTGAACCTCAAAACTTTGCCAACTTTGGTCACTTGAACACCATGATGCATCAGGAACTGGAGGTTTTTGTAATATATAACATAATCCTGTTTTGGCTCTAGAGTCATCATCAATTTCTTCTGTTTAGAGCCAGGTGAGCACTCAACCTCAGGAATTGTGGGCAGATGAGAAAATGTGTTGTGTAAATTATCTGGAATTGTTAGATCAACTTCTAAGAACAGCCCATAGTTACTGTCATCAAAATCCTGAAGATCTTCAATATTGAAATCTTCAACCCACTCAAGCCCTGCATATGGCAATTAATCCATCATAGCATAACCATAGAGGCTGTTGGCATCTACATACAGTATATAATTTGATGGCAGTGCTGGATCATAATCAGGAATATATTTGTTATCAGCTCTGGCATATCTCTGAGAGCATTTCACCATCCCTCCTAATATACATTGTTCCATAAAAAGATACATGTCCTGATCCTGGATCAGATCTAATTGCATTTTAGTGTTTAAAAACATTGCAGACCATGCTAAGCCTGGTGCACTGTAAAAATACATTGGATCCAGTTTATAATTTTGCATAGAAGATTTTCTGAATGCGTGAAGTATATCAGCTAAGAGAGTGACATCAAGTTTTAAATATGCCTTGTGATAATCACCAAATGTCTGGCATTTTAAATTGTTCAACATCAACTGGGCATGGTGATAATCATCATCAGTGATTCCAGATGCTCTGATTTTGATGTAAAACACTTGTTGTGGTGGCAGAGAACACTCATCAAATTTAGAAAAATCTGTAACATAATCATATGGATATACACCCTTCCGCCTAATTAATTTCAGGTCCTGATTTTGAAACAAAGCACATGTGATTTTGAATTGATCATCAGATAATTGACTGGCCAGTATAACCAGGCTAGCAGACAGAATTCTGTAGGAATCAAGAAATCTTAAGTGAATAGGAACACCATCAACTTTAATTATCTTGCTAATGGCAATATATTTCTCATCATTTTCAGCTAAAATATTTAAATTCTGCTTGTCAAACCCCTCGTACCTGATCAGATGATGGAAATCATAATTGGATGTACCATGGCAAAATATAGGGACAAATTTTGGTCTCTGGATCTTAATATTACAGCTTTTAAACAGGGCCATTTTGAATTTACCATCTGTATGAGAATGGTGTTTCACCTTGATATTTGTATCTGAAAATTCAGAATCACATACCGGGCATTTTTCTGCATTGTTGAAATCTTCAATCTGTTTCTCTGTTAAAGGCAACATTGGTTTTGATTTTAATAAGATATTAGATGCTGTGTTATGGCACTCATTTTCTATTCTATGTGCAAATTTTTTGATGGCATCTGGTAACATGTATAAATATTCTTCACTAACAACACCATCCTGTACAACAACATAATAAAAACTAGAAGGTTCATGTAACTGGTATGATGTAATTGAAGATTCCTCAGGATCTGGGCTACAGAATGCAAGAGGTTTGAGGTTTGATTCAAAATCACAGACTATATATGCTGGGTGTTCCAACAAGGCTTCAAACTTTTTGAATTTGGCATTTTCACTTGGATTAGGCATAAACATATGAACAGGTTTATGGTTGCCACAGTATTTCAGATGCTCAATTAACTTGTTTTTAGCAATTTCTGCATTTTTTTCACGAACCCCATTTACCATTTTTTGACCATCAAATACAGTTAAACATCTTCGGCACAACTTGAATATTGTATTGGATTTGCCTTGTTGTATTCTGACTAAAGCTTCAAGACTGTGTATCAGAGTGTAATGGTGTGTGTCATCCCCTTCAATTAAGAGCAGATCAATCGGAACAGCAGAATCACCATCAAGTGTACTGATTCTGAGAGGTGCTATCAAGCAATTGCCACGGCCAGTAGAACAAATAAATACATTAATAGATAATTGTTTACCATTGATATCCCTGGCCTTTTTTTCAAATTTATCAATATTCTGAACAGACATTGGATATTCTAAGCCCTCCATTGCATCATCAAAATTGTGTTCATATTGTTTATAATAAGTTATTCTCTCAGGATGATCTAAAACTGGATACAAAGCATCTAAAATACACCACAGAAAACATTTCTCATCATTATTTTTTATGTTAACCACGGCTCTTTTGTTTTTAATATTGGCAGTTAATGGCAGATATGTAGAACCTTGTAATGGGCTGAATTCAGAAATATTAACATATAACTTGTGTGGAGATCCGCATAGGCTCCATCCTGACTCTTTTCCAGCAAATATAGAGTGTTTAATATTCAATTGATCTATCAAACTGCTTATTATTTTGTCTAAATTGGCATTTGAATATACAGCTACAGTTTCTGTAAAGGGGGGGTGTGTAAATTTTGTGCCATTTGGTTTCTTATATTGTGTAAACAATTTGCAGACAGCTTATCAGAGCCATTTTGTGCATTTAGAATTGCCTGCACATCAGGATTTATACTGTTCAAAAAATTCTTAATGTCGCATCTTGGCTCTGATTTAAAACAGTGATCCCTTAATTGGCCATTAAAACTGCTATGGATAGGTGGTGCATAGCGTGGCTGCTTTGCCGGTCTAGCATTAACAGGTGCTTCATGCTTCCTTTTCAAACCAGATGTAGATGGTTGTGAGGGCAATGTTGATGACTGTACATAACAAGTACACTTATGCCTTTTGTAATATGCCTTGCTTAATATTTTATGGCATCTTGGACACATTTTTGTGGTCTTTCTGCATTTCTTAGGGTCACAAATATGCCGGTGCCTAGACCAATTAGAACTAGATATATTTTTATTGCATTGATTGCAATATTTTTGATTTGGCATTTTTATTGTTTATTTATATAAAATTTCTTGGTCCAAAAAAACAGAACTATGGACAATATGCCAAAACAATTATAACAGCAGTTAGTGGCTAAGCTGATGCTTTTACACCCAGACAACAGCAATAACTAGGCTCTGGTGATCCCCAATACAAAATAATTTTGCTCTATTATGCTGTTGTATAACACACTTTACCAGGTTTCAGATCTGGGAGCTATCAGTTGTATATCAACTAGCAGTGAATATTCTAAAAATCTCACGTGTGGAGATATTATTTTGCCACATGAATTTCAATCTTACACATTTTATCAGGACTCAAACCCAGAGCTCTTGTTTACAAGGCAACAATATTAACATTTTGCCATCAGGGGAGGCCTCACATTTTACCAGGACTCAAACCCAGAGCTCTTGTTTACAAGACAACAATATTAACACTTTGCAATCAGGAGAGGCCTCACATTTTATCAGGACTCAAACCCAGAAGCCTCTTGATTTCAAGGCAATAAAAGCCATGGGGCTATGCACCACACTCTACTGGGTCTCACAACCCAGGAGCTAAGAGCTCTATGTCAGCTAATACAGACAAAATTGGATTTTGAACTGTGCAATGAATATTCTGTAAGTCTCACTTGTGTTTATATTAACAGAACAAGGCAAAACCAGAATTGTGCTCAGGCTTGCATGACAGCATACAAGAGGGCAATGTTCTTTTACCAAGAATTTTCCCCCTGTTACACAGAAATATTAATGGAAGTTTTATGCCCTTTCAGTGAATTCTGTGTAGATTATATCTCTTGCGTGCCAGCATATAAAGCCACTAGGCATGCAAGCAAAACATTAGTCTTCCCGATCAAAACTTTTTGATAGATTAATATATTGCTGAGCTAAATAATTGCTTACCCTGGGCAATGAAACTGATCAAAAGATTAGGAAGAACATAAAACAGCCTGCCCTTGTCCAAGTAATGATCTATTGTATTGATCTGTAAGTTGTAGAGCATAAAAATATGAGCATCTTGGCTTAGTTTTAAGTGTAGCCAAAACAATATCAAGGGGGGGCATATTTTTGACAAGTTTAGGGACAACAATCTGGCAGATGTAGCTTTTACACACATGGGAAAATCTGTCTGAGGGGGGTTCTTCATTTCTACACTAGAATTCAGAATTCTTGGGGATTGAGAGCATATCACACTTGAACAATTGGGGCATAAGCCCCTCTTGACATTGTTTTGAGTGTAGGCAAATCTGTCTGAGGGGGGTTCTTCATTTCTACACTTGGATTCAGGGTTCTTGGGATTAAGAGCATATCACACTTGAAGAATTGGGGTATATGCCCCTCTTGACATTGTTTTAAGTGTAGCCAAATCGGGTTGTTTAATCATATGAGCTCTTCATTTGTACGCTATGTGTGTCCCAATAATAGTATCAATACAACTACTCCATGGTGACGTTATAATATCGTTCAGCATTATAATTTATATATTCTCGCTAAAAAAAGACACATACATTATCCTTGTGTGTTTCATAATTCTAAACCACCTATGGTTTTTAACTGAAATGTTATCTAAAGCAGTACACGAAAAAACGTCCACACTATACAGACAATCATGCTGCTGACTGCTGTTGTCTATTGTATTGCTGTATAATTGGAAACACTTGCGGAACATAAAATAATTTATTGAATGCAAAGGTCTGTAGGATCCACACGCGTTGCATGAGATTAAATTGTTCCTCTCACGTATGCATACCACTTGCAAGAATAAGACGTCCAACGAATTCACACTTGCAAAATCGAGCAACATCTTATACTTCACTAGTGGCAATATTCCATTTATATTTAATGTTCAAATACGAGTACAATTTATGCACAGAAACACTTTGTAAAAGGCCAGAATTATTAGTCTCTTTGGACTTGGAGGGTATATTGACATGTTGGGGTGTTTTTATTCCTCACTCAAAATAAAAATTTACATGTATGTAGTCACTACTGACTTTCTTCTGTAGCTGCGGGTACTGTTCGTTCCATTAGTGTTTGTTGACTCAGGGCTTCCACGGCTCCTCTCTTCTAGTCGTCGTTAGGAAACGTGAATTGGAACGAATTGGAACGTTTTTGTCTTTCCGAGCGTTTTCCTTTCATCTGTCTTATAGCTTGGAATTCATCTTCTTCCTAGGATTCGTCCCCAAATCCGTCTTTGCTTCAAAGGAGATTCCTACATTTTGCAATTCTGTCTTCTTGTCAGTGTTTTTCACTAGTTGTGGTATATTTTCTGAAGTGAGTCTGATACTGTTAATTGGGCATCATGTTGTTCGTCCTTCTTCTTTTCTGCATCATTATTCTTGCTTTGGTGTCTACTAATTTTAAAGGTATATACTCGTATAAATGTGATTTTGGTTTTACAACATTTTCTTTAGAAGCCATATTTGCAGGTTCAAAGATATAAGGCTGTATTTAACCTTGTTCTGTGTGGGATCGTTGCTTTAATTAAATGCATCCGATGGTTTCACAATTCCTCTTTATCTTTTATAATCTTATTCGGTATAATGTTTTGGACGTTCTCGATGGATGGGCTCGCACAATCTAGTGGTTCCTGGATATTTAAAGCAGATATATCGTACCATACCCTGTTCGATTAAGAAATATTGACCCTGGCAGGCCTTGTCAGCTCCTGCTCAGAATGTGTAGAATAAGCTTTCTACAGGAAATGGTAAGAACACTGGCCTTTGGCAAGAGGTGACGAGAGGCCAAGCGAGTGTTTAAATACGTGCGCATGAGAGCGACACGAGGTCTTTTTTAATCTGGAATCATCGGAGAAGCAGGAGCTACTGGTCTTATTTCTAAACCGAACAGGGTAAGCTAGTCTACACCCATTCTGCCATTTGCATTGCTCACTTCAGTCTAGAAACGAATCATGAGTCTATTTTTATGAATAGTTAGATATTTGTACCTGCCCGTTCAGGGCTGTCTCTACCATCAACTAGTACTAATAGTACACCCCTATTTAAGATCCCCGCGTTCAGAGGAACGCTACGATATTTTCCAAATAAGAAGTGTTCATTGTATCTTCAATACCCAAGAAAGTAAGCCTCCACTAGCTAATTACCGAAATGGTGTTTCCGTCAAGTTCGGTGCTCGAATGTAAACCAAACACCTCTACTTTGTCATCCTTTCGGCTACTTATATATTTGCGGGTTTCGGAAGTTTTTCAATCCCTTCCAAGCAGACAGATATTTCTAGGGTGTTGGTGGTTGTATTGTCACCTGCAATTAGGTAAAGACATTTCAGTTCTGGTGTGGTCTTGCAGCTTGGTAACTGTGACGTGGTCGCGTCCTTTAGTATCATGGTATAAATTTGGAAGCTAAACAAAAATATGAAATAGGTTTTGTTATACCAGTAAGTACACGACCACTTCACATCATCACTGGCCAAAAAAAAATAGAGCCACAAAAAGGTTGGTTGCCCAAAAATACTAGACCTGTACAAATATTCGAAAAAAAACCCACAACTCTTTTCTCTTTTGCTCTATTCCACTATTTATTGCTACCGTGGTAAAATCACCATTCAGTCCAAAACGATGACCACAGATATAATTGGCCCCCTTGCGCTGACTCAGAAATTAACGTGGATCTTCGAGCACCAATCCCCACCATACCATATATTTCCCAGCTTATCTAATCGTCGAGATTTAGTATTGGTTTCCGTGTTCGTGGTCGTCTAGCCACGAAAACGGAAACGCTCTCAACATATATATATATCAAAGCAAGGTGGAACGCTAATGAACGTAAATATAAGAACCATTGCATACGTCATACTTCAATTTTAGTGTCCATTTATTGTAACAAATTAGCACCCGGACAAATAGAAACATCTCCCCAACAATTGGACAAACAATCTCTCCCAATATATATATATATATATTTAATTGTGTGTACAATATAATAAAACCCACGTGGCAAAAATAAATACTTCCCTTTTTTGCTACATGTCGTTAAAATTTATAACACGAAACACCCGTTAAATAAATACAAAGTCATATTTGTGGTTTAGGTGATCGGAATCCTATATCGACGAAATTATCAACAATCAAGGTGGCGATTTTTTAACTGTGTTACGTCAGTCATGGAATAAATGCACTAAGTTTTAAATCACAAAACGGATAATTCCAAAAAGACTATTCCTGAAAATAATTACTAAACAAAAAGGACCGGTCACTTAACTTTAACATAAACTGAAATAAATTAAATTATTATACCCCGTTATTCCATGTCCAGACATCAATCCAATGCCACAGTCAAATTCGTATGTCGACTCGGATCCGATCACCCTCGTCCGTGACCAAGGAAGGAAAAGGAAGCTCCTTACTATACCAATGCCTCCGCTGCAACGTTCTGTTCTCTCGGGAGAAAACTTCGCCCGCAGCCGAAGCTTTCCCCCTTTAGTTACAAAGTTCTCCGCTAGGGGAAACGGTGTTGACAAATTTAATCTGCTCGACGTCCAGAGCCGAGCGTCAAGAACACAATGATGTGGTGGAGCTTCTAAAATTATGCGAGTTATAAGCAAACACCACACCCTCCCCCTACATCGAGAAACATCAACACAGGCACCTTACAAAACAGTCATAAAAAAGGCAAGGCAACAATCCTAATAATTTACAAGCATTACAGCAATGACGAATAAAAGTGAAAATACTAAACATCAAATTTGCCCATAAATACCATGACTAGATATAATTTGTAAGCAGATAATATATTTCAAATTTCCCATAATTTTCCTGTTTTTGTCCTTTTGTGTATATTATTATTTTTTTTACATTTTTTTAAACCCAATAGTAATAAAAAAAGGTAAAGTGTTCCCCTGTGCATAGCACAACGCCATGAAGGCGTATAGGGGTGTGGGGTAACGCCCCACACTTTCTTGATCCGGTCGTGAGTGGGGTGATGTGATCAGCATCACGCCCCTGACCGCCTTTACCCCCCAGGGTTTCCATGTTATTCGACGCTGGGTAGGCGCCGGGGCCGCTTCCACCGTTAGAAAAGTTCCCGGATTTGAACCCAATAGTAATTCCCATCAAAATAAATGCGATATATGAAATATACAAGCTTTCATCCTAACACCATATGAGCACGAAAGCTCCATTATATTAAAGAAACCCACAGAGATATATGAAAACTCACTCAAGTGATAAACATACACAGATATATATATATACAAATATGATAAAAACATAACATGAATATACCTTTCCCTGAATGAAAAGATGAAAATAGCGAACCAGCGCTTTTAATATAAATACAAATCCATCCCCATGATGGATACCAATTTTCTTTAAATACCGGAGATTCAAAGTTCAAAAAATATGGAAATATTTGGGTATGCAAACAAGGCAAATAACAACTCAATCACACTTGACACCTTTTGCGGATAGAACCTGTAAAAAAGAAAGGCTGTCCTGCCAAAGAAAGTTTCTGCTCAGTAACATCCTAATGTCAGAATCCTCTTCTAGCCAGGGTACAACCATAACCTCCAATCCATCAAACGCATTCCGTTTCATTCCATTAAGTACTCATATCCACTTGGGGTTTGGATTCCTTTTTTTGTGAAACACGCCCCTTCTCCACGGACATCAGAGTGCTTCCCGCACAATAGAATCAGGAGAATACATTCACCATAGAAAGTACATCCAATCCATATTTGCAGCCAATCCATTTCGACACAATCTTGGCGAAAAAAATCCATTTCTCGAATATTAAGGAGCCTACGTCAAAATGCATCCCGCATAATGAACTCCATTAAAGATAATCTTCTGAAATCTTGCTACGAAGATTAAATATACAAGGTATTTATACATCCTTGAAAACTTTTCACTTTAAACACTCACATGTGGAGGTACAAAAAGCATTTGTGAGATAAGCACATTGCACTCGAAAAAAAACCTCGAACGAACTTCACTAAGTGAACACATCCTTGGGAACCTTGCAGGAGAAAAATACAGTACCAAACATACCGGAAATCCATCGGTGTGAGCCCGTCTACACCGTCACAGAGATCCAAATTCCATTTCCATATTATCCATCGACGAAACGACGAAAATGTCCAATCCCGGCTGCGACGAAACAATTCCAGGCAGTGGCAACCATTGAAGAGCAGGTGCATGCGAACCAAGCAGAATCTGTAGTGGCAAGTCAGCAGGTGGCAAGCCTACAGCAATCGTGCATATATTGCGGAACATATCTCCATCGAAGTAAAAAACATGAAACAAAAAAAATAACCCAAGCATTAATAAGAAGAAAGAATAGAATAGAAGAAACAAGAAGGTATAGAAAAGAATAATGAAAATATTCACGCAACAATTAGTAATATGCCAAACTTACTACAATTTTGATTCCGAAGTATACAAGACAAACTTTACAAATTATGCCCCTGTTGAGGGGTATTCGGTAACCGAACTCTACAGAATTTTTGAAAATGCCCCCATCGGAAACAGCGGCGGCATTGCACATTTCTTACATTATTTGACCTCTGAATGGTGCCTGTTAAATTCACATTAGGAGAAGGCGTCGCGGTTAACCTTTGTATCGAAGTTTCATCTTTTGTATCATCATTTGCAGGAGCCACGTCAAATTCGTGCTCCATAGAAGAATTTTCTTGAGCAGGGCTTTCCACATTCAAGAGGCAAGCGCCTAGATCTGAATCAGGTTGGGAAAGCACCTCTTCCTGATCTGACCCTTCCCGTAAATGAAACGGTTTTAAATGCATTACATGCATCTTACGCAGAAGGACTTCTGTATCTGGATCCACCAGTAGGGCAGTAACAGGTCCTAATAATTTCAAAATTTTTGCGGGACCCGCCCAACGTTCCATAAGCTTAGCTGCTATATGGTTTAAAGCATTACTTTTGGGAAATACTTTGTACAGCACCAAATCTCCATTTTTAAACTTCACACCCTGACGCTTGGGATCGTAACGTGCTTGGCGCTTATTCCGTACCTTTACCAAATTTTGAAATACCTCAGACCAAATTTTTGCTCTATCCTGAGTAGGGTTTGCCCCTAAATCATCATCCCCCTGAAGTTCCCAAAAGAAATGCAAGGGACCATCTAACTCTCTACCAAAAATAATTTTAGCTGGTTAACATTTGGTACTTTCATGTACTGCAGTATTAAATGCGTAGGCAATTTGCTGAACAGTAGTATTCCATGCCCGATGGTCTGTAGAATGATAACAGATCAGGGCAGATTTCTAATTACGGATAAAACGTTCCGCCAAGGAAGGGTTGGGATAATGCACACTAGTATAAATATGTCGGATGGAATGCTCAAACAAAAAGGTGTTGAAGAGAGTAGAGCGAAAATATGAAGCATTATCACAGACAAGTTCAGCAGGGCTACCAAATACATGAAAAAACGACTTCAACCTATCAATTATTTTCGTTGACGTAGCTGCTCGTAGAGGGAACAAAGAAACCCATTTAGAAAAGGCATCTACAACTACAAGAATATACACATTTCCCTTTACCGAGCGAACCAAGGGGACAACCAAATCGATGTATAGGCGTCGCCAAGGGTGACGAATGATATCTGATGAGAGAAAACCCGCAGGCTTCCCTACCGCCAATTTAACCCGCTGACACAAATCGCAGGATTTAACATATGCCTTGATATCCCTCTGTACACCTTCCCACCAAAAAACTGACATGATTTTTCGTGTCGTTTTGGCAATACCCAAATGAGCGCCACCTAAAGGGAAGTCATGATAATAACGACAAATAATATTATGCAGGATTTTTGGTAACACTATACATGCAGCATTAGAGCGCGGCGACTTCCAGACAAGTAAATCCTTGTGAAGGTGATAATGTTGAAGTTGTTGACCATTTTGAATTTTGTCTCGTATATCTTTCAAATAGGTATCCTGCAATTGCAAGATCTTAATATCCCCTGTTGAAAAAGGTATTACAGCAACCTTAGGCGCTAAACATAAAAGTTCAGCAGGTGATGAGGAAGAAGGAAAAGGAACTTCAAATTCTTGTGGAGAGTGTATACGAGATAGGCAATCTGCTACTGGATTTTGTTTGGAAGTGATATGCTGCGTCGTGTAAGAAAAACGGGAAAGATATAATATCCATCTACCAAATTTACCATATTGTTCTGGGTGCTGTAACAACCATGATAAAGCCTGATTATCTGTTTGCAATATGAAGTGCTTACAAGTCAAATAGGTTTCGAATTTCTTAAAGCCATAAACAATAGCACTACACTCTGCCTCATAAATTGACTGACGTCTCTCCAATGGATTCCGCTTTCTTGAAGCAAATGCAATCGGTCGTAGAGAACCATCAGCCTCACGTTGATTCAAGAAGGCCCCAATCGCCAACCCTGAAGCGTCGCATTGCAATACAAAATCTTTTGAAAAATCTAGCAATGCCAAGACCGTATGTTCAATAAATTTCTGTTTTAAAGTTCTGAATTTAATGTCATCCTCCTGGGTCCAACTGAAGGTTGAATTCTTCCTCTTTTTATCAGACAAAAAGGAAGTTAAAGCCGCATAATTAGGAATAAACTTACTGTAAAAACTCAATAAGCCCAAAATTTTCATAACTCCCTGTATTGAACGTGGAGGGGGAATATCCTGAATAGCAGAAATGCGATCAGGATCCATTATCAATTTCCCTTCTTCAATAATATAACCCAAGTACTTGATACGGGAAGCCATCCATACACTTTTGGACGGATTGACCGCAAGTCCTGCCTCCCGAAAGGCTTCTAATACCAACTTAAGATGCTGTATGTGGGATTCCTTGTCAGGTGAAAATATAAGCACATCATCAGAATAATTTACCAGAAACTTATATTTATAACTCCCCAAAACCTGATCCAAGGCCCTGCCAAGGAGTTGTGTACCAAGGTTAATACCAAAGGGAACTCTCGTATAACGATATAAACCCCAAGGAGTACAAAAAGAGGTAACATCACGACTGGGTTCATCCAACGGTAATTGATGGAACGACTTGTTGAGATCCAAAACCGTGAACACTGACGCCCCTTTCAGGTGCTGTAACAAAAGGTCTATTTTCGGGAGTGGAAAAGAATCGTACGAAATCAACGTGTTGATGGTTTTGAAATTACAAACAAGACGCTTCGATCCATCCGCCTTATCCACCATGAAGCAAGGGGTAGCATAAGCAGACCGCGATTCCTCCACAATGCCTTGTTTCATCAAATCGTCAATAATTTCCCTCATAAGTTTTAATTGATTGGGATTTAACTGATAAGGTTTGGAGCGAACAAAAACATCGGACTTAAGGGGAATATGAAACGGGCCCAAACGACATTTTTCTACTCTGTCCGTAACGACGGCATCATAAATAGTGAATAACTGTTGCAGTTGATGACGCAGGGGGTCAATAGGTAAGGGAGAAGCAACATCGTCATTAACTGCAATGTTCGCCCGTGAAGGGGAAGCACATAAAAATGGTACGCAATCAGGCCAATAGGGAAAAGAAATTAAATTGTGATGAAAAGAAATTGAAACATTATGTGAACTCAAAAAAAATCACTACCCAATATCAAATCAAACGGCAATTCATCAGCAATCCAACAAGGCCATTTCCATGACAAAAAATCAATTTTGATTGGTAACAAAACACGTTCCTTTAAGGTGACTGTTCTATTATGCACGTCATTAAGTAATATGGAAGTTTGTTCTATGGGAGGTAACACCATATGCAAGACATTATACCTTGTTCGAGAAAGAATAGACACCGAACTACCTGTGTCCAACAAGGTACGCACTGGATGTGTCCGAACTGTAGAAACAAGAACAGGACATTTAGTAGTGGAAATATCTGACGTAAAACGTTGTTGCAATTTGTGAGCTTGTGAACCTTGAAGTTTATTCTTATCAACCGGCGTGGAGACACACGTAGTATGGGAAACAACCGGGGTACGTAAAGATACAGAGGTTTGACACTTTTTAGATAATGTGTGTTTCCTCGACGCATTTTTCTGCTCCTTTCGATCTAAGTCCCCGGGAGGTAAGCGAAAAGGGATACCGTCCTCCAGTTCAATATGCCAAATATCATGAGCCAATTCAAAAAATTCCTGCAAGGAACGGGGTTTACGCTCGCAAAAAAGGCGATTACGTGTATTCATAGATAACCTCGAAATGATCTCTTCAATCAAACGTTTGTCAGCCCATGTCAATTGCAAAGTACGGGTGGCATCTATAACCTCGTTAAGGTAGTCATACAAAGTCTCAGTTGGAAGTTGACTACGAGTAACAGAGGCGGAAATAAGTTCCTGTAAAGCATTACGGGTGACAAGACGCTGCCAAAGAGCGCACTTAAACACAGGCCATGGGAACTTACGCGAAAGAAAATCAAGCCATCACGTACGAAGTATACCCGCAGTCTTTGGTATGCATTCCAGTAAAATTGATTCAGAGTCAAAAATATTTAATTTGATTACATGTTCAATGGCCAAAATAAATGCAAACAAAGAACGAAAATCAGTGCCATCGACCGAGTGGAAATCTTGTAACAAAAAAATCACCGTATTATAACGGATCTGGAGTTGAATGTCCGAAAGATCTGGCGTTGGAGAAGGCGTCCGCAAAAATCCCAAAGAAGGACTCACCCGATCACGAACTAACTGAGGAGAATGCTGCAAAGGAACTGATCGCGACGGTTGTGATGTTAAATTAGCAGTGGGAGTTACATTTACGGAGGAATTGTCACTGGGAGGACTCTGTGGTATAGTTTCTAAAGATTTGCTAAATGGCCTGGCAGGTAAGGTGGAAGGAACAGCTTGAAGGCTTATCACACTAGTTTCCAAAGCATGCGACATACTATTTCCCCAAAAAGACAATAATGCTATAGCTGAAAGGAAAAATATAAATTACAGTAATCGGTGTTGGGGGGGGGCTGCTCGTTTTCGCTCTGCTACCATTGAATGTTGTGACGTGGTCGCGTCCTTTAGTATAATGGTATAAATTTGGAAGCTAAACAAAAATATGAAATAGGTTTTGTTATACCAGTAAGTACACGACCACTTCACATCATCACTGGCCAAAAAAAAAAATAGAGCCACAAAAAGGTTGGTTGCCCAAAAATACTAGACCTGTACAAATATTCGAAAAAAAACCCACAACCCTTTTCTCTTTTGCTCTATTCCACTATTTATTGCTACCGTGGTAAAATCACCATTCAGTCCAAAACGATGACCACAGATATAATTGGCCCCCTTGCGCTGACTCAGAAATTAACGTGGATCTTCGAGCACCAATCACCACCATACCATATATTTCCCAGCTTATCTAATCGTCGAGATTTAGTATTGGTTTCCGTGTTCGTGGTCGTCTAGCCACGAAAACGGAAACGCTCTCAACATATATATATATATCAAAGCAAGGTGGAACGCTAATGAACGTAAATATAAGAACCATTGCATACGTCATACTTCAATTTTAGTGTCCATTTATTGTAACAAATTAGCACCCGGACAAATAGAAACATCTCCCCAACAATTGGACAAACAATCTCTCCCAATATATATATATATATATTTAATTGTGTGTACAATATAATAAAACCCACGTGGCAAAAATAAATACTTCCCTTTTTTGCTACATGTCGTTAAAATTTATAACACGAAACACCCGTTAAATAAATACAAAGTCATATTTGTGGTTTAGGTGATCGGAATCCTATATCGACGAAATTATCAACAATCAAGGTGGCGATTTTTTAACTGTGTTACGTCAGTCATGGAATAAATGCACTAAGTTTTAAATCACAAAACGGATAATTCCAAAAAGACTATTCCTGAAAATAATTACTAAACAAAAAGGACCGGTCACTTAACTTTAACATAAACTGAAATAAATTAAATTATTATACCCCGTTATTCCATGTCCAGACATCAATCCAATGCCACAGTCAAATTCGTATGTCGACTCGGATCCGATCACCCTCGTCCGTGACCAAGGAAGGAGAAGGAAGCTCCTTACTATACCAATGCCTCCGCTGCAACGTTCTGTTCTCTCGGGAGAAAACTTCGCCCGCAGCCGAAGCTTTCCCCCTTTAGTTACAAAGTTCTCCGCTAGCGGAAACGGTGTTGCTAAATTTAATCTGCTCGACGTCCAGAGCCGAGCGTCAAGAACATAATGACGCAAAAACTCCTTGTTAGAATAACGAGTAGGATGTGGTGGAGCTTCTAAAATTATGCGAGTTATAAGCAAACACCACATAACGTGAGACCACAGACAGAGCATTCAACAGCTTTAAAAATTATGGAATTTTGTGTACCTTATCCTACATATTCACCAGACCTAGCAATGAGTGTTTTTCATTTGTTTAGTCTCCCTCAAGGAGGCACAAGGTGGTACTTTCCGTTGAGGAAAAACAGGGTTACGCAGTGGTCAGTGCATGAGTGGTTACGCAGAAAGTCGGAGGATTTTTTCCCTCGTGGAATCCCGGCAGTAATGGAAGACTGACACACCTGCATGAAATTTGGTAGATAGCATTTTGAAAGTGATGAAGGATTTTGAATCATATTGTATATACATATTCTGCTAATTAAAATTATTATGATTACGTTATGACTCTTCTACATGTATTGTCTTAAATTCATACTGGGAACTTATTTTCAGTTTCAACAATGTCCTCTATTGAAAACGTATGAGTAATGTTATCTCGGAGAGCCGGATGATGTGCTTGCTACTGCTGGGTCACTTGGATAGAAAATGTAGAATCTCAACAAAGGTGTACCGGCAGCTTTTGAAATATTGTTAATCAATGGCCATAACTTCTCGTCTATACCATTAATGTGATTAAAGTAGCAGTAGAAATTTAATGTCCAGAACTTGATGTGTAAATTAAGGAAGTAAAATCGCCTTGAGAAAGAATATTAATTTTTAATCTACTGCAAATTATATTAGGTATAGTGTGGATGTCGATGAGTAAGCCTTGAGAATGCATTTTTATTGTAGTAAAAATTACCGGTTGTGGAAACGGGAGCGGTTGTAATAAAAAAAAATTAAAAGTATTATGTAATGTTGTAATATCGGTGAGGAGTCACAGTCTCAATTTATGAAACACGGTTACTATCATTTAAGAGTAAATGAGCCGCGGTTGCTCAGTCGTTCCTTCGACCTCCGTGGCGGAGTGGTTAGCACAGAGTGCTACTATGCCAGGGGTCTCCGTTTCGAATTCCAGTTCGGACGTTGATGTTGTGAATGTCCCAATGAGCACACAGAGAAATTAGAGAAAATTGATACCCGTGAGAAACTGAGAATAATGCGAAAACGAGGGATACTATCGTTTAGGAGGTATTCCTTAAGGAAATCATTAAGGCGTCTGACTACCATGCGATGAGAGACCCGGGTTGGATCCCCGGCGGGAGAGAACCAAAACTTTCCCCACCTGTTAAAGCGGTTCAGGTGCCAAACACAGCGTCGTATAAAGTGTGTAGTTGAAGGAAAATCTGGGATAGGGTGTGGTGGATAAAGGCAGCCAGGGGTGAGGTGCTGATCTCATCACCCCCACCTTCGGTCATGATGAAGAAAGTGTAGGCCTCTAACTCCACACCCTCTGTACGCTTTCTTTGCGTGGTGCAAAGCACAGGGGATTACTCTTAAAATAACGTAGATTAAGTTAGGATAGAATCTGGAAAAGTAATGCAACTCCTGTCGGGGATATTGAGAACATACATTTCATACAACTCCATTTCTACTACTCCACTATATCTCTTCACTTCCTGTCAATATTTTTAATATCTTGTGAGGATTACGTAATATAATCACTGTATGAAATCCATAATTGTAATAGTCAACACAGTAGAAAAGTACCGTTAAAACGTACTCCACTATACTCATCGTGTGTATTGATCAATGTGCACAACTGTATATTAGATATGTTATGGAAAATGGCCTGTCGACCCAAGAAGGACACATTCTTTTTAATTCTAATATCCTCATTCTGGGCACAAATGTGGTAAGTTAGTTTCAAAATGGCAGAAATAACTGAAATCTTAGCTTCGGATGTATGACACAAGTGTATATGCTTACCCCAAGATAGGAGTATGGTTAAGTTGCACTCTGATAAAATAATGCAAATTCTGTAAATTATATTGAAAACAGACTTCTCTTCTTTAATTATATATACCTAGGTATATATATTTATTTCAGTGGTTACAAATACATTTAGTCTGCATTAAACAGTACACAACATAATTACTTTCGGAAATCATAATTCTCTATTACTATCTTTAATATAAAACATATATAAAATAGTGTAACAAATTCCAACAATTTATTTACCTAAATTGCTTAGAATTGAAGCTACAGCACTTCTTGTCATACTCATAAACTATGCCGAAATATTGCCCACACGGAATTGAAGTTCCATTCCAACGACAATGCTTCATAACATCGCCACATCCACCATTGAAAATTCGTCTGAGGATAAATACATGTTATTACATTATCTGATTTGCTCTAAACATAATATTTCTTTAATTTTCATAAATATTGATGGAAGTAAGAGAAACATTTTTGGGGTATCGTAAGGCAATGGTACTTAACAATTAGTTCTGCTGAGAAATAAACAAGTTAAGGTAAGTTCTAAAAATTACTGAAATATAGCACTGACAGTTCCCATTTCTTTACAGGGACTTCGTTAAAATATATTTCGCGTTATCTCTGCCTCTGTCAAACGTTCACGTGTCACCTTAGCCCTGACAGACAAACTTTCCATGATTTACAGGAAAAATAACCTTAAGTGTGAGAAAAACAACGTTATTTATAATTGTTTATTTAGAAGATTATCATTTTCTTTTTATTTGATTTGCTTTATTTTAGTTCGCTATTTGTGCCACTTTTGGCAAATTTGCGAAGATGGGGATGAGTGACGATATGATGAAATTGATGAATGAACACTTACAAATATCCATGCCAAGGCAAGGATTCGAACCCGGGACCTCTGGCGTCGTAGAGAGATTATGCTTTTAATTTCAAACGTTGAATGTGAAATGTGAGGAAGCGAGAGAAGAATATCTGAGAAGCAACCCTTTCGTCTCTTTTCTGCTGGCCAAAGTTGATGACATGCAGTGAGTACTGTTGTGGTTATATTATTTATTGTCAAACTTAAGTCCTTTCTTATAAACACAGATTCAAAACTTCCGACAAAGACACAGATCACAAATGATCATATTCAATGGCGATCGCTGTACTCGAAGCAGTCTGGAAGGCAGGCTTTCTTTTCATTTTAGAGTTGAATTTTTCGTGAAACTTAGAAGCCAAATGTATCAAAGGTATATTACAGAGAAAAGATGTTCTAGTCGGTTTACACTGCAGAGACAGAGTTGGTATTTATGAAATTTGTCTTTTTATCAACTTAAAGTGGAATTATATTATATCTGGTTTCAAATCGGCGCTTAGTTTTTTCTTCGTTTCACGTTGAACACTCCATTCTCACATTCACAGTTTAAGTCTAAGTAAGGCACTCGTTACTGGTCCTCATAGAAATTAACGAAATAATCATTCCTACCTCAATTTTATTGTAGCATTCATATTAATTACCCTACGTAATATAGAGAATCGGACTTTTTTGTCAAACTTAAACATTAAAGTTTGCTGCACATAGAAGGGTGCCGACGCACCCAGAAATTTTAAATCAATCCAATCCAATTAAAGTTACATACCTATAAAATATTATGGTTTCCCTTTTCAATTATGACACGAAACATTGGCATGCGTAAATCCAGGATCAAATCGCTTTTAGAATCCTTGAAATGTATTATGCATAATTTGCGATAGACTTTTGATAATAAAAAAGTTATATTACAAACCAAGGGCAAAGGAGAGAAACGGATTTTCTATAATGATTAATTCGCTCCTTCATCATTTCTGAATTGTTCCAAGAATCAGTATGGACTGTATTTACGAAGTAAAATAAACTAAACTAACATGCATTTTTGCGCATGAAATAATTCAATATAATTTATAAAATGTAATGTATATTTGAAGAGGGTAGGGTCTGGTTTGATAACAAATTTCTTGACTGCGGTTACTGTGGTTTCTTTTACATGACATTAATAAGAGTGTAATACATTTTGCAACAATATCAAAAACCTGACTTTGAATCATGATATAAGTAGTGTAATCAGCCCGGTTCTGCGTCACAAAGTGGGCCGATTTTTTTTTTTACGATTTAACCTCAGTGATAGCCTTTTATGAGGATTTTTGTGGATTTTATAGCGTTCAACGACATTTTAGTGCAATTTTCATGGCAACTAAATTTCACACCTAGTCACCAAGTGAGCCGATTTTTTTTTACGATTTAACCTCAATGATAACCTTTTATGACTATTTTTTGTGCAATTTTCGCACTACGATCTTACGTGATATAACTTAACCTATTCACTGATTATATTTTTTTGTTTCTCTGTCTAAATTAACCTAAGTGTCATCTACGAGTTAAGGAGGGGCAAATCTCGAAAAACGGTGCACCTCCACCACCTGTTGACAGAGAGGCTGGACTTGAAAAATTTTCGATTCATGAAAATTTGGTTCTATGATGACCTATACTAATTTTGGTATGGGAGGACAGAGGACATGGAGACTCGACCAACACACTAAACCCGACCTCTCTACGACTACATGTTCGGAAGTTACGAGTGATCAAAGTTTTGGGGGTGTGTCCAAACACCCCTTACCCTTGAACTCAGGACCACCAAAACTTGGCATACGTACTCTACATCCCTAAGATCGACAAGGGGTCTTGTTTGGGGAGATTTTTTGATTTATTTTTTCTCTATATCTCACCGTTTTCGAGATATTTGTAATTTTTAACGCTGGACTTGGAAAATTTTCCATAGAGGGGTTAACCGTGATAACCTATGTTCATTTTTGTTAGGAGCCGATGCTCTACGATGATCCTATCGAAAAAAATTTCGGCACCCTTGAACTTTTTGGACCATGAAACTTGGTACACGTACTCCACATCCCCAAAATCGACAAGGGAGTCAACGGGGGAGATTTTTCGATTTATTTTCGCTCTATCTCTCACGGTTTTTGTAACGCATTTTGGTTTGTGTGTGAACATACACACTCCACTAAATATATAAAATAACATACCCAAAACCAGGACCATCGTGAATTAGTCTTCCAACGTTCTTTTTATTGCAAAGTATTTATTTTGTGACACTCCACTAAATATATAAAATAACATACACCACTGATTGCTACCCCAAGTGTCGACGTCACCGAACGTCACTGTCTCCATGCATTATGCGAAGTATACCATGTACGAAGTGCAATTAGAAATTTGAACCGTCAAGGTGCAACTTCCTATTGCAAGGGAGAAGAGAAATATAAATTTATCAAATGTTTGTTTAATATTCATAATATTATAGATTTGCAAACTGCAAAATGTTCATATGTGCAGGGTGACCACAATATTTTTTAACCGAAAACGGGACATCTCAAGGAGTTCAGTTTACCCGCACCCCACTTCTTCCTGGAAAATTGGTCAATTATAACCAATACAATCATAACATTATTGGTATTTTTAATGTATTGATATTATTTATTAAAGGATGAATCGTATAAATGATACATTATAAACAATAAATGAAATATGATCTCCGTTTTCAAGAGGTTTTAATTATTATAATCTCTGTATGATTTGCATAGCATTTGTCGTCCTGTGTGATCAACCTTTGATGTCAGTCCTACGCTGATGCTGAGTAATGCCAGAAGTATTTTGCAGAAGAACTAATCTTCTTGAGAGCAGCTTTTTTTTCATCAATCGTTTATAAACCTTAGCCTAAAACCTTACCTCACATATGAGAACACAACTCTAGATTTTTCAAATTTAGACTTCGCTTTCAAGATAACTCCTAGTCTTTCTAAAAACGGAACAAATAATAGATTTTTAACAATATCAACGGGACGACCGAGACATGCTTCTCAAACGGTACTGTCCCGGTCAAAACGGGACGTATGGTCACCCTACATATGTATCAAGGAGAAATTTTAAAGTATATTTTTAATACTTCCGAAAAGTACTTGTATTCAATTATTAAAGTTAGGTAAAATCAATATTTCTAAAAATATATATATAAATCTAGCCTAAAACCTTACCTCACATATGAGAACACAACTCTAGATTTTTCAAATTTAGACTTCGTTTTCAAGATAACTCCTAGTCTTTCTAAAAACGGAACAAATAATAGATTTTTAACAATATCAACGGGACGACCGAGACATGCTTCTCAAACGGGACTGTCCCGGTCAAAACGGGACGTATGGTCACCCTACATATGTATCAAGGAGAAATTTTAAAGTATATTTTTAATACTTCCGAAAAGTACTTGTATTCAATTATTAAAGTTAGGTAAAATCAATATTTCTAAAAATATATATAGTTTCTGCTTTGAAATTTTGTGTTTTTTATGTCAATTTGTCAGTTCTTATGTTCGATACATGGTGAATGATGAATTGAATTTATAATATAAGAACTGGTTTACTCTATTTGGCATTTTTAATAACGAAAAGAGGAATCAATAGTTTTATATTTTTACAACTTTATACATATTTTAAAAACAGAGGTAATTATATTTAAGGTTTATTTTAATTTTTAATGGCTTTTGTACTAATTTGTGTGCCTAAATTATGTTATTTAGAGTGCATGAATTCGAATAACAGTAATATTGAAAGCACATTTTTATGGTTTAACTTAACCCTAGCTTTCCTGTGTCCAACGAGAAATTTACTTACCTGACGGGAAGGGGGCTCACAGGCTCAAAATATTTTTATTAACTGAGAGATAAATATCCTTTTTGGTAATGAATCGATGGTTGATTATTTTCTTTATATAGCTTTAGTAATTTATTAAATATAATAGTTATAAAAACTACCTTCATTACCAACTAATTGTACTATATGTCCAGATAATAAATGGTCGGTTGATGGTTGCGTTGCAAGATAAACTTCAAATGTGAACACATCATTCCCACCTCAAGTTTTTTGAAAGTAAGATATTTTCTTTTCGGGGAATTGAGTCCCAATAATGGATTCTATAAGAGTCACCGTGGGTGGCAGAAGATACAAAATTGTAGCTGTCTGCAAAAAGAAGCGAGAAGAAATATGAGTCGCCAGTGGTGTGTTCGAATTCCGGCTCGGGCCGGAAATGAGAAAATGAGAAAAACCGAGAATAAAGGGAAGAACGTATATGTGTGAATATTGAGAACAGGTGTGAAGGACGGGGGATACCGACGAATAGGGGTATTGCTTTAAAAAAAAGTAGTTAGTGTTACGGCTGCACGCTCTGAAGGATGCGTGTTCGAGCCCGTTAGATAAGTTTTTTTCTTTATTTGCTAATGAGGCTCCAACATGTAGGTGTTGAAGCTGCATGTAGACTGTGAGATTTTTTTGTTTTAATTCTGTAACCACAGATTCTCGAATACATGGGAAGCAGAAGTGCATACGACATGAATTTATAATCCATGATTTTACCTGCCAATTTCGAAAAGCACCTTAGATTTTTCCTTCTTAACAAAGTATTTGTTCACTTGCGGACCAAACATTGAGCTCTCAGATTATACATACGTTCACTGTGACAATAAATTACATGCCTCTATATTTTAAAATAAAGACGATTTTGAGTTTGTTGACGCACGTTTGCATTGTCACCTACAAATATGTTTAATTTTATCTGTATCTAAAGAGAGATTTATCTGGATGAATCAGACTTTTATACTTTTACACATTATCTGAATATTACAAATGTATATCGAGACGACACGGATTGACCAAAAAAAAATATGCTAAAGGTAGTCTTCAGAACAATATATTCGCTATTCTTATGTATAGCTACAAATTTTACAACACAATTATTATAATGCTAAGATTTGGACTACTTTGGCCGACTAACATAACCTAATATGTTCTTAGCTACTATATTTTTCGTTTCAAAAATCGAAACTTCTGCAGGCAGTGTAAATTTTATTCATAAATCAACCAATTCTTTTCAATAACATCTCTAATTTTTGACTTGGTTGCTAAGAAGTTCCACATTAACTTTCCACTGTTTCTTGATCTTGCGTGATACGCAAAGCAAGAACTGTATGTCTTGTTCACATGCCTTTCCAGATTTTGTAAAAGATTTAATATCAAATAGTTACTCTCAAAACCATTTATTTCTTTATTAAAAATAACAGTCGTGCCGAAATGTGTAATTAATTCCATCCTACGAATACAGTAGTTGGCACTGCACTTTAAAGAAAAGTTCTACCTTTATTAAGAAGCGAACCTCAGGACCATTGGTATGTTGGCAAGTTCTTCTCTGCCTCAACGCGTAGCCTCCACGACATGACAATATGACTTCACCCCCTTAGTTCAATTACGTGGTTCCACAATCTAATTTTCCGTGAGGTGGTGAAACGAGTAATTTTGTGAGCAAGGGATATGGTTGTATAATGAGGGTGGGAGGGGGGAGGTAATGAAGTTCTTTCAGGTTTTAAAGAACGCTTTGATGTAGTTATAGATTGATGTGTGCAGTGCTACAAGTTGATATCTTTATCGCTCACTGCATGTATACAACGCCTAAAACTACACAATTTTTAAAGGTATAAAGCAACATAAATCATGTGTTATTTTAATATGAACTGAAGGAATATATATGGCAAACTGCAATAAACATTTTATGAAATTACAGTTTGACTCTGGGATACAAACAATTCCAAAATTAACATGTGCGTCTGTGTATGGATTTAGAGGCAAAATTAAATAGCATAGCCGCATCAGTAAACCAATGATGCACAAAGCAAATAATACGGTTCCATCAAGTCCATGCAAAAAACAAGTTTTAAATAATACACTGTTTATTGTTTTTAATGGTTTCAATTTTATTGAAGTAGTTTTATATTGGGCAATTTTGAAACTATTTGCAATTTGCATTAAAAAGTAAAAACATTTGTCATCAAATACGAAATTAATATTTCACAGACTTACATTGATTTCCATTCTATAATTTTTAAAAAAGTGTAGCGAGCAGGTATGAAAGTGCTTGCACCACACCGTTCATTTTGATCTATTCCTTGTATGTTCCTACCAATGTGTTGATACCGTTTTGCACGATTTTATCTGCTATTCAAAGAAAGTATATATTTCAAACAGAATATTACAATTAAATTGGTGTTTTTCGAAACTATGAAACATTATGTTTTCTTGTTAACTCTAAATATTGAAAACAAGGGAATTTGCAACTTTTCGGTTACAGACAGGATAGCTCATGACGGGTATGGTACAACAGTCTACCTACAGGAGATTGCGAATTGACCATGCGCAGTTCTGCGATTGGCAAGCTTAGTAATCTCTGCCGGGCCACAAATCACAGTCAACGTGAAGGTTTTCTCAGCATGATGACCTCATCCTTGGTTAATTTGTAGCGGCGTGCCCAGGAATTTGTAAACAACATATATCGTTCTCTCACGGCTTCTATTTTTTTAAGAACAATAAATATCATATTTTACCTCACAGTTGGGGCACAAAGGGTTAAGATTTTCACCAATATATCTCTGTTCACTATATTGCCTCCTCAAATACTTTCTATGGCTAGATAAAATAGTGCAATATTGTTTCAACACATGGGTAGGAGCATATAAGTGATAAATCAATAAGGACGGTTTTGTCCAGTCACTAAAATATCTGCTCACCACACGAAGGGTCCCCGATTCCATTCTCCCCCATAGCACTGTTTTCTTATTAAGGAGAGAATACCAACTAATCCAAGCCTGAAAAATAATTATTGTATATTTGATGACAAATGCATTCATTTTTAATAGAAATTGCAAATAGTTTTGAAACTGCTCAATACAAAACTACTTTAACAATGTTGAAACCTTAAAATGAAATTAATAAACAAAATGTAACAATAAAAAATTGTAAATAGTGTTTTATTTAAATTTAATGTTTGCATAGAATGGATGTAACTATATTATTTTCTTGTGTATCATGGGTTTACTGATGAAGCTAAGCTATTACTCCTATCTACACTGCACGGAGGTTTTGAATGTGGTTTCCATGTGATAAACGTAAAGTGTGACCTCATATAGTCATATATCTTATAGTGGATGCTACACGTTGAGGCAGAGACCACACATCTACGGCCCTTTGGGTAACGTCCTATGCAGAGCAATTAAGGAACTAACTTCCTGTGTGTGAATTCTATCCCAGGCAAAAAGCTTTTCTGTGCATGATCCCTACTTCCCTACACTTAAATACCTAAAGTTGCATTTGTTGTTGAATAACATATAAAGTCGTATAATAGTTGTTATATATATATATATATATATATATATATATATATATTGATGCGTTCACTGGTTTCAATTCCTAAAACTACGGGGATCGTTACTGTGAACGCTTTAGGGGTCAGATGGTAGAGCTAGGTTACGTTTATGGTCCCCATACAATCTCACTGACAGGCTTCTGGCAGGGAGGGGAATGATGTCAAGGGATGTAGACGACGTACATCTTACCTCTCGGCCAAGCGGTTGAGTGTGGACGTCAGGCGACAGAGCACGGAGTCCTGAGTTCGACGGCCCACGGTCTTCTTGCCCGTGGCTGGCGACGAAGCACACGTTGGTCTTGGAGTATCGGCCCTAGGAAAGGCGCCGGGACGATGGTCTGCCCGACGGCTACAAGTTGTAAGCCGTGGTGCTGAAGATAGTCAACTCGCGTAATGTACTGCCGTTGCCTTAGGCGAAAGCTTCGTCTCGGTTTCCCGAGCCGGGCTGAGACCTGGAAGGTGTCGAGGTCTTCGCCTGGGTTTCTTCTGAAGGTCCTTGAATTCTGAGCCGACTGAGCCTCACTGAGCCCTCTGAGCCCTCTGATACTCGAATTCTGGTGCTTAGGTCTTTTAAGCTGCTGGCAAATACTTCCTAGCTGCTTGGACAGCACTTCCGTATTTGCCAGTCGATGGCGGGCTTGAACCCGGTAGTATCGAAGAATGCCGTGTCTCCTGACGTCATGTGTTTCCGCTATTTGTGGAATGCTATGTTGTGTTGTAAATTGTCGCTTGACCGAGCACTGATGTCTGGCGAGAGATTTTACCTTTTTTACAGAGTCTCCCTTGAATCGTTCCACATTCCCCTGCTCGTAGAGTATCCACAGGCTTGTGGTTACCCACTACCTTGAGAAAGATTATGTGAGGTTAGTTTATTTGACCCAAAAAAAGAAGTTACATAATATTGTGAGGTAAGGTTCCCGTCGACCGATGGATTACATAATTGATTATACCTTCACCTGTTGATATGCACACAAGAAATTCTTGCTTACGTTGCAGTGTTCATGCATTCTTTTGTATATAAGCAAGAAAATAGATAAACACCCAAGAAATTCGTTTTTTTTCTCATTTTTTTTGTTATTGCAGTGTCCATGTACTAGTAGTGTTCCTGACCTTGTGGCACTGATAATACTTGTGTTGTTGTTTTTGTTGTATTTACCTTATTATTAATACCCTAATCCATGAATAAAATATTTTTTTACATAAGTTATGCAGTATTATGTGTTTAGAATACTGTTAATTGTTTAAACTGCATGTCGTGAGGTGGAAGTCGGTAAACTTAAAATAATTGTTTAGAGCTTAATTGCATCAAGAAATAACGACTTGTTATTTTTCTTTTCTTTTGTTGTGTGCACACTGTGAATCGAAGCACTTATACACTGTTTGTTTTGAAGCACCTTTATACAGTTTGTTTTGAGCACTTAAGTGTGTCGCCAAGGGTGACGACACGTAGCTCTGTTTCGATGCACTGATTGAAACACAGGGGGGTGGAGGAGGTTAGAGTCCTGGCGTCGAAGATGTTGGTACTCCTCTGGGCTGCTTCCGGATGGAATGACGTCTGTCCCTTAGCCGAGAGTTGGGGTGATTATAGAAGGAGAGTGTGGGAAATATATTCTTGCGAGTAGATAGACTGTGGGGGAGGATTGCGTTTCACTTTGAGGGTTTGAATTTGTGGAGCTACTGATGGGATTGGGGGAGCTTGATTTCTGAGGACTGCCATAGAGATTGTTTGGGGCGGAGGGGGAGGTCGTACTAATGGGCGAGATAACGACGGCAAAGGTGCACTTATGGTTGGAATTTCGTAGTCGTTAACCTTTCGAATGGGTTTTCTACAAGTTCTGATTTTGTAATACAAGTAAACGAGGATTATACTGAGCGTTGGAATAACGAATAAGGCAATGGATAAATATGACGCAACATGACTTGGGGATTGGAGGAGAACATGGGGTGAGAGAGCATTAGCTTTCTTGGGATAAAAGTAACGGAATTGAACGAAATATTAGTTTTAGCAATGTGGGATGTGCCATTGCAGAATAATTAATGTTCACTGTTACATTCTTACTTATTTATTAGTGATTTACTTATTAAAATAAAGCATAAGTTTATGCATTATTGATAGTTGTGCAAAATGTTAGTGTTGTTAATATTAATGTTATTATTTCTCACTTTTGATTTGTTATTATTGTTAATAAAGAATAGTTTGAAACGAGAAGAATCGAGTATTCCTGAGCCAACAATTCTAGCTTCCTAACATGAATGCGCTTCTTTATTTATGCTTTGTGAGCTTTGTTATATTCTTAAGCCCAAACTGTGTCATACACACAGCAATTCTGGGCTGTCAGCATAATCTACTGACACAGTGAAGTGCTGACTTTCATTGGATTGATGAGTTTGCTTGAGTCTATGCCTTTCCATACGTGGTTCCCAAGGACACACGAATTCTGTGGAGTAAGCATATACGCGATGCACGCTGTTTCAACTAATTCGTGTGAATCACTAGTTTGAAACAATTCATCGTGCTTTCTGTGTTGTTGGTTTTTATGTCTTGTGCGTGTGTAAAAATTACTGTTTCTTGTAGCCATGCTATGCTCGGAAAAGTTTGCTATTCTTTCCGTTTCGTTATTCTGATTTGTGAGAAAAAAAATCAATCTGGCAACACTGGAGTTGTTGTGCTATTTCTAATATTTGTTCACATTAAAATAAATGCAGTGGTTAACGTATGGGAGAGCCATGGATAAGAGAAAGGAGAATTAGTGCAGTGATTGGGTGTTTAGTGAGTTTTGCAGGAGCATGGGGGGGGGGGGGCGACATTGGAGCATGTGCTTGGTGAGTACACAACAAAAATTAGTTTTTCTTTTCTTTTAATCTGCAGTACTGTGAGAGGGATCTGTCTGTTCATCTGTGTCAGAGAGATCGCCCTCAAAGCGAGGCTTTAGTCTAGCTATTGAGAAAGTATCGACTTTCTCTCTATTTCGACCATCTTTGAATGAAACCTTGTAAGAATTCGCGTCCATTTTCTCTACTATTTTACCTCTAAACTTGTAATAGATGACAAAAGCGCGGGGGGTGTTTGGGGCAGGTGTATTTTCGAGGATCCAAACATCTTGTCCTATCGCATATTCGGTTTGTTGAGTTATACTGTCCGAATATTTCTTTTGCTGTAGAAAGCGCTTCTTTAAATTGTCGTGAGCCAACTTGCGAATGTCTTTTAACTGTTCCAGCCGTTTTTCATTTGTAGGGGCCGTTGCTTGTGGGGGGATGGGATGACTGCGTCTATCAGCAGACGTGGTTCGAACCCGTGTAACAAATAAAATGCACTTTGGCGGGCAGAGTCGTGGAAGCTTATGTTGTGAGCTTGTACGGCAGATTGCAAATAATCTTGCCATTTACCTTTTGTTGTGAGAACGTAGGGCTTAATGATATTCTTAAGGTAATTGAAGGATGCTTCCACTAAGCCGTTTGTGTAATGAGCCGCAGTATTTACGTATTTTAGCTGTATGCCAGTTAACCGAGCTAACTCATGCATTAGATTTGAGGTATTTGAAGAAGATTTATCAAGAACGATCGTAGCTGGGAGACCAAACCTGAGGAAAACACAATGAAACAGTGCGTCAGCAATTGATTTGGCATCGTGATTCGGAATGGTGGTCGCCACGACGTACCTTGTACAACTATCCACTACAGATAAAAAATACTTGTGACCTTTAGTATTTGACGCAAGGGGGCCGCAAACATCTAAATGAATCTTCTTGAATGGAACTTCTTCCGGTTCAGAATGCTGTAATGTGTGTTGCCTAGCGCCAGGATGACGCTTAGCTATTTGGCATGGCACACACTTTTTCACTTGGTCATACACAAAGCGTTTCATGTCTGGTATGTAATACCGAGATACAAGGTGCCTGTAAGTTTTATCTGCTCCCTGATGAGCGTTCATGTTCTGATTAGCGTGCACAAGTTCGAACACTTCTTTACGGTTCGCTTTGGGTACGCAAACCTGTTTCTTGTAACCGTTTGCGAATCTGGTAAGCCTATGGAGCAGACCGTTCTCAAGAGTGAAAGAATACGCTGTTTTTTCATACTTAGGGTTAGCTGAGGGGTCGTCTTCTAATATTTTAATTATGTTGCCAAAGTAGGGGTCTTGTCTTTGTGCGGTAGCCATGTCAAAAGACTGGGCTTGGATGGAAAATACCTGGCGCGCTATGTCTTCGCTATCGGAATCAACTTCCTCGTCGCGATTAGCCGTATTTACAGGTTGGCGACTTAAGCAGTCGGCCAGTGCATTATTAGCCGACGAAATGTGCTGAATGTCAAAGTCGAACTCTTGAAAAAAAATGGCCTTCCTTGCTAGCAACGAATTTTCAGCTTTGGTTGTTTTCAAATAAGACAGGGCATGATTATCCGTAAAAACCGTGAATTTGGAGTTTATGAGAAAATATCTAAAAGTCTTTAGTACATATTGCGCTGCTGTGATCTCGAGTGTGAAAACATCATATTTCTTCTCGGTGTCTGTAAGACAGCGACTACAGTATGCTATTACAGAACGCGTACCGTCTTTTTCTTCCTGGAGGAGGGCCCCAGCGATGCCCACGTATGAAGCATCCACGAATACGAGCGTTTTCTTCCGTGAGTCGTAGCTTTTAAGAACGGGCGCAGTTGTTATCATGGTTTTTAACTTATTAAAAGCTTCTTGATGAGTTTCGGTCCATTGGAACTTGACATTCTTTTTCAGCAAGCGAAATAAACATTCCGCGGGGTCATGGAAACCGGATAAGAACTTCCGTATGAAGTTAATAAGCCCGAGGAAACTTTTTAGATTCTTCTTCGACTTCGGCTGGGGGAAGTCTGTGATAGCCTTCATAATGTGGTCCGATATTCGGGTGCCCTTTTGAGAGACAAGGTGGCCCAAGATGGGGACCTCGTTATACAAATATTTGCATTTCTTAGTTCCTAACTTGAGATTAGCTTCTCGTAGTTTGCGAAATACCTTCTCCAGAACGTGTAGCATTTCTGTTATTGTGTCGGCACTGCAAATAATGTCATCTGTGTAACATGATACTTCTGAAGCTGGAATTTCACATAGTACCTTGTGCATGAGAAAATTCATTACTGCAGATGAAGTCTTCATTCCCATAATTAACCGATTATAGTGAAATGAACCAATGCCTTCGACAGAGAATGCTGTTAACTCCTTGGAACGTTGCGAAAGTGGTATCTGAATGAAAGCTGCACGTAAATCAAGCACACTATACCACTTTTTTCCGCCTATGTCAGCTAAAATTTGCGCTGTTGTGGGCTGAGTTAGGCCTAGGGGTTCTAACGCAACATTAAAAGCACGAAGATCGGAAACAAAACGGTAAGAATTATCGCGTTTTTTCACTAAAAGTACGGGGTGTCTGTAGTTCGAACCCTGTGATTCACTTAGAACACCGTCTTTGACAAGTTTCGCGATCTCACCTTTCATTGTTTCTTGCAAATTAAAAGGAATTCTATACTGTTTGCTTATAATGGGCTTGTCGTGCGTTAACTCGATGTCATATTCGTAAGCGTTCGTGACACTGGGTGGGTCACCTTCCCATGACATAATATCAGGATAATTGTACACTAAGTCTAACACTTTTTGCCTGTCTTCCTGTGATAGGTCTGGAATTACGTCTATTAGTTTTGGATCAAACTTAAGCTGGCTCGGTGAAGGATTTGCGTTGTTTGTGCATGTAAATGAAAAGTCACGATTAGCCTGAAAAGTGTCAAAATTCATGATGTCCGTGACATCTGTTACTATGTTACATGATGCGATTTCGCCTATCTGTGTACCCGCTTTTAAAGTAACAGGCACATCACTTGGGTTAATGACAAGTAAAATTCCTGACTGGGGGTTTAATGTACAGTGAGGTACACAAATACCATGAGTAAGCAGTGTTTCAACAGAGGGAGTCAGTAATACCGGCTCGTTTTTATTGTTTCGTTGGAACGAAACTTGCACGCAGTTCTTTGTACGAGGACACAATGTGATATTTTTTGAAATAACGGCTTTTGTACATCTAATTGCAATTCTGTTAATGACTTCATTAGACACTGTATGTGACAAGTGTTTCTTTTTGATATTCCAAAGTGGAATGTGTCCCAGATTTGTGATGGAAATAGTTTTTTCTTTTAATGAAATGTTGCATTTCTGAGCTGTTAAAAAATCATTTCCTAAAATGCAAGGCATGCTATTTGATTCAATTATTCTAAATGCGTGAGAGTATTTAAATTTACCTATTTTCAGTTGTAAAACCGCTATTTCAGATAAATTCACCTGATATCCAGTTACACCTTTTATTGTAGTTTTTGCTTGAATTATTTTTGCAGCTGACGGTACAATACTCTTGCTACAAATGGATATTTGTGAACCTGTATCGATCATGAGCTCGATTGATTTATTGTTAAGGGTGGCCTTTAAATAAGGTAAACTGTCTTTCTCTATCAAAGTTTCTGTATGATGAACGGTAAGAGATCGGGTTGGCGCTTGACTCGTACCCCTATTTAGTTTAAAGAATCCTCTGGTTTATAAAAACAAGAGTTTGATTCATGGTTTCTTAATCCACAGTATTCACAAGGGTTTGGATACAATGGACGGGGATTTGCGTTTCGGTTACCCCCGCGTCCTCTTGAATTCGAACGGGTTGACCTAGACGTTCCTCTGAAATACCTATTCCCGCTAATATAACCATTTGCTTGAGGCTGATAACAATTGTTCCCCTGCTCTAAATTGTTTTGGTGGGGAGGGGATCCTCTACAATCTATGCATTTAAGACGCCTGGGTAAGTCAATACGGCAATGGTTAGAGATACGCATCGCTCCGAACTGATGTGAAATGCAATCGTCGTGGGTCTGAACGCAGCTGGGCGGTGTTGGCGCTTGCTGGGTGAAATTAGATCTAGATGCAATTGGCTTCGATGTGCTTGCAGCGAGAGCCGAGCTCTGAACTGTTGGAGCTAAGTTTGTCGTGTACTGAGAACCGAGGACGTGGTTTGTGGAAATGCTTTGTGGTGTGACGTATGCTGCGTGATGGGATTGTTGTTGAGGGGGCAAGGAAGGAGGGGGCGTGAGTGTTGCGTATATACTGGGAGCAATGTTCGCTGCAGGCGCGGGTGCCGTATGCGATTGCATTGAAGCCTGGTATTGTAAATTCTGCAACGCAGCAGCTTGGTTTACAAGATTTAATGCTTGCGTTTGCTCATCATTTTTCCTAGCTTGAATAAGTGATTCCTGTCGCTCGCTATTTTGCAAAGATGTTATAAGCTCGGAGGTGGATTCAAATTGTTGATGGGCAATCGCCTGAATATACTTACTGAGCAGACCAGAGATGAGAAATGACATTATTTGTTCATTGGTGGCGTGGGGAAAAAATCTTAAAATTAATGTTTTTTTCCTGACAATGTAGTAAAAAACTGACTGTCCCAGGGACTGTTTGGTTTCCATAAGAATTTGAGTGGGTTGGGCGGGAGAATAACTGCCGCGAAATAACGTTATCATCTCATCCTTGATCTGCTTTACAGTCAATGTGGCAAATGTGGGCCGAGTTTTGATATCGTTAAAGTACATTAGGGCCACATCTGAGAGAAAAAGGGGTAGCATTTCTTTGCACTGGTCATTTGTCCACGTGAGGGCAGTGGCGACGCTGTCAAATTTTGAGAAGAACTCCTCAACTCGTGAGGGATCTTGCCCGGAGAAAGAGGGTGGGTAGAGGTTAGTCGGTAAGTGTAGAGTCATAGTGGTTGCGGTATGTGATCTAGGTAACTCGGGGGTACTGGTGAAAGGAGTCTTCTTTTTCCGTCTGGGAGTTTCCAGACCGCTTAGAAACAGGGGGTATGAAGCTGTTGCCTTAGATCTAGTTAGGGGCGGGGTGGGGGGTTTACGTATTTCTGAAGCTAGTTTTTAAAATTTCATCAAGTGACTGATCTAATACGTCATGTAGTGATGTGTTCATTCGTTACTTGTAACTGAATAGGAAAGAGGTTTAGGTTGTTTTTTTTGGATGATTGATTTACACGCTCTTAGCAAAATTTGACGTTAGACATTTGACGTTAATGATATCGTTCTCGCACCCGAAATTACAGCATAAGTGCATCTCTGTCATCCGCTGATAACTGATATGAATGAAGAAGTTAATGTGGGCTGTATTGGCATGTACGGCGGAATGCAAAAGTTATGCTAAGGTTTTGTACTTTCGCCATGAATTTAGAAGCAATTTTTATGGGAGTGAATAAAATTGATGTTGCGCCTGTTGCAACTATACCATGATTCGAAACTGGGATGGGGGGGTTAAAATGTTACGCGCAACTTGTACGGGAGTGTACAAAATTACCAGGTAGCCCAAAGCAACTCCACCATGATGCGTTCACTGGTTTCAATTCCTAAAACTACGGGGATCGTTACCGTGAACGCTTTAGGGGTCAGATGGTAGAGCTAGGTTACGTTTATGGTCCCCATACAATCTCACTGACAGGCTTCTGGCAGGGAGCGGAATGATGTCAAGGGATGTAGACGACGTACATCTTACCTCTCGGCCAAGCGGTTGAGTGTGGACGTCAGGCGACAGAGCACGGAGTCCTGAGTTCGACGGCCCACGGTCTTCTTGCCCGTGGCTGGCGACGAAGCACACGTTGGTCTTGGAGTATCGGCCCTAGGAAATCGCCGGGACAATGGTCTGTCCGACGGCTACAAGTTGTAAGCCGTGGTGCTGAAGATAGTCAACTCGCGTAATGTACTGCCGTTGCCTTAGGCGAAAGCTTCGTCTCGGTTTCCCGAGCCGGGCTGAGACCTGGAAGGTGTCGAGGTCTTCGCCTGGGTTTCTTCTGAAGGTCCTTGAATTCTGAGCCGACTGAGCCTCACTGAGCCCTCTGAGCCCTCTGAGCCCTCTGATACTCGAATTCTGGTGCTTAGGTCCTTTAAGCTGCTGGCAAATACTTCCTAGCTGCTTGGACAGCACTTCCGTATTTGCCAGCCGATGGCGGGCTTGAACCCGGTAGTATCGAAGAATGCCGTGTCTCCTGACGTCATGTGTTTCCGCTATTTGTGGAATGCAATGTTGTGTTGTAAATTGTCGCTTGACCGAGCACTGATGTCTGGCGAGAGATTTTACCTTTTTTACAGAGTCTCCCTTGAATCGTTCCACAATATATATATATATATATATATATATATATATATATATATATATATATAATTATTATATTATTATTATTACAGAAGCCTATGACGACAAATAAAATGCTTTGTGAACCAGAAAGTCCTTTGGCGTGCCAGACGACAGAGAAACGCGTAAAATTTTCAACTTAGTAAAGTGTTGAATTGAAGGAAAATGGAAATCCGCCATGTAAATACACTAAAGTTATGGTTTTTCAAGTGTGAAGAAGTGCCCATCATCGCTGAAGCTTCACAGTTCGATACGGGATACTATTGCATTGACTGAAGATCAGGTATTAAGTATTGAACTTAACACATATGGTAAGTGCGTATATATTAATAAAGTGATGCGTCTATTAGGTGAAAAGTTAATTAATAAATTTGAAGGGAACTTAGTGTATAGTGATGAGGATGATGAACCAGAAATTAGATTAAACTGAGCTAATAGGATAACTACACTAGTGAGACTACATGTTATACCTATGGTAATAACCGCTAGCCATATCCGTACAGTGCTTGCGCAGTAAGGCGAAATTAAGACCCCTCCGGTGGACGATCGTTATTCGGATGGGCATATTTATAAAACTCGTGCAGGCATTAAGTTGGTGCGAATGGTTATGACCAAGCCAATTCTGTCCTTTTTAATGCAATATTGGCTAACATATTATGGACAGAAATCTACCTGTAAAATATGTGAAGCCACTGAACACACATCACGTTTTTGTTCACACCGACGTGGTGCTATGAGTGATAGAAGATAATATTAGAGCATGGTATACTCCTGTAGAAAACCAGACTAAACAGTCATATGCAGCAAGGGTACATAGACCACCTAGCCAAAGTTCAGCGCATGGAACGGACATAAAGGATGACACAAAATTTACAGTGTTGCCAATTCCGATGAAGTTGCAAGAAAAGAATGTGAACAATGATCGCGATACAAACCTGCAATAGAGCCGAACAACGCTGATGTTTTAGTACACAAAATGGGCCCTATTAAGGAAACACCTCTACCTGCTTCCATCTACAGTAAATCGTGGGTGGAAGATGCGGAATCAGCAAACAACGACCAATGAGACTTACGGGATAACGTTTCAGTGACTGGCTGTCTGGAAACAGCTGATCAAGAGATGCGTGAATCTGAAACTACGAGTAATCTTGAAATGGATACTGACACGTACGAAGCAGGAGGAGCCCCTACACTGCAAGACCAACAAAATAACGTTCAGCTTGGTGAAAACACAACAGGGCCACCAAAATCTAAGGACAATAGCAAAATATAATGAAATGTGAATATACTCGAGGAACAGAAGCAGATGGAGAAGAAAATAATACAATAAACTCTGTACACCTAATCCCCAATACAAGACGAATGTGAAGCAGCAAGCAATAATCCCCATCCGCAGTGGGTATAACCAATTCCCAAAGTGTGACAAACTTGGTCCCGAGTGTTCATTTACAACCTTTGATCGGAACCAAATTCAGTGTTTTCCCTAGAGTGTCTAGTGAATGTGTGGGTGCAATTAAAAATGAAAGTCAGAAATAATATGTGTAAAATGAGTAAATGCATATGATGTTTTGTCATGTGTTTGCAAAGATACCGTGCACATATGTAAGGTGTATGATTCGTTTGCATGGAAGTCAGTGAAAAGAAAAAATAGTGTACAAATATTAGTGTTCGCTGGGCCAAATGTGTAATACAAAGTGTTGGGAAACCCTAGTTCTTAAATGTCTGTTTATTGTATATATGATGACCACTCTCCGTTTAGCTACTGTCAATGTCAATGTCAATGTTTGACTAAACAGGAGGCGCTAGGAGATTTTTCATCCAATCATCTCTACGTATAGCACATCTTCAAGAATGTGGAATAACCGAATTTAACCTCCCCCCAAATATATTAGTATATAATAATGAGACCATTCAAGCGACGGCAACAGCCATGTTAGTATTAAGTAACACTGTACCGATTACAAATGTGCTATGCCATCCCAAATGGTAGAATTATCTCAGCAAAATAGCTAATGTTTGGATATATAATTTATATGCACCTTTAGGGGAACAATTTAAGAAACAGTGGGATGCGTTCTCTAGTTACGAATGTCGCGACTGAAATGCAGGGTACAAGAGAGCATATAATTTGCGGAGGGGATTTTAACTGTGTCCTGCATCCGCAGGATCAAAAACCTGACTTTAATACCTCAAAATCCTTGCAAAAATTTATATACGGGTTCAATTGTAAAGACATATGGAACGACAAATATTTTGGACAGAAAGGGTACACGTACTTTTGTAATAATTGTGCTCCTCGCTTAGATCGATTTTATGTAAAGTAGATATATAGCTTCCTTTGTAAACATTTATTTTGTATTTATTCATTTTCCCTCGATTTCAGTTCATTTGCCAAGGGGAAATTATTTAAAAAATCCAAAATGTTACCATTTTTATAGCATAAAAAATAATTATGTTTTTTTATCAAAGCTCAACTACTCATTTTTACAGGGCAAAATTCACAAAAATCGAAAGATTTATACAATTTCCTCTTATTCTTAAAAATTTTGCTTTTTTAATAATTAAAGCGAAATTTATTTGTTTTTCTAAGTGTGTATATAGTCTGTTTTGATTTTAAAAATTTTTGCAAAATACCCCAGTATCAATTCGGTCCATTTATCTGAACCGAAGATACTGCACTTGCATATTTCCATATTACCATATGTACCACTTTATTTTTTACACTGTTTGTGCTTGAAACTAATCAGTATCATAATGGCGGTATGATAAATGTACAAGTAGAAAGGTATTTTAGCAATAGGCGACGTCTAGCAATTAGCTACGTGAACTCCAGAGCGCTCTGTCTCTTCAACTAATCGTTTTGCTACCGGAAGATGTATAAAATCATTGAGTAATGAATCTTTTATCCAACAAGTACATTTATTTTCTACTAGATGGCAGCATACTTACTGCTTTCATGTTCTCCAAGTACATCTATTTGCAACTAGATGGCAGTAGCGATATGTAAAGTACTGTTTAGGAAGTATTTCAGGAACCTAACTTGCGTGACATGCAAGAATTCTCATGTAGCCTAGTTTTTACTTAGACAAATCAATAGTTTTGTTCCGAGAATTCTTTGCATTCCAAACATTCCTGAGTGTCCGTGTGCGTGTAAAGATTGATGTACTTACAAGTGCGTGTGAATATTGAGGCATTGGACCTGTTAAGAGTGTCACATCAATAATACTGCCTCGGGAATGTTATGATCTCTCTTCTCTTGTAGGGAGGTCATGTGACTTGTGCTGATTGATTGGCAAAGGGAAATTTCCTATTAATAGTTTTATCACGAGAATTCATTGCATTCCAAACATTCCTGAGTGTGTGCGTCCGAGCGTGTGTGTGTGTGTGTGTTGGTACGCAAATATATTCTTGTGGGAACCGGCGTATGTTTAAACACCTTTCCTAATGGGACCAAAAAAATTGTTGGGACATTTTGCCGGTCCCAAGAAGGAAAATGCCATTGCAATACTCCTCAGACCCCTTCCAACATGTACGCTAAGTATTTCGAAGGTACCAAAAAGTTCATATTTGTTGGATTAGTGTTTTTACGGGTGTGTTACACTCTGCAATCTGCAGATGAAATCTGGTACCTTCAAGGCTGTGTAAAACTGTGGTGTTTAATAGCATCTCTTGGGACCAGGAAGTGTGGGTGTGTAAAATCTTGGATATGTTTCGCATGTCCCAGAGGGTTGATGGGCAAGGAAAGGTTCGTTCTGCGGACGACGGGGTTCCCCGCTTGCTTGGCCGTTCTGTTGCTCCCGAGCTGTCAATGTTGCTAACTTAACACTTTGGAGCCAGAACTGTCTTCTCTTATCTTTTAATCCTACAATTGTAATTGTAATTGATTTGCTTTATTTTACTTCGCCTTTTGTGTCACTTTTGGCTAATCTACGAAAATGGGGATGAGTGATGATATCATAAATTTGATGAATCGACTATCACGAACATCCATTCTCGGACCGGGATTCGAACCCGGGACCCCTGGCGTCCTAGCGCGATGCCCCTCCACCACGGGGGTCGTCTTTAATCTTACAATCAAACAAAATGCCTCAATATAATTTGTTCCCACATAGTGGTTTGGATACCACATTGAACTGTAGGTTCAGTCCCGATTAGCATTACTGTGTATAAAGTGGACTTAAACACCAAATCAATCAATCAATATAATTTCCTCCTTCAAACGTGACCCTTTTTCCATGTGCCTATGACAAGCTTTCATTTGAGTTTTACTATATTACTGGTAAATGCAGATAAATCAATTTGTTTGTATAGCTGATTTTCTTCCATAGCCAAGAAGCAAAGAGCAGAGTTTCAGATTTTATCAGAAGAAAAAAACTAGTTACTTGTCTCCTTTCTAGCATGATGAAGAAAATTTGAATTTATCGAGAAAAAATAATTATTATTTAAATAAAATTAAGAAGGGAGATTTCTGACCAAAGCGACAAGCGATCAGGCAAAAGGGAAGTGACAAGTGTCACTTCATATCGACGTGACTAGTGACACAGGTACCTCATTCTACAAGCCAGCCTTTTTCTCAAATGCGCAAACAGACCATTGCGACACTGCATGACACTCATGACTTTCAGAGGCGGAAGGCGGAAGGCGACAAGCGACACGTGTCGCTTAGAAACAATTATAAAACATTTTCAGAAGAAGGAGCAAAACAAGTTGCACTTCTCGACTGTTGCTTCCGTTTCTCAATATCATGAATTGGGTCGCCTAGGTCTGGTGTTCGGGCATTCGCAGTGAATGCTTTCATGTTAACTGAAGTGGCTTGTATTTCGTGTATCTTGTCACTTCGGTGTGAACTTCAGTGTCACTTGCTACTTGTCGCATGTCACGTAGGTTCAAAATCTTTCTGTAAGAAATCATTCAACGCGTAGACACCACCACCAGACGGAAGCAACACGATAACGTCCCATTGCGAGAAACATGCAAGCGGCACGTGTAGTTTATCGTGTCACATTTGTTCGAAAGTTTTTTTTATTTCAGAAATTTTGTTTCCAATAGCCATTTATTGCTTCGGTACGAACGTTCCATTGGGAGCTTTCAGCACGAAACGACGAGCAACGAGGGGTTTCACACCGAAGTAACCAGCAACCCGTGCAGCTTAAAAAGCTGTAAGCAAGCATTTACTGCAGCTGCGCTACCAGCAGACGATACCAGACACAAGGACGTGACGGGAGAAGTGCACCTTGTCATGTCGCTTCGAAAGGTTCGAAAGTTTGCATTTTCGTGTATTGAGTTTTGTTTCCAAGGGATACGTGTCTATTTCTCGCATCGGGCTGGGCACTTTCTAATCTCGTACGGGATTCGAACACAGTCAAGTCAAGTGTTTATCCTTCGAATAAGTTAACTGATTGATCACAATCCAATGTAGTTCTTTTTTTAACCGTCGTGTTTGGCAACACTGACAAGGGAAGCAAAGTTTTCTCTCTCGCCTCTGCGGGCACCGCGAAACCGTCGATGTGTTTTGCGATGTTGCTACACATATTTGACGTCTCTTATTCTCGCTGGCTCTGTTAAACGTGCAACATGAAAAGTGAGGAAACCCACCACCCGACAACGTCGCAGAGCGAGCACAACCAGCTGGTTCCTGCTCGCAGTAATGTTCACCGCAGTATCTTACGCTAAATCTCTCCATTGCGCTTAAGTTTCGCCAAGTTTTTCTGCTCCTCACTTCTGTTGTTTGCGTGTGTGTGTGTTCAAAGTTCAAATGTATAGAGAGAACATACAAATACTCACGCGGGGATAATCACAATATTATATGCGGATAATGCATTTTCCTATATATATAAAACAACAGAGAGACATCGATTTCATTCCTTTTTGATAAATAATGCCTGGAAACAAAATGTATTGCCTTCTATGATCTTAACGAAAATATTAATTCCAATGTAGTAAACATTACTTTAAAAATGGCAAAGTAAAATATAGACGACATGAATACTCTTCCCGTTTCTAAACCTTATAATGTACAGCCGTGTATTTGATTTCATTTTATAATTAATAATGTAATGAAGTAAAATGTTACACAGTATTCAGGTTTAGTGATAGGTAGCGTATTTTTTCCCTTAGTGTGGCCTTTTTAAAACAATATTCACAAAGTTACTGAAGCAAATGTACATGAAGGGACAGCAAAGATATGTCATCAAAATGTATGTGGGAGAGTGCTACAAAAGGTAATGAGCATTTCACAGAGCTACCATTCAAGCATATGGCTCCAAACATTCTCGATCTCGACCGTACTGAAGGAGACATGATCGACACCACTCTCTTGTGAAGCATTATAAATGGAAAGTAAAAAAGAAAAGAAGCTAAGTAGTTCCATGTCTCCATAAAACGAATATATTCAGTAGATTCGACTCTGTTGCAGCTGATATTCCTGGCGGAAAGGTTTGGCACAGCGCGTTACGACGCTACGTGGTTCCAGGCTCAAAATGCCGACCTGCTCATGGATGTTCCTTCATGGGTGACCTTCATTAATGCCATCCTTACATTATCCATCCTAATCTTCTCGATTAGCTAAAAATGAAGAAAACCGACGCTAAAAATAATAATCTAATCCAATGAACTGTATTTTGTTCATTTGTTTACCTTCCGGCCTTTATGAAGTAGTGGCTACGAAGCCAGAAGAGTCCTAATTTAGAATCCTGAGCACAGCATGGATGTGTCATTTTGTTCGTTCTGATTCCACCATTAATGCTCATTAACGATTAACCTACGGCATAGACAAACGATTATAATTAAGGAAAATATATGTTGAACTCTTCTGTCGCTTCATTAATATGGACCATTTCACTATCCGAAGGAAAATAAATGTTAGATTAGCAACATAAAGAATATTCACTTTCGAGGCAATTCAAGGCATTGACAGGGGATTATTAAATTCAAAATACCATCTTTCGAACCGTCATATCTGTTTTATGCAGTTCTTTTATACTTATTGTTAGCCCATTTGGTCTATTTAACGTCGCATTTGTACAATTTCTGTCTAATCGCAAGGATGCAAACGGATGAAGGGACAATCAGAAACATGTGTTCGCAGAGGATTATAGCCTCCTGGCTGTGAATCGAAGCACTAGAAAATAGTTTTTCTGCAAAATGCAGTCGAGGCTACTACGTAGAAGACAGGTTGACTACACACCTTGAAAATTTGCACAAAGTAAAAAAACTGTATCTCGAGAACTGTAATACGTATATCAAGAGAGTAGTAACGCACCGGCGTTGACGAAGAAAACTTCGTATAAATTTCGTTTGAACCGGAAGTAGATAAGATAAGAGAGATAAGGAAGTAGATAAGAGGGGTGGGTGGTTTGTTAATTGGTCTGGGCGTAAATGATAAGATAAATGGATGGAGAGGAGAATAATTGTGTGTGAATTGTGATGAGTGTTGCCAAATGTGAATAAAAAGAGTAGTGTTTCCAACTGGTATGTATTTGGTGTAAATTTGTATAGATTTGAATAGGTGAGCGTTAGTGTTTAAAATGAATGGTTTCGATTCCGAGTTCGGGGTGTTGTTATTTTTTGTGAAAGATGGAGAGGAGAATAATTGTGTGTGAATTGATCAGTGTTGCCAAATGTGAATAAAAAGAGTAGTGTTTCCAACTGGTATGTATTTCCTCTAAATTTGTATAGATTTGAATAGGTGAGCGTTAGTGTTAAAGTGAATGGGTTCGATTCCGAGTTCGGGGTATATGTTGTTATTTTTTGTGGAAGATGTGAAAATGGAATGTGTATATATTGATTTCCGAAAAAAATGGATTGAGAGGAGTAGAATAGAGTGTGAACAGTGTTGCCAATTGGGAAGAGCAGTGTTGCCAACTCAGATGAATATCGGTGATTTCCGAATTAGGTCACGTGATTCAATGATTGATTTATTGATGATGACGTCATGGGTTTGGGAGTAGATTTCACAAACGTGTCACGTGATTAAATTCTTGAATGTTTTTATTGAGAAATTGTGTGAAAGATGTGAAAATGTGTATTGATTTCCGATATACTGTTATTGGAATAGGGTGTTGAGGTGATTGATGGGAGTTGGTTATTTGTAATTTCGATGGTTGGCACAATTTTCCGAGCAGAACATGCTGGAACATGCTTATGAATGGAGGACAGGAATGAACATGTTTGGGGCGTTGCCTTTTGGAGGAAATGACGTAGATGGGAGAAGGTATAAATAGTGGGTCGAGGCGTGATCGGTGTGTGAGAGAATGGACGAGTGCGGTACAGGATTGTTGAGTGGAGGACTGAATTTTTACGAATACAGTTACGAAGAGTTCTGGGAAATTGTCGGTTCTTGCGGTGACCTGGACCGTGACAGCACTGCCCTGAACCGCCTGTTGGGTTATTTCCCGTTCATGTACGTAGGGGTACGTGAAACTCCCTGGTGCGGTTGTTACACGTTCGACGATTCTGGAAACGGCGTTCACCAATATTGCGAGACGCTGAGGAAGATAGACGAGAGGAAAAGAAGAGTGGACGAAGAAGCAGGATTCCCGAGCCACAAATGTATGTGCGAACTGAGCCACAGGAAGGATGAGCATAGTGTCCATGAAGCTTTGAAGAGTAGAGTGAAAGAGTGGCTTGTTCTGCTGGAGAAGAAAAATTCTGTATGGTGTTCTGCATGCAATCGTACTTTGTTGAGTAAATTAGCAGGACACCCCTGTTTCCGAGTGAGTTGTTCACCAGATATCTGTCGACAGTTGTTTCCTGACGATCTCGATTGTGACCTGGATGAATGTCTATCACCGCTAGAACCTGCAACACCGTCACCCACAGTATCAGATTGTTTTTCATTGGATGACATATGAGAGTGTTCGGTTACCAGTCTCGGGTGTTCCATAACGGCCGATATACTGTCGATTATGTGTCAGTGAATAATAGATACCAAACTTATAAAAGGTGGCCGATAGGAATACGGCAGACTCCAGAAGAATTAGTTACTGCAGGTTTTTATTATTCAGGATTTAGTGATAGAGTGACCTGTTTCCATTGTTTGTACACAGTGTGCGAATGGACATGTAAAGATTGTCCGATTATAGAACATTACAAGTCGATACCAAGCTGCAAATACATACAAAGTGTTTCAGCGTTACATCGTGATTCGAAAAGTTGCAGATACTGTGACTGTCCAGAATCGGTGAAGGAAGACCCCCCAAGTGTGGATTCTGTGTTTATGTGCAAGATATGTTTTGAAAAACCCTGCAGTGTTGTAATTCTTCCGTGCCGCCATTTTGTATCCTGCGGAGTTTGTTCTTCTCAATTGGATAAGTGTGCCATATGCCGAGGCAGCATTGAAGACACAATCACAGTGTTTACCTGTTGAACTATGGGTGTGTGTTTTCTGGATGTTCAGGGTCTTCGAGGGAGAGATGGTGAATTTGTGTGGAAAGAAGTGGGGGTATTGAAATATCCTTTTGAATGTACATTTGACTTTTTGGTGAAACCCCCGTACGGTCTACATTTAGTGAGTGAAAAGTACCGCCGTACAAATTACTGGCTGCGGGACTTCAAACACGGACTTGACTGGGAAAACGGTTGGGTCCCCTATGAGAAATTAGGTGATCTTTTATATTCTGTACTTCCACAAGGAACAGTGTATGTTAAAGGTACGGAAAAAGTGGTACTTGTGGAAAAGTGCATCGGGGAAAAAGGACTCAGGAATGTATTTGTACAGAACATGGAAGATCTTGAATGTCCTAAATTGAACAGTATACATGTGATGGGGAAAAAATGCAGAGACCATACTCGATGTAGAAACCCGAGGAAAACCTGTGCAGTTGAAAATACCTGGAAAATGTATGATTTTTATTGTAATAATATAACAAATAAAAGATGTTGAATATTTAAAATGTTTTATTTATAGAGAAAGGTTTACAACAATTTCTAGTTTACAAAATTTATAGCAAGGTTTACAATTTCTAGTGTACAATACAAATAACAATACAATATGGATGCATGGTAAGTAACAGTTGATTTACAATGTCAGTGTGTGACCCCGATCGTTGACGAGATATATTTCGGTCATCAGTTCATTGTACCAGAGAATGTAGAAAGGATGCAGCAGATTTTCGGGTGGTTCCTTTTTGTCCGAATACATGTTCTTCATGATATTATGTACATAACCCTCCACGTAGGGTTGTATTTTCTGATAACGTTCCCTCATTAATTTTTTCAAAGGTTTCAGCAGTTTACATAGGAATATGTGCAGTTCATCGGGAGTAAAAATGAATGCATCCGGTGAAGAATGACGATACATAGAAATACAACGTTTTCCAAAAAAGTTTACTCCATTGATGGTAATATTTCCGGTAACCCAATAATTGAATCGTCGACCTGTATCGACGTAAGTTAGCAGATCAGATTGTATAGTATACAGTTCACGAATTTGTGCCAAATCCATATATACGGGTGATCTTCCCTGCTGCGAAAATTCCCACACAAGGTTGTAAGGGGAGTCTTTCTTGAAACCTATTGCCACATACTTGGTTTTTTCACTGTTCAGAAAGTATATGTTTGCAAGATAAAGATCCGTGCAGGCATCCACGTTATGTAGTTTCGAACATTCGTTGCTGTCTTGAGGCAAGTTGGTTGCGTCAGGTATTTTTTCTTGATCGCTCTCCGTTGCCACATCCATTTCTTTGTAGGGTGATTTTTTGTTGCTGAGATTAGTTGTCTCGATCTTGAGTGGGAGGAGACGTTTGCGGGTCTTGCGAGTCATACGTTCCACGAGCTTTTCGTGTTTGTTCACAGGAACGTTCATAACAGGTTCCATGATGTTGTCACTAGAACTTCCCAGCAGACACTGAACAAGATACATCAATGCACAGATGTTTTATACATGCGTGTTACGTACACTCCCGTACTGCTTGGATAGAACGACACACTTGGGTTCCTCTAGGACACTTGCAGTTCGGTAAACGTTTGAAGATGTCATGGAAACGATGTCGAATATATTCATCTTTATCGATGACTGGTGGAAAGGTTTGTATAAAATCCTTGGTTGTGATGTTACGTGCTTTGTAATAAGCATATACGCAGCAGTAATGTCCGCAAGTTGTGGCAGATATCCCTTGTAAGGGGGTATTGTTGTAAGTCCAGACAGAGGAATGTCGATTCAAGAATGTTACAAATTCTTGGTAATGCGGATGGAAACCGTATGAATCAAAATATTCGGCCACATTGTTCTTATCGAAATAGAATGCAACCCAGTGCGTTCCCTGGGAATCGGAAGTGTCTGTGTTTGCAATTATCAAGGCAGGGGTGCAGAACGCTCTAGGTAGAAGGTCTCTGGGGTAAACACCACAAAAGATTTTTTTGGATGCGCAGTTGCGAGTGAGGACGTGTCTGATCTGCGACGTATTCATCGTTGATGATAATATCCCTGTTTTTAGTCACTTGGATGAGACCGTCGTCCAAAGCGTGAAACCAAGATGTACGAGTTTTCTGGAATAATGTTTTCGAAAAGTCGCTATTCCGATATTCAATCTTCAAAAACGGGTTTTTCAGTTTTTTCCATCACAGCTCCGATGTTTCCTTCGCGACTGTACCGAGCCCACTGCGAGCTGATAACAGGAGTACATGCAATTTATAAACACTACACTAGTGAACGATGATATCTCTATTTTTTGTTATATCCACTGCAGCGTCGAATTCGGCATAAATAAGACAGGTTATATTTTCGGGTAGTTGAGGAGAAAACTGCATCTCCACTCCTAAGGTACCTTGTTCCTGAAGACTGGTGTGTGTATCGTTCCCTGAAAAATCTGATGTAATGTCGAAAATCAGAAAAAATGATCCATTTTGGAACATTTGCCTGGTGATCTGATGACCGAAATTACCGTGGTGGATACCTGTACCCGAAAAGAGTGTCTGATAGGCACGTGTCACCAAACCACCATTTCCTCCTGCTGTTATCCTCAAAGGTTCGTGAGGTATGAGTTGTCCATTCTTAACAAGATGGAAAGAAGATAGATTAAAACTTCTAAAGTCAAACGGGTTTGTATTGGCACTACCGAGATAACTGGAAGTGGACACCATAGCAAGTAGTACAACGTTCGGGAAAGGACCTTGGAAAACATTATCGATGGAAATCTGCTGTGTCCCGGTAACATAAGAGTAAGCTTTAATGATGCTTCTCGTGAAAGGGTAGTGAGCTGGAGCGTAAGAAAGTGCTTTATCTATAGCCAAACTTGTGGTAGGAGTAGGAATGACATGATTTATTTCGAGAACTGCCTTTAATATTTTTACTTTTACGGTAGGTGAATCTTGATCACCCCAAATGTAAAAGGAATCACGTGCCTTAATAAGTTCGATACGTACTTCGACACCGTTGACGAGGTATTTAGGTTGATTGAAGAAATCAATGTGGAGTCTTCCCATAACTTCCACTGTGGATGTTACTTCTGTAGGATTTCCGGTTGTCGGAATGTATTGGAAAAAATCTTTTCTGGTAGTAAAACCCTTGTTTGCAGCATTAATTTTATTTTGCTGTCCTGGTGTGTCCAAGTAATACAAGGCGTTCGTGAGATGTGTGTTGGCAGCATCGGAACCGTAATTGGTGATCACTTCGAGGATTGATTTATATGCATAATTGTTATCAGCAGATGTTACAGATATGCCATTGATCATAACGTTACATTGCGAAAACATAGTATTCTGAAGATAATTTATGACTCCGCAGTTTTTTGTGGTTGCATTGTCGGTTGGAGAAGCGCTCATGCGACTCCCATCTTGATTGACCATTTCAAGTTCCATACGTAGATAGCAAGATGAGAGATCGAGGAAATCTGTTCCCGTTGCAGGTATCACAAACAGAATTACGTTTTGATTATCGATGGAAACAATCGGTTTGTAGGTAACGGTGTATGTTTTTTCAACATTCTGCTGGATAGGTTTTTTCTGGAACAGATCCAGTTGTGATATCATGCAAGCGTTATTCTCCATTATTACCCAAAAATATCTTTGACGGTGTTTTTCTGTCTATTTCCTCGTTTGCGGGTTTGTCGACGTTTTGCAGATGTACCACCTTTCTTTCGAAGTGTTGAGGTACGGGTGGCCGAGTGTTTTAACATCGAATGAGTATTTTTTCTTGTTGATCTCATTCTTATACCCGATCCTGCCAGAGAATCGATTTTCTGTTGCGTTTTAGTTTTAAGATTTTGACCTGCCTCGCGTATTCTTTGACGTACAATGGTTTTCGGAGTTTGCTGCGTTGTCGCCATATCGGTGATGATATTAGCACCGGTTTTTAAAGCTTCTCTGCCGATTGCTTTTGCGCCACTCCAGAGAAGAGGTTTCACCATTCTAAAAAGTCCTGCAAAAAGAGAACCCAGACCTCTCCCTTTCTGGATTCTATTAGAACGAAAAATGGGTCCGATTCCTCCATGTATTTGGTGAGTATAATAATCGACTTGTGAATACATGATGATTCATCTGGTTTTCGACATAGACTGAAATAAATGATGTTCTGTTGTTTTTTAAAAAGGTTTTCGTTTTCTACGAAAATGTAGAACAGCAATTGTGGGAACGGAGCTGTTTCTTAAAGGTATAAAATTTCCTTTTCTATCATTCAAGGCGATTTCTACCGTTTCAAAAGAACCTTTATCCAGAGGAACGTAATGAATTGGATCGAATGTGTGATGGGCTACTGGTACTATACAGGGTGTATCGATTTCAAAACATGGTTTTCGAGCAAGACGTAGAAGTCGTAACATTTCTTCACCAACCAATTGCTGTTTTACAATATCCGAATATATAAATATATAAGGATTTTTATCCACAGTGTTATTAGATGTTATGTGTGTAGAATAGATAGATTTCAATATATCGTACCGAAATTTAGCATAATCGTCCGTTACGTCGATTGGTGTCACTGTATTGTCCACTTGACCGTCCGATTCGGGGTGTGAAAGACCCATCTCATTCAGATATTTAACCAATGCTTCTTTAAAGTAGAATCGAAGATGAGTAGGCACAGCTACATTGGCAGGACTAGTTTTTAAAAAAGAGATAAGATCCTCCACCGTATAATTTGCTGCAGGAAAATAGAACGGCTGTTCGTTGATGTAGAGTGTGTTGTCCGTGGAAATTGATGATCCAGGTGAACCCCATTGCGGCTCGATTAGAAAATGCCAGAATTCCTTAAGAATGGTTTTTCGTATTTCTTGATCATCGGGAAGGGAATCTGCAATCGTGGTAATCAAATCTTTCGCATTTGCGTATGTTCGAACAGGAAAAGTCACCGATCCGAAATCGGTCTCCAGAACATTATCGTATAGAGTTGAATGGTGTAATTCTGCTAATCCGACTTCCCATAATTCGGGAATCAGATCGATACGTCTTGCAAGTTTTACTGTGAAATGGGTCAGCGTGTTGTCTGGAAAATATTTTTCCGATGCAGATGACGGGAGGTAGACGTAGAAATCGTCATCCATTCTCACCGAGTTAAAATAACTCACTGAAACGTGGAAGGTGCATGTTTTGATATAAATATGTAATTTATCCGTTCGATAGCTGTTTTACCGAAGATGCCTTGATCCATGAGTCAAAACTGGGTGGGTAACCGAGCCAGCGAACGAGATATTCCAAATTTCTACCTTTACCGCGTGTTTTCAAAATTTTATCGATTTTATACTCTTCGTTAGGATCTGAATAAACTTTCTGAACTTCCTCCTTGTAGAATGTTCCTTTTACAGGTTCACCATTTAAATCGTCCAATACGTAAACTGGCACAGGTGTACGTTGAACGATGGCATGAATTTTGAAGACTTCTCGAGACCACGACTGTTCGTAACCCTTTTCGAAATGTCCTTTAACAACCGAAATTCGTACCATATCCCCCACATTCAAATCTGAAGCTGGGTGTGAAATATGATCGTTATATCTGTTAAGATGTTTCCACACTGCATATACGTTTGTCTCGTTTACGTCTCGAGGAGCCATTCCTATAGAACTATGGATAGTGTTATTGTAGCCATCGAGAAGTTGTGGTAGAATATCTATGTAACGTCTTGTCTGTTTCGAGGTGAAATATTTCCACATTCGCTCCTTTAACGTTCTGTTAAAACGTTCCACTACACTAGCTTTGACGGGGTGATTAGAGGCAGTAGAGAATTGTATCTGTTCTTTCTTTAGAAACGTCTGAAATGTGGAATTTGTGAATTCTGTTCCCTGATCAGTTTGCAGCGTGACAGGCTTCCTTTTACTCTGCTCGAAAATGTTCTTGAAAGCTTCGGTTACCGAATTGCTAGTTTTATTTTTCAGAGGTAATGCAAAGGCATACTTTGAAAATACGTCGATAACCGTCAGAAGGTATTTGAAGCCGTCGTTGTGTTTCTGTATTGATGTCATATCGTTAAGATCAGCTTCCCAGAGCATGTCAATGTTCCACACATTATAGTGATTTCGCGGGAACCTTTTTCGGGCACCTTTGTGGAGTGTATATGTTTCCTGATGCATCAACCATTTTTTCACCTCATCACGTGATATATTTTTATCTCTTACCGCTTTCCATAAACGATCCACGGATGAAAATGACGCACCATGTTTAGGATCGTAATATATTTTCGAGAGAATTTTATTGTGCTTCAATTTAGGGACTCCCATGATAGATCTCTGCGTCTTCGACTTCTCCTTAAAGGAACGAGTTTGTATGCATCGGGTGTTCTCAGGAAGGGTTTAGTTTTTCTGGAAACGCGAACACCCGCCTTCTTCTTCTTCTTCTTTTTCTTGGGTTGCTGCTGGCTGTGAGAGGGCCCAGGAATTTCCGTTGACGATGATGTCGAATATGTCAACGTCCTAGGTTTCGGAAGTTCTGTTTCCCGACGCCCGTCTATTAGACGTTGCGCTGTGGATTGATATTCGTCGATGATATCCCGTAATTCCTGTCGCGTATTGTGCGGCAATGTTTCTGCCAGGTTTGGAGGAAAATACGATGAATCTGGCGAAACAGTTGAATCGTTGTTATCTTGAACGATGGGAATTCGTAATGGTTCCTTTGATTTTCTACTCAACCATAAATACTCGTCCAGTTCCTTTCTGTACAGACGCCATTTTTGATCGTCAGATATATCCTTCATTTTCATAATATCGTTCATTCTTTTATCCAGAATAGATAATTTCAGACTCGCAGACGATTCGGTGTTTCGAATGCGTTCTAGCTGTTCTGGCGACAGAACAACCATTTTCTTATAAACGGATGACATTTTAATGTGGAATAAGGGTTCCTAGAAGACCCGATAGCAATGAACCCAGAAGCAAAGGTAAAAATCCTCCTTTCTGAACTAGAATGTTTCTCCGTTTTTCGATATTCACTTTAGGTTTTACAAGATTACGTAAAACTGTCTTGTAAGGTGCCAGACGGCGTTTTGCAGACGGTTTAAGTTTTACGTTACCTTTTAAAACATTGAGACAGCATTCACTGATGAAACGAATTGTCTTTTTAGGTGCGGTCTTCAATAACGATTTACGAACTTTCGATGGAGAATTTTTCAGCACGTGTAAAAAGGGTGAATGTTTCTTGAAGGAAATATTATGTTTAGAATGTGAACTGGTACGTCTCTTCCTCGTTTTCTTCATCTCGATGTTTCAAGCATTCCTGAGGAAGATATGCTGTCGAGTAATTCTCGTTAAAAATATCTGTCTGATAACGTAGAGGATCCGGTGTTGACTGGGAGAGATCAATATACAAATAACTGAAAGGTTTTTTTGTTGCATCTATATATACTTTTTCGAGTTCCTTCATACGATGTGGGTGGAGTTGCCGTGCAAAAACAGTAAATTGGTTCATATCACGTGGATTTTTAAATATAACAAAATGTTTCACGTTGAGAGAAATATCCCTGCAATTTTTACCCTGATGAAAAAGATTTTGTGTTATGAAGACCACCGAGATATTTTTGTGGTGACTACCCTTTGTGAAAAGATCAGCAACTTTTTCTCCTTGAGCAACCATCATAAGATCATCCAGAATTATAAGAGTCGGAGTTTTACCATTCCACGATTCCCAATTAACAATACCCTTATGAAAATCTACGTCATACATTTTTTTCGGAATACTATTTTCCTGATCGTAACACCATACTATTTTTTTAATAGGCCCTTCAACAAGATGAACAATAGAAACGACAAGGTTTGTTACGAAGGTGGTTTTACCACTTCCTGATGCTCCACAGACCATCATTGTAAAAGGATGAACGAGTTTCGGAAACATTATGTTACACAAATTACTTTACGGGTTTTGTGCTCTGAGAGTTCTGTGGGAGAATGATAGGTATTCATTCTGTTAACATAATATATATTTTATTCAGAATCAAATAAGCACATTTATAATATATGTTCAAGACTTTACTTTATACACAATGAACACAGGCATTTTATACAGAATCAGATTTACAATAATTGTATGTACAAGAAATATATTTACTTCATACAGAATCCAAAAGGATACGAGAGGTATTTATCATCAAAACATCGTTTCACCAAGACAGGTTGATACAGACGTGTTTCCAATGAACTGATGACCTGGAATTCTTTTGTTCGTCTAATTCGGAAAATATTCTCCACAACAACTTCATCTTTTCCATCTTTAACCATATCACACATTGTTTGAAAATTCACCAATGTCAAACTTGACACGTTCAGCGTGATACCTTTTACTTTGCAAATATATTCAGGTTCAGAAAAAGGTTTACATATTTTCAAACTGTAACATTTTGGCCCTGTTGAGACAAATTCTTCACACACCGCATCCGAACCAAACTCCGTTAGTTCATCAGTCAGTTCACCAAGCGCATCACCTAATTGTGGGTGGTATTCCATCGAAGGGTTATCAATGTAGATTACAGAATCTGTGTCACAGTAGCACACTCTATCGCCTAACTTTTCCAGAAGTTCGTATAATTTAAGACGTGCATGGCAGGTTGTGAATGCACCGATGGGAACACTCACCTTGTCATTTTGTGGAGCAGCCTCGGTGACATATTTCCAGTTTACCACTACCGTGTCCTGGTTGATAAATATAACTCCACCAATAATAATGTTCGGATCGGTTATCTTATCAAGGAAATCCTTAGATTCAGTGATGATTGTAGTTTGTGAGAGGTTTTCCCGTTGGCTGAACTTTCCCCACAAAGAATTCAGGCACAGTTTTGCGAGAGTGCGTTTACCGGGGTTCACCTCAATGTTATTTTCATCCAGCAAAATCCCCTCCCTCTCAAAATATTGCTGAATATAGGTTTCTTTATTCTTTTGCGTCTTACACCACATCGGCCATCCACTTGCTTCCTGTTTTATTTTCAGGAAGGTGTTCACATACCCCGTAAACAGCCCCCCCGTTTTTGTGGCAGGGTCATACACAGCTGTTTCATATTTCCATACTTCAGATACCGACAGTATGGTATAACCAAGAGAACATGCTTTACGCATTTCCGCTATCACCCACGTTCCTGAAAGTGCACGTTGTTCTACAGAATGTTGACAGGTACCTTCACATTTTAATTGTAATCCACATTCCTTGCACAAAACAAACATGAGCTTCTTGTTCATTTTTGTGGGTAATACAGGGTGAAGAAGTGTTTGAGGTGGGAGGACTTTACATTTTATAAAACCTTCCATGGCTAATATCTCCGGTACAGAAGGCATGGAATCTTCAAGGAATATGGTAGGGTGTCCTATTGGGTATACACAGTATTTGTTAACATAGGGGTAGAGACTGGTGAAATCATAGTATTTCAGCTGTTCACCCTCCTTGATTTTATAATAAGTTCTCACAGTCTCCACTCTACCACCATATAATGCATCACGAGGGTTTAGAGGTGTACACTGGACAACTGGATGTGATGACAAGTATTTATCAAGTTGTGGGTCAGCGTCCAATATTTTCTTAAAGTCACACTCCCACATAGTTACCACATTATATCCTTCAGACTGAAGAGCACTGATTTTACGACATGTTGTTTCATATCGAAATGCTGCCGTGTTCACACGGTCGACATAATTGTTGTTTTGGGTTTTCTCCTGCTGGTTGCTACCATCCTCTTCTCCCGCTTCTCTGTCAAACTCCGGATATACACACCGGTTTGTGGATATACATCGTGGACAGCCATGAAACCAGCACCCGAAAAACTCGTAACAGGTTTGTGTCTCTTCACGGAAACCGTCTACTTTGAAGCGTGCACCCAACACATATCTCTCACGGGTTCTCCCACCGTGGATGATTGCGAAATTGTTTTGCTCCTCGACATATGTTAACCATTTCAATGCAGCCTTCGACATTATGTCGGCATGGTGGTAACCTCCTTGGGGGATTATACCAATGCTCTCACTAGGCATGAACTGCTGTCTGTAGATTAATGAACATACGGATGCTATTGTAATACACTTTTGGAAGATGTCTATTTTGCTAATATCCATAAAATTCTGTCTTAATTTTAAACAACCCTGCCTCAATAGTGTCACGTCCTTAATGCAATATTCCAACAGCTGTTCTTTGTTGTTGAAAGGAACATTGTTCTTGCGTTCGTTTTCGTACCATAGCATAAATTTAGTTTGATCTTCCACAGATTTCATGTGATCATATCCGTATGCTGAAGGCGGTGGCAATTCTCCTACGTAATTTCGATGTTCGTAGGTATTCCACAAATGTGGATAATATCCTTTCTGCATCGGTAAGCCGAAGAGTTTGGAAAATCCAGCAAGGTTTGATTGAACGTAGTTTAAACTATCGATGAAATGTAGATTCTGATACTTCATGCTCATGATTTTCGTTCCATTCAAAACAATTCTAGCTGCCATTCCTCTTTCCAACATTCTGCGTAACAGAAATGTTGAGTCATATCCACGTGCATTGTGTGCACAAATAGTGACGTTATTGAATTTGTGTTGCAGTTCCAGGTACGATAAAAATGTATCGACTGGGTCATCCCAAAATACATATTGACGTATTCCGCAAACTCGACAAGGTATTGATAAATCTTCTTGTAAATAACATGCATGACAGGCTGTTTGGATCACGATCAGATTTGGAACATGAAGAAAAGAATTGTTTTTTTCTGTATAAGGGACATCAGTGTAACATTCAAAATCGTAAAATATCAACAAAAATTTGGACCTTTGTTGGGGGTTCGGAATTGGTATGTAACAGTGATGGTTGATCGGTTTTACCTTTTTGCACGTTTTACAGTATTTTGCATTGCAGTCATGTTTCTTTTCATGTCTGTTACTTGTGAATACGATTCTGTAACATTTTGGACACTGCTGAATTTCACTACACACTGTACCATTTCGAAACGATGTAGACATATGCCTAGTGAAACATCCACGATCTTTGAATATTCTATGGCACACCTTACACGTGATGGAGGTGTTAGATTGCGGTACACATGGTGGTGTGGCACGGCACATAGAGCATATCTGTTTACAAGCGTGACTGTGTGGTTTACCAAATATCAACTCATTACACCCGCGACATTCCTGCGTTGCTGCAAATGCCCCAACACGATTAACAATAACATCAAAATGTTGCTGAACGTCATCATACAAGAGGTAGATGCATTTAGACACATTTCGTACTTGCCCCTCAAAGAGTATGTCTTTAGGATCTCGAAGACTGTTGTACACAATTATCTTATAATCGCTAAGGTATTGTTGGAATTTTCTGAGTTCAGGTATCCCACTTCCGATACATGCATCGGCTGTCAGATTCACACCAGCTTTAATCATCAGGTCAAACACAGGTTTTTGCAGTTTGAAACCGGCTCTGTAGGAATTATAGGCAGGATCTCGATCTGCATGTGCCTTCCCTATAATCAGAGCTTCAACCAAACACAAAGGCTTATCTCTATTTCGCACACGTACAACACTTCTTTTCACTGTTGAAGCCATGTGATTCGAAAGACAATACACACGTTTACCACCACCACCACCAACCGGTATGTTAACGTGGTCAGCTTTTAACATTAAACGGTCTGTAAAGTGAAAGGTCTTAGCACTCTGAAGTATTTTAGACAGAATATCCCAAACCATATCAGGTTTCAACTGATCACATCTATGCCATCCCACATAAATATCTTTCACTGTCACATCGGATACATTAGAAAGTGTGAGACCGATCTGATCACTATCCTTGGCACCTTTTTTCACATAAAGCAGTAAATTTTCCACACCCTCACGTATCCAGGTCTGGGGGTCTACATTTTCGGGTTGCTTGGAAAAACTAAATTCTACACGTTGTCCTTTAGCACGGAATTTTGGATAACTACGTTCTTGTATATTGTGGAATATAATGTTACCAATAGCTTGGTCCACCCAAGGCACATGCTTCCTTTTCCTACTCTTCTTACCTCCAGAAGACTCAGATGTAGGGTCAGGCACATTCTCGATCGAAGGCGTTGGATCAGGCCTCCATGAAGGTCCTGGTACAGGTTCCGGTGCATTTGGGGGTACACCACCTCCTTCTCCAAAAAGTCCGGGATCGGGTCTCCAAGACGGTCCTGGTCGAGGCTCCATCCCCGGTGTGGGAGCACCATCCCCTGCCATTTCTGGTGGTGAAAGAGGGTCGGATGCGCCTTGATGCGATTCGGAAGATGCAGTCCCCTTCGAAGACGTCCATTCTTCCCCGGAGAGCTCTGGTACGGTCGTTGTCACAGTTTGCAGCATCCGATCATACTCCTCCACTAAGGTGATCGTCTCTCCCAAGATGATCTTTTGCGCAATATGTAACAAAACTACCTGGAGCTGTTTGGGTGTTTTGAAATACCCATCACGAAATAGCGCAAGCAACTCGTCACCGGATAACTGCCAGTACATGGTTCCACCACGATCGTATCACTGAGACTGTTTAGTGGAGGGGACAATGTGGTTTTATATGTAGACACGATAGCACATTCGCTTCCGGTTGGTTTTGCACTTCCTCGAGATAATTCGCAATCTTCTAACTAGGCACGATAACACAATCACACATTCTTCCGGTCGATTTGTGAACTACCTCGAAATAATTGAGTCTATCTATTTATTGTGCTTGAGGCGTAGAATACAAATATGGTGTCATTTGCGGTCTAGCATTTTCGGTTACCGAGATATCAGGATTTGAAGTTTGAAGGTCATTTCAAGGTCAAGTTTCCAATCGATAGATCTCGAGGCGTAGAATCCGAATATGGTGTCATTTCCGGTCTAGCACTTCCGGTTACCGAGATATCCGGGTTTGAAGTTTCAAGGTCATCTCAAGGTCAAGGTCAAGGTCATCAAGGTCAAGGTCAAGGTCAAGGTCATCTCAAGGTCAAGGTCAAGGTCAAGGTCAAGGTCATCTCAAGGTCAAGGTCAAGGTCAAGGTCATCTCAAGGTCAAGGTCAAGGTCATCTCAAGGTCAAGATCAAGGTCAAGGTCATCAAGGTCAAGGTCAAGGTCAAGGTCATGTCAAGGTCAAGGTCAAGGTCAAGGTCATCTCAAGGTCAAGGTCAAGGTCAAGGTCAAGGTCAAGGTGTATATGTATATGTAATATATATATATATATACTCTGACATATGTGTGTGTGTGTGATATATACATATATATATATATATATATATATATATATATATACTGTTATTAGCGGTCATTAACTTACGGTTACAAAGGTATACGGTTTTACACTTTAACCATGAGTTATGTGTGTTAGCTGGTTCTGTGACATACTGCGAATGGTTTGTCATTCTCGTTAGCAGAATATGATACCGCTATCCACCCACTTCCGTACAGAGATATCAACATCCACCCATTTCCTTACAGAGATATCAACATCCACCCATTTCCTTTTGATATTGCGAATGGAAAATGAAACTTGTCGAATACACTGACAGTGTTTGTTCTGACATCTTATAGAAGCCATCAAGAATATGGAGAGAGAGAACTTTGTAAGTATTCCAAGTAAATAATTAACATAATCATTTTTTATATATATTCAATATATGTTTATTATTTCCATTTATTCAAAATACATATATGGATCAGAAAAAACAGTGTTACTCTGCACACATGTCAAGTTATATACATTACATATATTGAAATAACGAAAATTGAATAAGATGATTAGTGTGTTAGCATTGTTAGTTTTTAGTTATCCAATTTTCGTTTTTTCAAAATCTCTAGCATCCTCTTCTCCATTTCACCTTCTGTACCCCCCATTTTATCTATACCTCTCTGCTTCCGCACACCTTTGAAAACTTCCATCAGTTCAAAACACACTTTCATGCTGAAGTGGGATGGTACATAGGTAGCTTTTTTTATATTTTCAATAAACCCCTCGAACATCTGACTTCTTTGTTTCTTCTCGAATATGTACGTGAACAGCTTGACGAGGTTGTCGAGCCTAACCTCCATATCCTTGCACACCTCTTCCAGATTTTCCAACAACTCTCCAGTTAAACCATTCTCCTCGCAAAAATCTACAAAGCACGCAATCTGCTTCTCAGCCTGCTTCGCATGGGTCTTGCTCCATAGATTCCTTCTCTCACCTCCACGTTCAGCTTCATTTTTCACATTCGCGTGTAGGAGGTCAAATTCGAACGGTAGGGATGCCATCTGGAAATAAGAAACAAAAAGTAAGACATATGTTTTTTGTTTTCAGGAAAAGTTTTTCACCATGGGCAACATGATGAAAACACAGTTCATATTAAAGCAGATATTCGGTGTGATGACGGTTACGGAAGAGACGTTTCTCAGAAAGATAAGGAATATATCGGCGAAATATGACAGCATAAATCAACAAAACAGAACTTTCTACAAGCAAAAAAATAGACGCCATGAGGGGGCAGTTGGACTAGATGGAAGGGGAGCTGAACCGGAGATTCGGTACTCATGATATGCAGAACCAGATTCTGGACGAGTGCCGTACCCACCAAACAGGGTAAATACCATATTTTATAATACAATATTTTTGACACGTCTATTATATTGGAATACATTTTTTCTGGAATTCTCAAATTATAATTTCTTATACACGCATATTTACAATTTTTCGATTAAAGTATCTGATAATTCCCGATTCACACATAGAAACATATTTTCCTATACTTACAAACGTTCTTCTAAATTTAAACATTTTAATCATTACTAATTCGTTCTATATATTTATATGCATTTTCTCACCAAATATTTCTATTTATTTACAGGTTCGATACTCTCCGAAAAAGACATGTAAGACGTTACCACCTCTACAGCGTTTTAGTTTCTCGTATACATGATGGGTGGCATTTTTTTTCCCCCCCAACTACGTCGAAATTCTGCTTCGCTAATACAACTACCCTCATACCATTTCTCTTCCGTACTCCCACCTGGACGTATCGATGATTCCGGTAAACTTTCAGGAGCAGGTACGTCACTACTACAATCCGAAACTGGTTCAGCTGGGGATAATTTTCCAATCACCCCACCGAAAAACGTCAACACCCAGGACACCAAACCCATCATACTCACCTTCGAATAACGGTTCTATCGCTTCCTCCGGTAACAACTATCTCCAATCATGTACACAGCTGAAGATGTCTGGTGAATAGTGAAATTCAAACACAACGGAACTTTTTATATACCTACCTACCCCTCCTCTTCCTCGCTGATAACTTCTCCCTGAAGTTCCTTGCGCATCCTCTCGCGCAGAGCGTCGAGTGCCCACGTACCTCGTCGATCCTCCTCCCCCGGTATCGCATACACATCCACCTCTTCGGAGAAACGTACTTTTTTCTTTTCTTTCCTTCCGTTCTCCATCCAGCAAAAAACAGTATCACATTTTCTCTATCTTTGCATTTACAGTCCCAACCGCAATCAGCACATGTTCCTACACAAATAGCATTTATCTCAACTAAACTGATAACCAACGCCCCTAAAACCAATTAGACACATCCGCTCTTTTCCTTTTTGGCCGCTCTCCATTCCGCCGCCTACTAACGTATCCTGCACACAGTCATACCTTATCAACGTTCCCACAAACTTCTACACGCCCATTCCAAGAAACACCGGACATGTCCCAACACGTGTTCCACAATCTCTCCATATCGATTCAACATCCCAACACATTTCCTTTCCAACTCCTTTATCTTCTCAACAGTTCACTCTTATCAACTTCAACAGTCATTTACGCCCCCCCCCCTCCCCAACCGAAACGGAAACCCATATCATCATTCCCAGAAAACCAACCGTAGTCACTTCCTCATTAACAACAGGAAACCCCAACCCATATCAACATTCACAGAAAACCGTCACCTCAGCATTAACAACAGAAACTTATAACACATTCCTACACAAACCCAAAAGGCAACGCCCCAAACATGTTCATTTCTGTCCTCCATTCATAAGCATGTTCGAGCATGTTCAAATTTAGAGCAAATACATACCAGTTGGAAACACTACTCTTTTTATTCACATTTGGCAACACTCATCACAATTCACACACAATTATTCTCCTCTCCATCCATTTATCTTATCATTTACGCCCAGACCAATTAACAAACCACCCACCCCTCTTATCTACTTCCTTATCTCTCTTATCTTATCTACTTCCGGTTCAAACTAAATTTATACGAAGTTTTCTTCGTCAACGCCGGTGCGTTACTACTAAGAGGCAGCCAGTCGCTCTCGATCAAGTGAACATAATAATATGCTGACAGCACCAAACTCAACCCTCCTAACAAACTATACCCTGTCCGCAGCTAACTGTGGAGTAAGGACGCGCATAGCGTCAGAGAAGCGAGAGAAATCGAGTTGCCAGAACAAAGCATTGCACGTTGCTGGGAAGCCAGTCGCTTTCCCCCCTCCACGCAATTACGTTCATCTCACGTGCTCATTGGTGGATCCGTCTCGCATCACTCCTTGCACAGAGACTTGATTTCGTTTGCCTGCTCTACAGTTAGCTGGGACACAGTATAGCATGTATTATTGTCACAATTACAATTCTAATAATGCCTACGTTTTTAGGTTAGGAGGGTAAGATTTAAGGCTCTTAGGCCTTAGCAACCAGTTTTCGCGACGTGTGCACGTCGCATTACACTACCTTCTCCCCTCTGTTGCCACTACTGTGTTTTCTTAGAGCTTTTCCTGCAATCCTCGATTTTTTATTGCATACAGCAATGTGCACAATATGCACAATGATGGATAACTTGCCTATTGCTGCATTTGCAAACTGGAAGTAACAAAATGCAATTAAATGTATACTGCTGTAATCTAATTTTGTATTGGAATAATTGTTCTTTTCTCTTGTTGATACCTAATTTTCGCTGTCTCTTGTCCAGACTTCGAGGCGCCATGAAACGGAACAGATCAAAGCGTTACCAAATTTGTTTCTACCGAAGTTCAAATGCTATTGAAGAATAAAGCTTTGATATCAAAGCAATTTGTAGTAAAACTTTAAAGTAAATTTTGCATTTCATTCTAACGATGTTAATAAAAATAATTAAACTACATAAACATGTAAAGAATTAGTGAATTGTTTCAAATCGACAAGTTACTGTTCATGGATATTCGAGTAAAGAGCTAAAGTGTTGTTGCGAGTCCACTTTGTGAACAGGTAGACTAATCGATACCGGACGGGATCCGACCCAATATGTTCCTCCACCAGACATCAATCCGGGACTCCTAGTCAGCGTTCCTAGTGCACTATTAACATATGTATTGAAAATTTCGACAATGGGTAAAACACAATATTACAGGATTGTAAAAAAGAAGTGTAAAATTATTGTAAAATTTAAGAGCGATAAGGAGTTACGAGAATTTTCCGAATAATAGAATTGTCCTATGTTTGTTAATGTTTTGAGCCTAATAGCTTAGACGAATCAGGTGAATTAAATTGACTTGAGCTTTTGTTTTAAATGCACTTCATGTAGAAATAGCCTAGTTATGTTATGTTGGGCCTACAGTTTAAAGTTGAATCATAATGCTATGTGTCTACATACACATGATCCCTTGATTACAAGGCAAGGAGGAGTCCCTGCAGACATTGCAAACAAATTACAATTGAGAAATCCAAGTTAATTAGGAAAAAATAAAAAAAATACTACACTAACCCGAAAATGTAATACAGTATTTTCCTTTCTTTAACACGGAATTCGCATTAGCCGCATACTACATGAGTGTTTCCAAAAAAAAACTGCTTATACCCTTGCCCTTATAACAAACTTCAACTAAAAATTCTTCGTCATATACTGGTGAGCCTTATTAACAAAAATACCATATCTAAATTTTACTTCCAGTCCGTATTTGTTTACGTGTAGCGCGCAAGAGTAACGTTTCAGGGTTCGAATCGCAGAAAAGCATGTTTTTAAACTAATTCTTTCTTGCATCATAACAAGCTGTACAGTCACGAACAGTTCTGAGTTGTAACGATTTCATTGACTTTCAATTGGATAATTACCTAGGTACAACCCAGAGTGTCAGTGACTGTCCAAATGGCTCAATTCGATATTTCCAAACCGCTTCTGCCGCTTGCACAAGTGGGTGTTCTCTGCTGCAGTAATCTTCAGTCGTTCCACTTCTTCCATTAAAAAAAAAAAACATAGATATACCGACCACCGTACGGAATGGTTAGCACATAGTTTACGACGCCAGTGGTAACGACATAGGTGTTCTTTGTGAGTGTGCTTGCATCAGTGTCGTAGTTTCATCCTGTCATCACTCATCCTCGTCGTCGCGATTAGCCACAAGAGGTAGGAAAGCGACGCTAAATAACAAAATCAAATCTTTCCAAGGCCGCGAACACACAACCAACATCCATACATTGAAGAAACTGAATAGCAGCAAAAGTTTTAACATTTCCTTTCACGCGTGTGTATCTTTATTTTTTACTTTTCACCCGAGTACTGCAGTGTTGCCAGTTTCCTTCAGTGCTTCATTGTCAAGAGGTTTAACAACGATAAATATTACATCTCTACTTTCGATGTGTGAGGTTCGTGATGATACAAATGCTCAGCACTGAATAAAGATGATGACCGTGCTGAACATTTTGGCAACGCAGGAGCAGGATTGCATGGTAAACTGTTGATTGCTCCCTTACTGTTGGAAATTATGCAACAGCGCCAGTGGATTGTTCTTATCTTGGTGAAGCTACTTTTCTTGGGTGGATTTCGAAATCAAATCAAACTTGGGCGAATATACGAGTTATTCACTTCCTTCACTGCTGATACGTTTTCGCCTTTCAAGGAAATGCAGGAAAAGCACGCCTTGTGTGAAAAGCTAAGAGCATTAAAAACGTGTCCGTTCGTCCCTCCCCCTCTCTGTAAGAAAGCAATAAGAATTGCGCCCTTTGTTCTCTTCACCCAACTCCATTCAGTTAATCATGTCAAACACATTACAAGACCTGGGCTCGGTGGTTGACTCAGGACGGAATAGGCAGTAAAATGTTACAAAATAAATGTTTGGCTCATCTTTCAGAGCTCAAAGACGAGGTTTTCTTTGGATTGTTCAAAGAATTTACTTGTGATTCTTTACTGCAAATATTACTGTGGCTGTGTTTGCTTTATCATTTTTATTTCCGTCATGTCATGATCGGAGCCTCGAAACAGTCGAATGGTAAGTTCCTCCTTATAGGGCCTCCCCGATTTAGTAGTAGTAACGTCGTCGGCCTGTAATCAAGGAGATCCGGGTTTGTTACACGGGAGAGTGGTTCGGATACCATTTTTAACTGTAGGTCAATCCTGATTAGCCTATCTTTGCATAAAGTATATTTAGAACTCAAGTTAGCGCAATCACAGAACATTTCGGTTTCTTGAAGGCAATTGGGGAGCTACGTGGGATAGCAGGTTCCGATCGAGAAAACCAGATAACAGTGGCAATGCGATTCGATGTCCTGACCACGTGTCAACCAATGAGGAAGTCTATTAACGGACCGTTGTTATTGAAGGAACCTTTTGCCAAGGAGTTAGTTCATCGTAACTGTTACGGAGATAATTAATATATAAATTGAGCGGGTAAATATTAACAAAACAGGCTGTTATACTAACCACTACATCGGCTTGTATTGTGTTCACGCTAAATAGGGTTAAATTCTGTTACTGGGTGATAGACCAGTATTATGATGTGCAAGCTGCGAAGTCATGTAACAGTGGCGTATCTAGAAGTAGTTTTAGAGGGACGTAGTGTTATTTCTGATCAACTTTTCTTTCAAAACACGTAAAACATAGGAAAATATGGCAGGATATAGCATTGGTAAACATGACTCATAACTCCCTTATGCTCACATTCCTTTACTACATTTATTTGCACGCCACTGAAAGTTGGTGAATACAGACCACAAGTGGAGAGGGTTCCTTATTAGCGATAACAGAAGCGGGGTGTAAGGGATGATTTTCCTGTAAGCACCAAAATGACAACCTCTCTCCACGTATTACACCCTGTACTAAGGAAAGGGGGGTGTTGCCACTAAGCTATCTTATGCTATAACCTAGGGTCGCACACAAATGAGACCCTGAAGGGGCAGAAGTGAAAAAGACCATCGACTATTACATTTTCTTAATGTTGTGATAATAGCAGATTAGAACATGTCAGATCCTTTTACCTGCTTATTTAATGAATGAAGGTAGAAGGAAGGAGTTTCTAGCTGTTAAATAAGTTTTTACATGATGATCCTATTTTCAAAGGTCACGTCATATAAACAATATGTACAATTTTATTGCTTGAATATAAACAATTGTTCCTCGTAAAAACGAATGTCAACATTTTAAATGCCAATAATTAAAAGTCAAGTGAAGTGGAGGGATACTAACGGTCCAAATCAACATCCTTGTTTCTTGGTTAATTCGCGTCCAGTGTGGCTACCGTAATGTAATGTTGGTTTCTGTTCCTTAAGTGCGTGTGCAGTATTAGTGTGGTATGGTGAAATGCATATTGAAAGTGGCAATTTTACAAGAAACTGAAATTTACTGAATAATTTATAATCAGACGTGTCTATATTTTGAAGTTTACAAGTGTTATTAATACAGAGAACGCAATTAGTGAAAGTGAAGTAACATGAAAACAAAACGGTTAATAATAATAATAATTATAATAACAATGATAATATCGTCAGTGCCTAAAACACGTAGCCCAAATTTTATAAATCCCACTCTGCCTGGACTACAGTCAGTCTGTATTGCGCACTGTCCATACGTATTTCTTATTGCCCGAGCATCAATTACATCCTAATTTTCGCGATTGGGTAAAAGGACAGAAGGGAGAAGTAAAATAAATCATATCAATCAGTAGGAAAAAAAGTAAAATCCTCCCCTGTGCTTTGTACCACGCCATGAGGGCATATACGTGGTGTGGAGTTGGGCCCCACACTTTCTTGGTCACAGCCGAAGCCCTGGCCGCCCCCAGAGTTTCCTCCAGATACCCACTTTGTACGACGCTGGGTGGGCGCCAAGGCCGCTTGAACAGGTGGAAAAAATCCCGTTTCTCCCTCGCCTGGTAGTCAGACGCCATAACAACCGAGTTACCGCGGCAGTATAAAACAACTGCAAATGGATGTACCTTTCTCAAATTGAGGATTCCTGTGGCAAGTCTCCTATATAATATGAAGGTTAGAATGAACAATGAAACAGATCGTTGGAACAAACACAACTTCTATCTAGAATGCTAACCTGGGACACCGAGTTTTGTAGCGCGTCATGCTAACATTTCAGCCACAGAGCCGAACTGAAATACTTTGTATTTGGGCGAGTGATTCCCGACACTTACACGATACAACTGGAAAGATAAAAAAGGACTGTTGTATTGGCGCCTTGAAGTCTGCACAGAGCATTCAACCATATCAGTTACAATACCTCAACTTGATTTCATGGTTTCAAGGTGAATAGTATGTTGTGTTTCTGCCGTACAACTTATAGATTTGCAACAATAACATAGTGTTAATGCGCAGGGATATGTGAAAAATGCCAAAGTTGGGATATCCGATAACATAAAAGAAATGATAATTCAAGGATCGTGGATTAAGAGTGTTGCTTTGGTAACTGGCTGCCGCAATTATAACTATAGAAAATAAACCTTTGTAATTAAACTCACCTAAAAATTCTTGGTAAATTGTTTTGCATCTCCATACAAATTATTTAAACCCATGGTTTCTCAACCTATAGGGCGCGACCCACTGCTGGGTCCCCATAGGACGTTTGATGTGTCGCGAAGTCGGGCTCGAAAATTAATTTATTGTGTCTCATAAAACTCTTATATTTAAATTACTAAGATATATTGCTCTAACAATATAAATTCAACCCGTGTTGTACGTACATAGTTTAAACTCTGCATGTATATTATTTACGCTCTACCATTGTTTTTTTTACCGGCATCTCTCAATTTCAGCATGTGTTATTAGTTAGACTATAGTAAATTAGTGTTTTAAATTACATATTTACTTTTCTAGAATGAAGTATAGTAGAATGACAGCACTTCGTTCCTACGTGTCAGCAAAAATTCGATGCGACTGGTGTTATGTTACATCCTGTTGTAGCGGGGTACGAGCGGTTTTATTGTTGAGTCAGCAGAACGTGTCTGATCACGTTGAAGACATCGGAAGCGGTGGGGGAGGGGGGTCAATGGATTTGTCACGTTGTTTCTTGATGTATGCTAACCTAACACGTGCGTATGTTTGTGTGTGTGTGTGTGTGTGTGTGTGTGTGTGTGTGTGTGTGTGTGTGTGTGTGTGTGTGTTTGTGGAGGAAATGCGCGCGCAACCATAGCGTATGATGCAAAGACATGAAGAAATGATTTAAAGATGATGCCGAAGGTGCTGTACCCCGAAAGCTTAGCGGCTAAGGTTATTGCTCTGTTAAACAAGAGGCGTCGAGGGTTCGATTCGTGGTAGAGTCAATATTGATTGATTGATAGATTGAGGTTTTTTTTAAGTCCATTTTTTGCACGGCAAAACTAATCAGGATTGGACCTACAGTTGAAACGTGGTGATTCGGACCACTATGTGCCTCCACCGAGTATCGAACCTGGGACCCCTTGATTACAAGGCGACGATGTCAATATTGAATGGTCTCGATTAGCCTGTGTGTAAATAAAGGCAACAAAATGGTTGAGTTCGAAAAATCGAGTTGGGTTAGTGGTTAATGTTGTCACCTGGCAATGAAGAGGACGCGGGTTCGATTCTCTAGGTAGTTAAATTAGGCCACTTGTTTAGTCCCGCCATTATAGGTCCCGATTAGTCCATTTGAGCATAAATAGTGTTTGAATAAAATCAATATGGCGGCCTTGGGTTAGTGGTTAATGTTGTCGCCTGGTAATGAAGAGGTCGCGGGTTCGATTTTCTAGGTAGTTAAATGAGGCCAATTGTTTTGTCCCGCCATCATAGGTCCCGATTAGTCCATCTGTGCATAAATAGTATTTGAATAAAATCAATATGGCGGCTGCGTTTTGTGTTTAGCGGCGGCGGCGGCGGCTGCGGCGCCGAGGGGGGGGCGGCCCGGGGGGTGTTTTTTATTCCGCGAGATGTTTTAACCAAGTGGTTGAGGGTTCGATTCCTAATGTTGGTGAAAATTGGGTATTCAATTGTATTTGTTGAAAAGTTCCGATTAGCTTTTTGTGCACAAAGAGAAAATGAACTAATTGGAAATAGGATGATTATGCTGTAATGGACAGGTCCCGGGTTCGATTCACAATGTCAAATTGGCTGATAATGATGTTGTTTTTAAAATAAAAAAAGAAGTGTGTTGAGTCCCCATTAGTATTTATGCAGGAACAGATATTAAAAATCAAAACAAAATGCCTTTTGATTACAACGCAAAGACTTTACCGCTAATGTATAAAGATAAATTAGAATCTGTTGTTTTGCCGTGTGGGGCCCAGTACCGATTAGCTTAAATGCATAAAGAGTAGGTAAAATAAGCAAGATGGCCGTCACTATTGTTTTGTGATCAAAGAGGAGTCACAGGTTCGATTCAATCAAAGGAGGCAACATTCTATGTTTCAATTCCATGTAAAAGTCTAAAGTCATGTTTCGATGCATTAACCTCAATGCATAAAGAGGAATTAAACAAAAAACAAGCAAAATGGCGACAGATGTGATAAAATAAAAATTGAATTAGTTTTTTATAGTGACAAGTAAAAATAGCGAATCACTGTTAGAAATAGAATGAAAATAAAGATACTTGTCTTTGCGTGTTAAGAGCTGTGCAGAAAAGCTCTCATGCTTTATCTCCGACAAGTTCACAATACACAATTTTTTTTATTGTATAGTTAATTATTAATGTTGTTATTAACACAGATTCTTACCAGTGTGAAGAAAAACTCTCATGCTTTATCTCCGACAACTCCACAATACACACTTTTTCGTTATATAGTTAATTATTAATGTTGTTATTAACGATTCTTATCAGTAAAAATATAAGCCATGAGGATTTTTAAAGGGGCGATAAGTGAAAAAAGCCACGATATATATTTTATCCCTGTTTATTACCAATATTTACAAAATTCAAAAGAGCAGCACACACACACACATACATATGTAAAATGTTTATATTGTGTCACCAGTTTATCAGCATGTTATTTAACAAGTTTTTATTCTTCAAGTTTGTTCACTCACCCACATAAGGAATTGTGTCACTATCATATCCATTTTCTGCTTCAACCACTGATTTAAAATGTTTCACTATTTTTTCCACAAGCATGTTCTCGCAAAAAACAAACACTTCTTTGGAAAGTATTTTTCCGTTGATGTTTTGTATAGACAAAGGCTCAGGTTTTGTACATCCATGTAGATGGGAAAGCACAAACTTCTCCTTATTACATGCATGGACAGGGGAAATATCTGTGCAACCGAAACATTGTTCGCGAAGGTCGAGAATGCAAGATTCCACACAGTTTCCAAAATATGATTTCAGATACGGCGACACTGTTTCACACATAACTTTCGCATGCTCGATGCACACAAATATGTTCATAAAGTTCCGCCACGAACTTTCTGCGATGAACACTATCTCCAGGGAACCGTAAGCTGTTTTTTTCCTTATAATGATCTGACGGCGATTGTACAGTGTGGTTATCAGCAATTCATGTTGCTCACTTAGTGGGTAGGAAACACGAGGCTGCTCACCTGGAATAGCGATGTAATTGTCGATTACTGGAAACAATTCCTGAAGAGCGTGCCACTCCTGCAACTGTAGTTCAACACCGGCCGCCCCGCTTCTGTGTAGCCTGACCACAGGTTGGAAATCCAGATGAGAGGAAAGTCCGACTTAGATAACCTTTCTTTTCGAAGCATTCAAATAGTAGACGTGATCAAATAATATCGACTGGCGTATAAGACTAGTTACTTGTTTTTGTTCTTCAGGTAGATTCTGATCGCTCTCTTTCTGAAGAACACCCTTGAAATTAGTGTACGGTTGAAATCTTTTTTTCAGCGGCATCGAAATAGAGGATTCCATGACTAAGAACTGCGAGATACTGCATGTCGCAGCGTGCAGGTATACATTTGAAGAAATGCGTGGGTGTGTTTTTGAGACGCATGCGCGCGTAGCAAACCAAGCATGTGCTGGACAAAAAAGGTGGAGGGGGCGGGGCCTTACAAAGATCAATGGTGAGAGAAAAATCAGCAGAATATCATAAACGTCATATTGAGGAAATATTGGATAACAAACATTAATTAATTTAATTAAAGCATCAACCGCATTGTCGATCTGAAATTAGGTTTATAGACAGGGGGCAAAATGGAAAATATCGACGATGTTCTAGTATTGGATTGTTTCTGTATTTCCATCGGTATAATCCTCCACCACATTTGAAGCATACTGTTTTATCCTCTTTTTGAATGTAAAATAATCCTGCTTCGGACAGAGCTTCTACAAACGGGAATTCTTTTGATTGCCAGTTTCTGAAAGAGGACAATCTAGCATTGAAAGATCCCATCTCTGGATATTGCGTCATTGTTATGTAAAGACGCAAACCAAGAAAAATATTATTAGTAAGCTGTTGTAAACCGTAACGCTACAAAATTATTAATATACTATTAGGACTATATGTAATTTGTATAAAATTTCAAACAGTATATACTGTCAATATTTTCTAGTATACGTACCGATTATTATAAATTTAATTTACGAGTCAGCAAATACGTTGTTATAATATTGTCGTTTTTTTATCGGTACTGGGAATAAATTTTGAAATTTATGCATGGGTTTACCAGAGGCTCTATGGAATAAATACAGAAAACAGTAATGCCCACAGTACACAGACCCGTAACTTTGTATCTGATGAGTGTTGTACGTATAGAATTTAGAGTTACTTTCCAAAAATCGCAAATGGTTATGCACATGTGGAGGTTTTCCGTAACTATCAAAAACTTCCCCCCGGGAGTTACTGTCTATGTAAATTGCTACCCAGTGCTTCCCGGGGCTATCTTTGGGATCTGTATTTACAATCAACGCTGCTGGTAGTTCCACATGTACAGGTAATTCATTAGCTGCGAAAACCACAACATGGTGATTGTCAAAGGCTCTATTTGATATTAACCCGTGAAGCAAATTTAAAGTCGACAGCATTGCTGGACACTAAATAGTAATATTGTGCAACTCACCTTTTTATACTTCAAAGTAGACGGTACACGTCACAGTAGATTCTAGAACCAATTTGATCTGGACCACCAAGCTGTTTATCGTTGTTGAAACAATGGAGAGCTATCTAACACAACGCTGATGCTTGGAATATGAAGGCGGGTTTTACAAACGCGCATGCGTACAGTGTTAATGCTACCTGGCATTTGTTGTGCTGTTGCAAAGTGAATTTTGTACTATAAGAAAATTGTATGTATATATGTGTGTGTGTGTGTGTGTGTGTGTTGTGTGTGTGTGTGTGTGTGTGTGTGTGTTTATAGATACAGACACACACACATATATTTATTTATTGATGAAGTATATATATATATAATACAATACAATATAATATATATATATGTAATTTGAAGATACAACATATCAGTAAAATCTAACAACTAGAAAAATATTCATAACATTCGACTTTTATATTATATGTAATTTAAAACATTGTTCACAGTTTGAGAAATGGAGTGCTTGTGGAAACACCCGTTCTCTGCAGTATTGGCTGGTCCATCAGGATGCGGAAAGACATATTTTGTGAAGCATTTTTTCCAGTGTTTACCTCAAATGGTAAATGTAAAATTCAACAATATTTTGGTGTGCTACGGGGAATGGCAATCTGCATACAATGATTTCCCTGGTTTTGTACAATTTCGGGAAGGAATGCCTAATATTGACCAATTTGTGCCAAATTCTGGACCTCATCTTATTATTATCGATGATCAGATGAGGGAATGCGATCAAAGAGTCACAGATTTATTCTCAAAAGGGTGTCATCATCGTGATATTTTCTTTATCACTCAAAATCTATTCCTTCAGGGAAAAGGGAATAGGGATATATCTTTAAATAGTCATTATATTGTATGCTTCAAAAATCCAAGAGACAGAGACCAAATTATTTATTTATCTAGACAAGTATACCCGGAGAATCCAAATTTTATAAAAGATGCATATTACAATGCCACCGCTGAACCCCATGGATATTTGCTGTTTGATCTGAAGAAGTACGTTTTCGGTTGCGGATATTTCCCGACGATGATATCAATTATGTATATATTCCTACAAAAAAGCAAGCATAATCACTAGTCGTTTATTCTGTCATCATTGCTCCAAGAGTGAAACACGCTAAAGTGCTCCAAGTTTTGTCGGATGCTAAACCAGCTCTTCGCACAGCGATATTACAAGCTGCTGATTCTTCCTTAGTTAATTCAATCTGTGAGTGTTGTTACAATGTTCTAAAAGGGAATGTTCCTCTTTCAACACCTCAGAAAACAAGATTGAGCCGGTACAAGAAGGTGATACGTAATCTCTCTGCCAAAGGACACTCTACAAAGCAGAAGAAACAGATACTAGTGCAACACGGAGGATATCTACCTGCGTTATTAGCCCCTTTAATAGGAGGTGTGTTATCAAGTTTATTTAAGTGAAAAAAAAATCTGAACATGGAGCATGCCAAAAAAAATGGTTATAATACCTCAAGAATGTATGGATAACATGAGACATCCTGTTATGTCTGCACCGTCTACATCCTTATCGCAATTGGATGAGGATATGCAAGTAATTTTGAATCTCAAAGGTCTTTCGGATGATGAAAAGTGGAATCGTTACAGCATTCTGCTCCAAAAATTTCTGTCTAATACTCGAAAACAAAGAGAACCTGTGTCGCTACCGATTACAGAATCTACTGAGAAGTTGACTGATATGAAAGAAGAAATTCTAGCTGCTACACCTAGCATGTATCGTAGAAAAGCCGAACTGTTGTATGAACGTCTTTTACATAATAGTAATATTGATTGGGATAAATATGGGGCAGTTTTTATTAACAATAATAAAATTGAAGGCTCAAATATTTGTCGATCTAGTATCGAATATAATTCGACCACGAAAAACAAGCAATCCTGTTGGGTGGCAACTGTTTAATAGAGCTCTGGCGTTATCTAATATTCCTCAAGAATATATTGGAAACCCCCGGAGACAGGAGTTTCTTCAACAGATTGTTTTTGGCAACCCCGAACGCCATGTTCCGCTGTCCGGAGCTAACCAAGGAGAGGCACAAGAATTAACAGAAGCAGAAGAAGAAGAAAGGGAACCAATTTCTTTTGTATCATCATTTCCAGGGCACAAACGTAAACATACTGTTCCAGTTTGGTCAAGATACAAACCATGAGCGAAAAAATATTAGAGAATATCTGGTACAATCCATCTCATCCAGCATTCTATTCTACAGCTTCAACACTATGGAAAGCTGTAAAAAAATCCACACCATTGTCAACAATCAAACATTCGTTGGCAATGCAAACTGCATACACTTTGCATAGACCTGTAAAGCGTCGATTTCCGAGAAACTTTTATTTTGTGCATAATATCGATGACCAATGGCAGGTTGACTTGAATGACATGCAGAGTTTGCGGAATCACAACAAAGGGTACAGATATATACTCACAGTTATCGATATTTTTAGCAGGCATACTTGGGCTGTCTCTGTAAAAAATAAAACTGGTGTATGTATAAAAAAGGCTTTCCAGCAAATTTTCAAACAAAGCAAAAGAAAACTTTTGAAATTACAAACTGACAAAGGGCGTGAGTTTACCAACAGTATTGTGCAGGAATATCTCAAAAAACAAAATGTAACTTATTTTACAACAAAGAATCCTGATATTAAAGCTTGTATTGTTGAAAGATTCAACGAACTTTAGAGGAACGCATGTGGAAGTATTTTACTAAGCAAAGAACCAGCTGTTATGTTAATGTACTCCCAAAGCTTTTGAAAGCTTATAATCATAAAATTCACTCGAGTATTAAAATGTCACCAGTAGATGTTACTCCTGAGAAGATTTTGAAAGTATGGCACAATACGTATGACAAAAAACTCAAATCTGATTCATCTCCACTATTGTCATTGAAAATGCCATTTAAAATAGGAGATACAGTGAGAATAACAAAAACCAAAAAACGCTTTGACAAGGGTTACATGGAAAATTGGACATGATAAATATTTGTGGTGGAACGTATTTTGAAAAGAAATCCTCAAGTGTATGAATTAAAAGATCTACAAGGACATAAAATCGATGGAACATTTTATACGGAAGAGTTGCAACTGGTCCGCTTACCGGATATGCATGAAATTGATAAAATCCTTGCGACCAAAGGTAAAGAAGCCAGTAAAAAGTTGTTAGTTCATTGGAAAGGTTACTCCAGATTATTTGACAGTTGGATTAGCGCATCGTTTTTGGAGTAAAAAAAAGAGAGAGAGAGGCATAAATTTTTGTAGTTATTCTCATCAGTGGTACAAATAACCTTTATAACACATCATGAGAAAAGCTAACGCTTTCTACCTTACTTTGCCTAGTAACAGTTCCATGAAATATTTCCCAAGTAATACTCTAACTAATTACACCACAAAGCTTCAGAACCGTGTGTAGTTGGACACCAACAAATGGGAGATGGCATTGGTAGAAGTGCATTATCCTTATTCAATACTAAACATTACAAGATTTAACAACTATATTCAATATAAATCTATGGATGATGTCAAATGGAACGAACTTCGAATATCCGAAGGCTATTACGCATCTATAAAGAGCATTGTTGCAGAAATCAATAAATATTCTGAAACATTAAATTTTAGTCTCCGAAATCATCCTGCGTACAAACATGTGACTGTTGATATATCTACCAAGCAGAGAAACATAAATGTACGATTGTCACCTCAACTGGCACGGATATTAGGTTTTAAACCGACCGATGATCTAGCAGAAGTAAAAATTGGACGCTCGCCTCCAAATGTTGTGAGAGAAATTCCTTCCCAGATGTACATTTACACAGATATTGTGGAATCACATATGGTGGGAGATGCTATCGCCCCTCTATTACGTATTATAAACATTAATCCTATGGAACATACTTTTGGAAGTGATGGTGTGCAAATTTTCGATTCGCCACATTACATCCCAGTGCAGAAACATAATTTCGAACAAATAGAAATTGACCTAAGGGACAGCACTGGTGCACACATCCCATTCTCCTTCGGACTAGTGTGTTTGAAACTTCATTTTAGATGTTGTGTTGAAAAGCTCTGATTATGAATGACCCATATTTTCAATACTACCATCAACAAGCTGGATCTGGTGTGGGTAATATATATTACGGTGCTGCCTATCAAAAAGGACATGACATTGGAAGTTTTCTTGGAGGACTTTTTCGGTCAGCTTTGCCTCTTATCAAGAAAGGAGCGAAAGCTGTAGGGAAAGAAATGTTAAAAACAGGGGTAAATGTGTTAGGTGATGTTGTAGACAAAACACCCCTAAAACAGTCACTACAATCCAGAATTTCGGATGCCAGATCAAATCTTAAAAGAAAAGCTGGAACAAAGCTAAAGGAAATGATTGTTTCAGGTTATCAGGGGCATAAACATTTCAAAAGGAATCACTCTGCTTCGGGACAGCGAACTGGAAGGACCGCTCAGAGAAAGAAGAGATCCAGTGCCAATACAAACACCAAGAAAACAACCAAACGCAACCGTAAGAAAAGTCAAATAACATCAGATATTTTTGATTAGATATGGCGCTAATTAGGGAGAAATCATATGAGTGTTTTAAAGGTGAATTGCATATTTTCTCGGTAAAACCTACTCAGACAAGCATCTTAGAACACCACACCATCGGATACAAACCTGTTAGTTCTCTGGCAGATAATGCCCCCACCGAGATTGAAATACCTGGACATGGTGAGGATTATATGGATTTAGCACACACAATGATAAATATAGATGCCAGAATTGTAAAAGCGAATGGTCAGTTATTGCTACCCACAGAAGTAGTGTAAGTTGATTGTTTCAAAGTAATACTTTGTAGGTATGCATTTGTAGCCTCTGTTTTTTACCAATCGAATATCAGTTTTTGACATATTTTGACAATTTTTTGTCGATGTTTTTGCGTTTAGCGATGTTTTAGTAAAATTTCCCTTTTATCCCACTCATACTTGGTAGGTATGCATTTGTAGCCTCTTTTTTTATCAATTGAATATCAGTTTTTGACATTTTTGACAATTTTTTGTCGATGTTTTAGCGTTTAGCGATGTTTAGTAAAATTTCCCTTTTTTCCCACTCACATTTGGTAGGTATATCACGATCTTACGTGATATAACTTAACCTATCCTTTTTTTATTACGTGCTAAACTACACGAGAGCGTCTACATGCTTTGACCTACTTTAGAGTAGTGGTTATGGACGGGTTGAACGTCATCAATTGGGGATCAAAAAAACCCTCAAAAACTCATTTTCTCTCTACGTTCTGCGACTCATTTATTGCGCTGACGATGTTTTGCAGCGAAGAAAACAGCACCAATACATCAAAAACACATTTTACTCATTTGGTGTTCACCAAAACCTCAAAAAACTCATTTTTATTAGTTGAGGTTCACCAAAACCTCAAAACCTCACTTTCTCTCCACGTTACGCGCATTCATTCGTTGCGCTGACACAGCGTGATGAGTAAATGCACTTTGTTATCTTTGAAGGATGAATGCACCTTATCGTAATTTTCCAAGTCCGGGACCATGTTTATATATATCGTGACCTTTGTAAACCTCTTTCGGGAACGATGTGCCACACACACGCGCGCGCTCGCCTCTCAATATTTCTGTATTGTGACGTGTTTTTATTTTATTTCAAGCAAACAAACAAATAATAATTTTTTTTTAGGATTCCTGGCCCCTAACCCCGCCAGGGTGCGTGGTGCCCAACCATAAAAGGTTCTAACGGCTGCAGTTAGATAACCGCACCTCTGTAGAGTTTCACGTTTTTTTTGTTTTTTTTTCTCAAACTTCCATGAAACTCTACAGAGGACCTCCGTAATGCATGCAACGTGTAATAACGAGTCTAGTGTTATTTGATGTTGTATTTTTTTTATTTTTGATATAGAGTTTATTGTGAGATAGATAAAAATTATGTTTATTATAATATTTTCTTGATGAAGATGGAGAATGTGTGTGTTACAAATAAAAAAGTTGCATGCTTTTTTTCTAGTGTGTATGTGTGCCTGTTGTTCTGCAGCACCTGAAACGAGAAAGCAAAGAAAAAAATTATTGTAACTGATTGTCTCGTGCAAACTGATGGAAAAAAAATTGTAACTGATAACTGGTGAAATTGACATTGTAACTGATCTGAACTAGTTAAATTCGTATTATCATTGTGCTAGTACAAAATTCTTATTGTAACTGATTGTGCAAGAAAAAATGTTAAACCTGTTAAAACTGCTCCGTGACCCTCTCGTTCTTCACGTCGTACGCGAAAGACTTCTCGGCGACCAGTATGACGCTACATAGACAATCCTCGGGCAACGGACTGTTGAACTCGCAGACGACCTTGATGTTGGTGCGATCATTGACCACCACCTGCTTCCTCTTCGTGGTGTTGATGACGGACATGGGTCTGTGGGTTTTGAATTCGCTGGGCGTGTAGTACATGTCCACGCTTCCCTCGGTCACGCGTTTGTAAGAGGTGTAAGCTTCGTAAAGTTTGAGGTAATCATCTTTGGTCATGTCGAGGTTGTAATTCTCGCGCGGGAACACTTCGTTCCTTCCATTCTTGAGATAAACGTTTTTGATCTTGCAGTCGTCGAACTTGCTGGAATCTTTTTCCTGATCGTTATCGCGCCCGGTCTGAAAAAGCACTACGTCGAAATCTGGCATGTCGAACTGTATGTTGTTGAACTGCGTCGTCACGTCGAATTCCATGTGACTTCCCGACGCCAACTTTTGTACGCACTGGTAACCGTGAAAGTGAATCGGCACCTGCGGACTTTTCAAGATCTCCGCTTTGTACTTGAGGTTGTAGTTCGTCTCGTATTCCACGATCGGCATTCTCAACTCCATGCTCCGGATGACGCACTTGGCTGCTTCGGGTAAAGTGTTGGCTATCGGCGTGCCGTCTGCGTTCAAGTTGGTGTATCGCATCAGTGCGTTGTTGTCGTTGGCCGCTCTTCGAAACGTGATCCTCAGTCCTCCCTTCCACATGATCTCCTTGTAGTCCGAGAAGAAACCGGGAAGCAGACGCATGGGAAAAAGCACCATGTGATTTCTCGTCGATATTTTGGTTCCCGCTTCGAATCCTCCCGCCTGGTAGTATGCCGCGTCCGTTTTGGATAATTTCAACGTTCCCACTGCCGTCGACGTGATGCCTAGATAATCTATTCTGTCGATGACGGTGTTGTGTTTCCTCACCTCCACCTGCGAGAACAGGTGAGGCACGAAGTTGTCCACGAGTATCAAATTTGCTGCTGCGTGGAACGCGTCTCCGCTTTCTTTCTTCACCACGTCGAATTGAAGGTAGAGGTCCGCTCTGTGAGGATGAACGAACCCGTCCCCTACTTCCATGTCGTATTCGATCTCCCGGTTCGCTTCGTTCAAATTTGCGAACGTGTGACGTTTGGGAGGGAAAGATTGCAATTCGTAACTTTCGATTTGCTCCATTTTTTGTTCACTATGTGTGTTATTTATTATACGTTGATCTCCACGATAGCCGTGGTCGTTGCACCTGCGAAATCCACCACGTCTCCTTTCTCGTTCGTCACCACCAACTCTATGTCGTCTATGCGGTTGCGACATACTGGAAAATAGATCGGCGAAGAGGGTGTGTAGATGATCGGTTCCATGAATTCGGAACTGGGTTTGAACGTGGCTATGATTCCCGTCTGCTTGTGACTTCCTAATCCGTCCGAGGATTTCGTGATCATGCCTTCAGCTACGTTGCAGTTAACGTTCAGAGTTTCTATGGCCAAGAATTTAGGAATATTGACTGCTGCGTGTTTGATGCCAGTTTCGAGTTTTGTGTCGTTCTCGAAACCTAAAAGTTCTCCCATGGTGCCCAGGTCCACCGTCTCCGTCGCCGACACGATTTCGACTCTGTGCGTGACCGAATTTTGAGAAAGGTACGTGCCTTTGGGTAACTGAGCTTGCAAAGTAGAAAGATTGTATTGGCCTGGCGTGACGACGATATGTTCGCTTCCGACGCTAATTTTGTTGTTGTGCTGCGTGACGTTAGGTATGAGGTACATGCTGTAGAATGCACGCAGAGCCACGGATTTAGGATAGACGATGTCGTCGTGCAGGGTGAGTTTCAAGATCGAAGATTCGCTCGTGAGATGGAACACGCCCATCGTGATGCTGTTTAAGGTTCCACAGTGCTTTCTGGAAATCTTCCACTTGCGGCTTATTTATTTTAGAGAGAAACGCGAGCATGGAAAGACAGAGATGACGGCAGTTCACGTCTCCGAAATTTTGAATGCGTTCGTCGTTGTAGTATATAGGATTGTTCGTTTTCAGATAATGAACTAAATTTGTAGGTGGAACACCTCCGAAAGAATCGAAAATGAATACTTTGTTATCATTTTTGTGGTAACATATCCAATGCGTGCCTAAATTTTTTTGACTGTCCAAGTTCACTACTACACATTCTCTTCTTTTAACGGTTGAAGGTAACGAGTCAGACATGAAAACTCCTCTAAAGTGTTTGATTCGTAATGGTTCGATCAGAGATTCAATGTCTCGGTTGGTGAGTGCTGCTGTTTCTTTTTTTAAAACTTTTTCATCACGCCCTTCCCCCCTTTCTTCTCCATGGCCAGGTTGTGACGTTTCTGTTCTTCCAACTCCGCCTTGTTCTTCTTCGAGTCGATGACGGTTTTCGCGATGGCGGCGCTTCCGCCGGCCAAACTTCCAACGGCCCCCAATGCTGCCAGGATGGCCGGGATGCTGAATATGAAACCTCCGATCTTTTGCTGTTTCCGCGAACGCTGCAACCGTCTCAATTGTGGTGTGCTGAGAAGTAATTTCATTCCGTGTCCTTTCGTCAAGCAAGAACGTTTCTTCTCGCGTTGTTTCTTGGTGAGTAACCCATCCAGGGCACCTAGATTTTTCAGATTCGAATATGGTATCTGGTACACGACACCCTTGGGCTTCATGTTGATGCTCTATGTGTTATTTTCACGGTATGTTATTTATATATATGTTCTGAGATTTTTTTGTTTCGCGTAATTTTTTTTTCAAGGTATGTTATTTATATATATAAATATGTTTCGAGATTTTTTTTGTTTCCCTCTCGTGTAATTTTTTTTCACGGTATGTTATTTATATATATGTTCTGAGATTTTTTGTTTCTTGTAATTTTTTTTCAAGGTATGTTATTTATATATATATGTTCCGAGATTTTTTTTTGTTTCGTGTAATTTTTTTTTCAAGGTATGTTATTTTATATACTCCGCACAGCCGTTACACAAATTCTATTACGTGATTCGTTTTCTTACCAAGAAGTTCCTTTGTCCCCTTGTACACGATTCGAGTTTTGTTCTCGATTAAGATAGCTAGCTTCTCGTCGGATAACATGTTAGCGTATCGATCTGGTAAAAATAGACTGTATTGTCCGTCGAGCAACAGACGCACCTTGGGACCATACTGGGTAGAAACGATTGAACCGGAAGTTATCGTGTAAGGTTTGCCGACTTCCAATTCCTGAATTTTTACATACTCGACTGACAAATTTAGCATTTGTTTTAATGCTTGGAGATCTGTCATTTTTTTCAGTCATATCGAAGGAGAAAAATTTTCAGGGTGTTATAGAATTTTTTTTCACAATGTGTGTTATTTATATATACCGAAGATTATTTTTTTTTCACGATGTGTGTTATTTATATATCAAGTTTTTTTGTTGACACGTATATATTATTATTTTTTTTAACAGAGGAAGAAAGTCCGTGCTTCCGAAAGCGCGATGATGTGCGTTATGATATCTTCAGTTTCCTGCTTAGACTTGCGCCAATCATCCGTGTATCGTCTTCTCCCCTGCCTCGCCTCGTGCGGTTCGTCCATTCTCTCGTTTAATTTTTTCCCTGCGGCCGAAAGAAGAGTGTCGAGATCACCGCACCTCATTCCATTGATCTCCCGAAGACGGTCCTTGACAGCCATTTCACATGGGATTCGAAATGCCGGCGTCGTTTTAGCTATGATCAAAAGTTTCCCTATATCCTCACAATCTCCGTTTACTGCCTGTTTGAATATTTTTCTACGCAGTTCTTGCGGCAAATCAGTTATGCAAGCCATGTTGTTTTTTACTGTATGTTTTTTATTTATACACCCCACCCAAATTTTTGTTTCGTGTTCATGGCGATGGTGGTGCCCAGTGCGGCGACCCGTTCACCCAGCGACGCGTCTCTGCTGACGAATCTTTCGAAAGCTGCGTGCAGCTGCGTTCCCTGTCTGCTTCGTGACGTGCATCCAGATCCGTCTGCGTGGTGTTGTAAGCGATGTCGTGATCTTTGCATGCGGCGTCCAACGGATTCACACCCTTGTCTCCTCTCTCCAATCTTTTCTCGAGTTTGGTACCCGGTCCTCAGTACTGGTAGCCAGGTAAATGCATCTCGAAAGGTAACTTGTTGATGATGTCGTTCACGAGTCTCTTTCCTTCGGCCACGTTCCAGAATCTCGGAGGCAGCGTGTTCATAATTTTGATGAGGTAACCTATACCCTTGTCGTCGTTCACGATGAAGTTGGAAAGTTTGGTGCTGATCATGTCCACGATGCCAACCTTCTCGTTGTAGAAATTACGATTGCCTGCATTCTCTTCGCCGGCTATCACCAACAATCGGTCCACGAGCTTCCTCACGTCGTCCACATAAACGAATTCTTTGGGTAACGTGTTGTAGCGTTTGACGCCGCTTCCACTCTTCACCTTGTTCCAAGTCGGTTTGATGAGATTCCTGTACTTCTCACCGCTACTCGATTTCACCCTATTCTGCGAGGCATCGTTGTTCTGGTACATGGCATCCGTCATGATCAGAATTCCCTGTAACTCTGGTAATCTTCGTCGGTGTAATCTTTCGGCTGCTTTTTGGCAACGAGTTCCCACAGTCCCACCGTACCCGGATACCTGGTCCAACTATCCTTATGGCCTAAATTAACTTTAATGTCGTTGCCTTCGAAGGTCACCTTCGATTTCCCAATCTTCCACACGACACCCCCCTCGTTGGTTTCCATGTATACAATCCGAACACTTCGTCCTTGTCGAACTTCCCCGTGCTCAGGTAGTCTCGTGCCAAAGGTCCCAGCTCGATTTTATCCGAAGACGACGACGTGCTACCTATGGCTCGACGTCGTGCCGGTACGTCCTTCAGTTCGAACGGTGTCGAAGGAATGCTCGAAATGGGCGTGGATACGGTGTAACTTTTAGCTGCGAGCGGCACTAGTTCGTTGATCAAATTTTTATTTTGTTCCGTGACACTTTTAATTTCTTTACCTAGACCGCTGATGGCGTCGATCACAGGTTGATCCTGACGTTTCTTCTGTTCGTAGGATCCGCGATTCTCGGATTTCCAACCTTTGAAGCGCTTCACGAGGTATTCTCGCAAATTGAGATTTTCGTCTTCTTGAAATTGACGTTTTGACATTTTGCCTTATACGTTGAAACGTTTTTGAAACGTCGAATTCTCAGCCTATACGTTCGGTTCTCGTAGTTTTCTGCTGTCACCCGCTTGAGACTGTCCACTTTTTCTAACACTCACTTTTTGTTGTAATGGTTATTTTATATATGCTTGTCAGACGTTTGAAAAAAAAGAACGTTTTTTTTTCAAATTTTATTCTTTAGATTCTCACGACCTTTGATTTTTTTTGGATTTTTTCTTCTTGTTGCAAATCTGAAATTGTCCTCTTGTTAGCCTTTGAGACGTCTAGATAAACGTTTATTTTATTTCTATATTTTCCATGGTTTGCTTTTCGAGTCATGTCAATGGTCACGAATCCGAAATCGTCACTGTTCCAACAGTGGGAGCAGAATGAAGCTGGTAAAGTGTGGTGGAAGAAACTTCGGGATCCGGATCGCAGTATGAGAGTGGTTTGAGGAACGTCTCGAAATCAGCAACGATGATGGGCGGATGTTCCAACAACGCCTTGTGCATCCTGAATTCTTCCACTTCGTTCTTTTCGGGCATCAACATTCGAACCGGTCTGTTGTTGCCGCAATATATTTTATGTTCGGGAAGTTTCTCGATAGCAATCTGACGTCCAGTGTATTTTCGATAATTTAGTTGTTTTCGATCGTCGAACGTGGTTAGGCATCTCGGGCAAACTTCGATGTTGTTTGCATACTTGGTTGATTGACTTCTGACCAAGTGTGATAGCGAACGAATGAGACAGTAATGGTGAACACCGTCGTTTGAAATGAGAAGAAGATTAATCACACGAGCATCGTCATCGTCGACATCGCTTATCCTGACGGGATGCACGACATGTTTATCCAACGTATAGGAATACACGTTGATGATTAAGCGTTTTCCTTCTGCATCTCGTGCTCGTGTTTCGAATTTTGATATATCAGAAATGGTCATCGGGTATTCGATGCCAGACATTGCATTTTCCAGTTGAGGTTCATGCTGCTTGTAATGATAAACCTGTTCTGGATTATTTGACCAATGAATCGGGTGAAGTTCCGCCAACACACAACAAAGGAAACACTTGTTATCGCTGTTCTGTATATTTAACACAGGCCTCTTGTGTTGAATTTTCGGTGGAAGAGGAACGTAGCTGGAAGCGCGAAGAGGCGAGAATCGGTTCACGTAAACGGTTAACGTGTGAGGACTTCCACACAAAGACCATCCCGACCCTTTAGCCTCGAAATCGTCGTGTTTCTTAACCAGCTCATTTGAAAGATCGGAATAAAATTCGTCCAAATTATCGACGTCCACCAAATGAAGAGCCTGGTTTTTTGTTCGATGATAAAAGACTCTTGTTGTACCGTCGACTTTTTCGTATTCGGAAAATAGATCAACGTATACTTTTATGGAATTATTTTCCAATTTATTTTTTAGAATATTTATCACGGATGTTTTCGTTTCACGCAAGAAACTAAGAATGTCGCAGTCTGGTTCCGAAGTAAAAGAGAAATCCTGAATATGACGGTTGAATGCAGATCTAATCGGTTTGCGTTCATTAGATAATTTAGCTTGTTTGGAAGTGGAAGCTTCCGTTTCTGGATCATCGATTTTTCTTTTCAATGTTCCTCTTTCGATCGATGGTTTGCAAATTTTCAGGTGTTTACTTAAATTTGCAATGCTGATCATCTTTCCGCATCGAGCACAAGGTTTAGAAGGTAACGAACGATTAATTCTCGAACCTGTTTCGCTACATCTTGCCCTGTGTACCGATAAATTGTTCCTTGAGGTTAGCTTCCCACAAGTAACACATTCAGTTTTATCATTTTTACGATTAAAACTGGTGGTGGATGCCATTATGATTTCTCCAAAATCACAGAAATCAAAAAAAAGTCTAGCGATACAATTTTCAGATATGTTATTTTATATAGAATTTCTTGAGGGTGATTACAAAACTCAAGAATTCAATCTATACTGTGAATACAATTTTCAGGTATGTTATTTTATATAGAATTTCTTGGGGGTGATTACAAAACTCAAAAAATTCAATCTATACTGTGAATATAATTTCAGGTATGTTATTTTATATAGAATTTCTCGGGGTGATACAAAAATCAAAAATTCAATCTATACTGTGAATATAATTTCCAGGTATGTTATTTTATATAGAATTTTCTCGGGGTTCACATACGTCCCCTCTACCCAAGCGTCATGGTCGCAGTGGGGCTCTTGCCACGCCAAGTTCACGTTGAAGGGCGTGAATTCCACACCGACAAACGTCCGTTCCACGGGGCACGAAAGTCGATGTTTATCGCGGCAACACGAATCCCCAACCGGCTGCACGGACGCGGATCTCCACGTGTATTTCTCTCCCGACACGCTCAACGCCACGTGCATCCGCAAGATCATGGTCTTGCGTAAAAAAATCAAGGAAGTCAACAATTGCAAGGAGAAGACCTTGCCGCCTGGGGCAAAAACTGCTCGAAATGGACGCGAAACAGAACACGGCGAAGTTGATGATGAACAGCATGTACGGTCTGATGTACGAGCTGAAAGACATTCCCGAAGAAATTCGATCTCAGGTGAACCAACCTTACGTTCGCAGGCCTTACGGGAAAACGTGGGGCACGTTCGTTTTTAAGAATACCGCTTGTGCTTCTCTGGTCACTTTTCTGTCGCGAACCATCTTATTGAAATCGCGCGACGTAGTTGAAAATTTCCCCTCGAATCCCAGCGTCCGCGCATGATGTACATGGACACGGATTCGCTTTTCATCCTCATGGAGAAACGCCATCAGGCTAACTTGATCGATCACCTGCACGAGCAGTTGGTTCCCGAACTGCGGGTGAAGGTCGAATACGTGTTGAAAAACTTTTTCGCGTTGACCAAGAAAAAATACGTCGTGCAGCTGGCCGACAGCAACGAGGTGCAATTTAAAGGGTTGAGGACCGCCATAGAGGTTCGAGAGAGGAATTTTTTACTTACAATCTTGAAGAAAGCATGGGGCGAATACTTCGACACGGGATATCGAACCACTGACTCGGTCGATCAGATCGTCACGAGCATCGTGTGGCCCACGGCGAAGGCTTACTTGGAGTTCGTGGAAAGGCACGCGACTCAATTCGATCTGGGGAGGAAGCTCGATCTGTCAGCTCCGCTGGCTAGTTTCAAGAGCGACTGCATCAACGCTCTGGCTTGGCGTCACGTTTTCGAGAAGGTTTTCGGAAAGGATCCGGCCAAGTACCTGCGAACGATTTTTCCGAACACCGTCTGCGACGGCCACGTTCTGAACGAATTCACGTGGACGACCCAGCATCGTTTCCACACGCATTACTTTCTCGGCTGGGGTCTGATCTATCGATTCTGCTGCATCATCCCGACGTTCTTCATCATACACTGCAACATCAATTACCTGGTGTTGCATTATACGGTTCTGGAAAACAAGTTGAACGTCCTGAAAGATTTGTACCAGGACGTGACCGAAACTGATGCGTTCAAAACTCAATTTCTGCGCCTCTTGAGGACGGAAAAAAGAATATCGAATCAGTACAAAACCTTCGAGCGGACGATCTTGCCCGATAATTTTCGTTTCCACCAGATCGTGGAGGGTGGCAGCGAGCAGCAGCAGCAGCACCACCAAGTGTGGTCGTGGGCCGCGTACATCGATTCTCTCAACCTGGACGCGAGCAAAGAACGCTATTTTCCCAAAAAGGATTCTGCCTTCGTTCGGGAGCGTATCGAGCTCGTAACGGAGGGAAGCGTGGACATGTACTACACTCCCAGCGAATTCAAAATCCGCAGGCCGATGTTCGTCATCAACACGACGAAGAGGAAGCAGGTGGTGGTCAACGATCGAACCAACATCAAGGTCGTCTGCGAGTTCCACGACGCGCTGCCTGCCGATACTCTATGCAGCGTCATCCTGGTCGCAGAGAAGTCCTTCGCGTACGACGTGAAGAATGAGAGGGTGACGGAGCAGTTTTAACAGGTTTAACATTTTTTCTTGCACAATCAGTTACAATAAGAATTTTGTACTAGCACAATGATAATACGAATTTCACTAGTTCAGATCAGTTACAATGTCAATTTCACCAGTTATCAGTTACAATTTTTTTTTTCATCAGTTTGCACGAGACAATCAGTTACAATAATTATTTTTTTTGCTTTCTCGTTTCAGGTGCTGCAGAACAACAAGCACACACACACACTAGAAAAAAAGCATGCAACTTTTTTATTTGTAACACACACATTCTCCATCTTCATCAAGAAAATATTATAATAAACATAATTTTTATCTATCTCACAATAAACTCTATATCAAAAATAAAAAAATACAACATCAAATAACACTAGACTCGTTATTACACGTTGCATGCATTACGGAGGTCCTCTGTAGAGTTTCATGGAAGTTTGAGAAAAAAAACAAAAAAAAAACGTGAAACTCTACAGAGGTGTAGTTATCTAACCGCAGCCGTTAGAACCTTTTTTGGTTGGGCACCACGCACCCTGGCGGGGTTAGGGGCCAGGAATCCTAAAAAAAAACAATTATTTTTTGTTTGCTTGCTTGAAATAAAATAAAAATTCGTCACAATACAGAAATATTGAGAGGCGTGCGCGCGCGTGTGTGTGGCACATCTTTCCCGAAAGAGGTTTACAAAGGTCACGATATATATAAACATGGTCCCGGACTTGGAAAATTACGATAAGGTGCATTCATCCTTCAAAGATAACAAAGTGCATTTACTCATCACGCTGTGTCAGCGCAACGAATGAATGCGCGTAACGTGGAGAGAAAGTGAGGTTTTGAGGTTTTGGTGAACCTCAATTAATAAAAATGAGTTTTTTGAGGTTTTGGTGAACCCCAAATGAGTAAAGTGAGTTTTTGATGTTTTGGTGCTGTTTTCTTCGCTGTGAAACATCGTCAGCGCAATAAATGAGGCGCGGAACGTGGAGAGAAAGTGAGTTTTTGAGGTATTTTTGATCCCCAATTGATGACGTTCAACCCGTCCATAACCACTACTCTAAAGTAGGTCAAAGCATGTAGACGCTCTCGTGTAGTTTAGCACGTAATAAAAAAAGGATAGGTTAAGTTATATCACGTAAGATCGTGATATACCTACCAAGTGAGAGTGGGAAAAAAGGGAAATTTTACTAAAACATCGCTAAACGCTAAAACATCGACAAAAAATTGTCAAAAATGTCAAAAACTGATATTCAATTGATAAAAAAGGGGCTACAAATGCATACCTTCCAAGTATGAGTGGGAAAAAAGGGAAATTTTACTAAAACATTGCTAAACGCAAAAACATCGGCAAAAAATTGTCAAAATATGTCAAAAACTGATATTCGATTGGTAAAAAACAGAGGCTACAAATGCATACCTACAAAGTATTACTTTGAAATAATCAACTTACACTACTCACAGATAAAACAATTGGGCCTGTCAATGATTTTCTCAATGCAATGTTCAGCGAAGTACAAATCTACTTAAATAACAAACTCATCTCGATTCCATCTCACATGCACCCATACAGGTCTTATTTTGAAAAAGCACTGAACTATGACATATCTGCAAAATCATCTCATCTCCAAAGTGCATTGTGGTTCAAGGATACAGCAGGCGCTTTTGATAACGTTTCGGAAGACAACAAAGGCTTTACAAAACGTAACCAACTAACAAAACAGAGTAAAACATTTGATATGTTTGGTTACTTCCATTCTGATATTTTCAATCAGGAGAAATTTTTGATCAATGGAGAGGAAATGCGAATAAAACTGATTCCTTCGAAAAACACTTTCTGCTTGATGGGATTAGATGACAGTGAAGGCAAAGTGGAAATTCTGGATGCTACACTATATGTGAGAAAAGTATCGGTCAGTTCATCCATCAAACTTATTCACAATCGCATATTGCAAAAACATACAGCAAAATACCCTCTAACAAGAGTACAACTTAAAGCTGTAACTATCAATTTTCAACATTTCAATTACAACTTCTTTACTTTATATGTTGATGGAGTCCAAAGTCCCGGCAAACCACTTCAACCAGACTTTGAAAACAACAAGTACATAACAGCATATCACACATTATTCTCTGGAACAGGGATACACAATATGGATGAAGGAAACAATATATCGCGTTAGAAATACCCCCAGCGATACGCATTACTTGTTTTCGATATAACACCAGACGCAGCTGCAAGTGCCATATCCCACTACAGTCTTCAACGGCAAGGGGCTGTTAGCTTGGAAGCCCACTTCAAATCGGCTTTGGAATCTACTGTGACTTGTGATATCTACTCTGAATTTGACGCTCTCATGGAAATTAATAATCAAAGAGATATTCATCTGGATTAACTGTATAACAAGGTGAGTTGCACAATATTACTATTTAGTGTCCAGCAATGCTGTCGACTTTAAATTTGCTTCACGGGTTAATATCAAATAGAGCCTTTAACAATCATCATGTTGTGGTTTTCGCAGCTAATGAATTACCTGTACATGTGGATCTACCAGCAGCGTTGATTGTAAATACAGATCCCAAAGATAGCCCCGGGAAGCACTGGGTAGCAATTTACATAGACAGTAACTCCAGGGGGGAAGTTTTTGATAGTTACGGAAAACCTCCACATGTGCATAACCATTTGCGATTTTTGGAAAGTAACTCTAAATTCTATACGTACAACACTCATCAGATACAAAGTTACGGGTCTGTGTACTGTGGGCATTACTGTTTTCTGTATTTATTCCATAGAGCCTCTGGTAAACCCATGCATAAATTTCAAAATTTATTCCCAGTACCGATAAAAAACGACAATATTATAACAACGTATTTGCTGACTCGTAAATTAAATTTATAATAATCGGTACGTATACTAGAAAATATTGACAGTATATACTGTTTGAAATTTTATACAAATTACATATAGTCCTAATAGTATATTAATAATTTTGTAGCGTTACGGTTTACAACAGCTTACTAATAATATTTTTCTTGTTTTGCGTCTTTACATAACAATGACGCAATATCCAGAGATGGGATCTTTCAATGCTAGATTGTCCTCTTTCACAAACTGGCAATCAAAAGAATTCCCGTTTGTAGAAGCTCTGTCCGAAGCAGGATTATTTTACATTCAAAAAGAGGATAAAACAGTATGTTTCAAATGTGGTGGAGGATTATACCGATGGAAATACAGAAACAATCCAATACTAGAACATCGTCGATATTTTCCATTTTGCCTCCTGTCTATAAACCTAATTTCAGATCGACAATGCGGTTGATGCTTTAATTAAATTAATTAATGTTTGTTATCCAATATTTCCTCAATATGACGTTTATGATATTCTGCTGATTTTTCTCTCACCATTGATCTTTGTAAGGCCCCGCCCCCTCCACCTTTTTTGTCCAGCACATGCTTGGTTTGCTACGCGCGCATGCGTCTCAAAAACACACCCACGCATTTCTTCAAATGTATACCTGCACGCTGCGACATGCAGTATCTCGCAGTTCTTAGTCATGGAATCCTCTATTTTGATGCCGCTGAAAAAAAGATTTCAACCGTACACTAATTTCAAGGGTGTTCTTCAGAAAGAGAGCGATCAGCATTTACCTGAAGAACAAAAACAAGTAACTAGTCTTATACGCCAGTCGATATTATTTGATCACGTCTACTATTTGAATGCTTCGAAAAGAAAGGTTATCTCAATCGGACTTTCCTCTCATCTGGATTTCCAACCTGTGGTCAGGCTACACAGAAGCGGGGAGGCCGGTGTTGAACTACAGTTGCAGGCGTGGCACGCTCTTCAGGAATTGTTTCCAGTAATCGACAATTACATCGCTATTCCAGGTGAGCAGCCTCGTGTTTCCTACCCACTAAGTGAGCAACATGAATTGCTGATAACCACACTGTACAATCGCCGTCAGATCATTATAAGGAAAAAAACAGCTTACGGTTCCCTGGAGATAGTGTTCATCGCAGAAAGTTCGTGGCGGAACTTTATGAACATATTTGTGTGCATCGAGCATGCGAAAGTTATGTGTGAAACAGTGTCGCCGTATCTGAAATCATATTTTGGAAACTGTGTGGAATCTTGCATTCTCGACCTTCGCGAACAATGTTTCGGTTGCACAGATATTTCCCCTGTCCATGCATGTAATAAGGAGAAGTTTGTGCTTTCCCATCTACATGGATGTACAAAACCTGAGCCTTTGTCTATACAAAACATCGACGGAAAAATACTTTCCAAAGAAGTGTTTGTTTTTTGCGAGAACATGCTTGTGGAAAAAATAGTGAAACATTTTAAATCAGTGGTTGCAGCAGAAAATGGATATGATAGTGACACAATTCCTTATGTGGGTGAGTGAACAATCTTGAAGAATAAAAACTTGTTAAATAACATGCTGATAATCTGGTGACACAATATAAACATTTTACATATGTATGTGTGTGTGTGTGCTGCTCTTTTGAATTTTGTAAATATTGGTAATAAACAGGGATAAAATATATGTCTTGGCTTTTTTTTCACTTATCACCCCTTTAAAAATCCTCATGGTTTATATTTTTACTGATAACAATCGTTAATAACAACATTAATAATTAACTATATAATGAAAAAGTGTGTATTGTGGACTTGTCGAAGATAAAGCATGAGAGCTTTCCTTCACACTGGTAAAAATCGGTGTTAATAACAACATTAAAAATTAACTATATAATGAAAAGTGTGTATTGTGGACTTGTCGGAGATAAAGCATGAGAGCTTTTCTTCACACTCGACAGAATCTGTGTTAATAACAACATTAATAATTAACTATACAATAAAATAAATTGTGTATTGTGGACTTGTCGGAGATAATGCATGAGAGATTTTCTGCACAGCGCTGGACACGCAAAGGCAAGTATCTTTATTTTCATTCTATTTCTAACAGTGATTCGCTATTTTTTTTGTCACTATAAAAAAACTAATTCAATTTTTATTTTATCACATCTGTCGCCATTTTGCTTGTTTTTTGTTTAATTCCTCTTTATGCATTGAGGTTTATCGAAACATGACTTTAGACTTTTACATGGAATTGAAACATAGAATGTTGCCTCCTTTGATTGAATCGAACCTGTGACTCCTCTTTGATCACAAAACAATTGTGACGGTCATCTTGCTTATTTTACCTACTCTTGATGCATTTAAGCTAATCGGAACTGGGGCCCCACACGTGAAAACAACATATTCTAATTTATCTTTATACATTAGCGGTAAAGTCTTTGCGTTGTAATCAAAAGGCATTTTGTTTTGATTTTTAATATCTGTTCCTGCATAAATACTAATGGGGACTCAACACACTTCTTTTTTTTATTTTAAAAACAACATCATTATCAGCCAATTTGACATTGTGAATCGAACCCGGGACCTTTCCATTACAGCATAAACATCCTATTTCCAATTAGTTCATTTTCTCTTTGTGCACAAAAAGCTAATCGGAACTTTTCAACAAATACAATTGAATATCCATTTTTCACCAACATTAGGAATCGAACCCTCAACCACTTGGTTAAAACATCTCGCGGAATAAAAAACACCCCCCCGCGCCTCCCCCCCTCGCTGCCGCCGCCGCCGCCGCCGCTAAACACAAAACGCAGCCGCCATATTGATTTTATTCAAATACTATTTATGCACAGATGGACTAATCGGGACCTATAATGGCGGGACTAAACAATTGGCCTGATTTAGCTACCTAGAAAATCGAACCCGCGACCTCTTCATTGCCAGGTGACAACATTAACCACTAACCCAACTCGATTTTCGAACTCAACCATTTTGTTGGCTTTATTTACACACAGGCTAATCGAGACCATTCAATATTGACATCGTCGCCTTGCAATCAAGGGGTCCCAGGTTCGATACTCGGTGGAGGCACATAGTGGTCCGAATCACCACGTCTCAACTGTAGGTCCAATCCTGATTAGTTTTGCCGTGCATAAAATGGACTTAAAAAAACTCAATCTATCAATCAATCAATATTGACTCTACCAGGAATCGAACCCTCGACGCCTCTTGTTTTACAGAGCAATAAACTTAGCCGCTAAGCTTTCGGGGTACAGCACCTTCGGCGTCATCTTTTAATCATTTCTTCATGTTTTTGCATCATACGCAATGGTTGCGCGCGCATTTCCTCCACAAAAACACACACACACACACAAACATACGCACGTGTTAGGTTAGCATACATCAAAAACAACGTGACAAATCCATTGACCCCCCTCCCCCACCGCATCCGATGTCTTCAACGTGATCAGACACGTTCTGCTGACTCAACAATAAAACCGCTCGTACCCCGCTACAACAGGATGTAACATAGCACCAGTCGCATCGAGTTTTTGCTGACGCGTTGGAACGAAGTGCTGTCATTCTACTAGTATGCGTAATTTGTTAACGCAAGTGTAAAAGAGGGTTTCTTAAAGAACTCGATGTTAGCAAATATATGATTATAAACTAGGTGCACACCCCTCAATAATTCTGCCGGCGCCCATTTTTATGGATTCCGTGAAGCGTAATATCCTTCAAGGTGGATCCCGGACTGAATAAAATTGGGAACCACTTATTTAAAGGTAATATATATTTTCAGTTTGAGACACCACAGAGGGCGAACTGGAGGTTTTTGAAGGACTGATGAATTTGCCGCATTATTCCTACAAGGGAATGGGTGGGGATATGTGCACAAAATGTAAATACTCGTATTTAAAACGCTAGTAACAATAAAGAAATAGAGGGGAAATTGTTTTCAGCACTCTGTTCTCAATATTTTGTATGCATATACATAAGAAGCACGGACTTGAAATTTCTTATGGGATAAATGAACAATTACGTGCAACCCTCCCCTCCTACCACCAGAAAATCTTTGGCACTCTGCTACCAAGGGGCTCTACCATAACTTTGCGCTTTTAGTCAGAGGAGACGTGTTTCTTCACACATTCACTGACATATTGGTCATTCATGAAAATCTACGCTCTTGAAGGTCATTCCCAATCAGTGACATTATCAATAGAAATACGGAAGTATAGCTCGCACACTTTGAAACAGTGTTCATTAAAAATAACTCGTGAAGCTTTCACGTCGAACGGTGTTGAAACTTAGTTCACGTCAAAATTCACGTCTTGTCGAATTGTATTACTTGTCCCCATCTGTCTCCACATTGCGTGAATTTTACCGTTAAAGAATCGATCACGGTTAAGCTCTGGCAATTAGTAATATTTTATTATTACTCCAAGAATTGTCCATTACTGATAGGCCTAATACGTGAATTTCATTCCATGCCCGTTACCTTTATCATTTTATGAACAAAAGTAATTCAGAAACATTGGTAGGGATCATCCACAAGGAACAATGTAATTAATTTTATTTTTAAGCAAATATTCACAGTTGAAAATTTGATAAATAAGAAATGGTGGGCCTGTCACTCTGTTAATTTAGTCTCAATCAACTTTTGTATGAGCAAGTGAACTATGAAGAAGAACGCTGTTCCTTCGTCATAGTACAGGATCACCGACGTGTGCTCGGAACGAGGCACCGGGGCTGATACTTTCTCAATGTCACTCGGCCACCCAATATAATTTTTAAAAATTTAGACGTTTCGGCACAGGCGAAAGTAATAGATTTCCCAGTTAATCCGCCCATGATAAATGTACATTGCATAGGCTATTTTACGCTTAATGGAGAGAGTTCCTTCAATCTCTGTGTTTCATTTTGGTTATTTTACGTTTCTCTTCACCGTAGAATGATGAAGTAATGACATAATAATCGCACAAACACAATGAATCGTCACATTATTATAAAAATATCAGCGTTCAATGGTGGCTTCGATTTAGGGGACAGTTGCTCCCCATTTTTTGCCTCCGAACTATGGCCTCTCAATGCTAGGAATTGTCTACCAAGAGAGAGTAAACTTTCCTTGCCCCACCCCGTTTGGCAGTAACAGTAACCAAAAGGCCAACACTAGCCCTAAACATCTACTTATGAGGTTCTATCTATTCCCCTTAGTAGTGTATATTAGCCGGTTCTACGCCATACTTAGTAGGTATGCATTTGTAGCCTCTGTTTTTTACCAATCGAATATCAGTTTTTGACATATTTTGACAATTTTTTGTCGATGTTTTAGAGTTTAGCGATGTTTTAGTAAAATTTCCCTATTTTCCCACTCATACTTGGTAGGTATATCACGATCTTACGTGATATAACTTAACCTATCTTTTTTTCTTACGAATTTTTAATTTTTTTACGATCTTCAGTGATATAAATTAACCTATCATTTTTTTTATTTTTTTATTTGCGCACCGACATTGGACTCCGCGTTTGTTTTAATATTTCAGTCGAGAACATGAAGACAATACCTGAGGAAATAGTTCTAGTGTTTGTACTAGATGTCGCCACCGACGACGTGGACGCAGTGTTGCCACACTATGAGGGCCTTCCCAAGGGGCAAAATTTCCCTTTTTGGACCACTTTGTTTCCCTTCACCTAAGCAAATGACATAATAGAATATTAATTAGTTGTGGTAGTAAACTTAGTAGATTTTTTTTTTAGTATGTGGCAATTTTTTTTTTTTACAAATTTTAAAACTGCTCCGTGACCCTCTCGTTCTTCACGTCGTACGCGAAGGACTTCTCTGCGACCAGGATGACGCTGCACACGGTATCCTCGGGCAATGGACTGTTGAACTCGCAGACGACCTTGATGTTGGTGCGATCGTTGACCACCACCTGCTTCCTTTTTGTGGTGTTGATGACGAACATGGGTCTGTGGGTTTTGAATTCGCTGGGTGTGTAGTACATGTCGACGTTTCCCTCCGTTACCCTCTTGTAAGCGGTGTAAGCTTCGTAAAGTTTTAGGTAATCATCTTTGGTCATGTCGAGGTTGTAATTCTCGCGCGGGAACACTTCGTTCCTGCCATTCTTCAGATAAACGTTTTTGATCTTGGAGTCGTCGAATTTGCTGGAATCATTTTCCTGATTGTTATCGCGTCCGGTCTGAAAGAGTACAATGACGAAATCTGGCATGTCGTACTGTATGTTGTTGAACTGCATCGTCACGTCGAATTCCATGTGACTTCCGGACGCTATTTTGGATTTCCGAGCATAGGTTCTATTCATATTTTACTCACGTATAGGCGTACATGATGAATCCGCAAACAGATTTTTCCTAAGTCTTACCGTTTCTCAGATAACCTCACTTCCGGTCGCCATTTTGGATTTCCGAACATAGGTACTATTCATACTTTTTCTCACGTATAGGCGTACGTGATGAATCCGCAAACAGATTTTTGCTAAGTCTTACCGTTTCCAAGATAACCCCACTTCCGGTCGCCATTTTGGATTTCCGAACATAGGTTCTATTCATACTTTTTCTCACGTATAGGCGTACGTGATGAATCCGCAAACAGATTTTGATTATTTAAAGGATGTTGTTATTTTTATCCGATACAATTTTTGAAACTTTTATACATCATTTCCGGGGGCAGGTTGGTTATAAAAACGCAATACCGAAGGTTCTATGTTTTTTTTTCACTTTATTTTTGTTTGGCCTATTTTGAATTTGGGAGTTATTTTTTAGAATTATTTTGCCTCTCGCGACACGTTTGACTATTCGCGACAATACGTTTCAACCTTTTTTGTATAAACGTTTCAACGTTCCGGTAAACGTTTCAACGTTCCAGTAAGCGCTTATATATTAATTAGTAATGAGTAACTTTAGATAATATTAATTATTAGTTTTCAGTTGTAATTAATTTTAAAAAACAATTTATAACATGTTAGGTGATGATAACCAAGTGCAAAAAGCATTGCATTATATTTTTTTATACACACAAACAAAACACCACTTCGTTCACAAAACATCTATAACAGATGGTAGATAGTTACATGGTTCTAGTTAGGATGATGATTTTTTTGGTTTGTTGGATAGGGGTTGAAGATGACTATTTGTTGTAGTGACCACAGTATTGTTTTTTTTGTGTGTTTTCTGTTCTCTTACGAGAATTAATATAGGTTGTCATAGAACCATCCAATTCATGACTTAGCAAAAAAAATCTGTTTGAGGATTCATCACGTACGCCTATACGTGAGAAAAAGTATGAATAGAACCTATGTTCGGAAATCCAAAATGGCGACCGGAAGTGGGGTTATCTTGGAAACGGTAAGACTTAGCAAAAATCTGTTTGCGGATTCATCACGTACGCCTATACGTGAGAAAAAGTATGAATAGAACCTATGTTCGGAAATCCATAATGGCGAACGGAAGTGCGGTTATCTTGGAAACGGTAAGACTTAGCAAAAATCTGTTTGCGGATTTATCATGTACACCTATAGATGAGTAAAATATGAATAGAACCTATGTTCGGAAATCCAAAATGGCGACCGGAAGTGAGGTTATCTGAGAAACGGTAAGACTTAGGAAAAATCTGTTTGCGGATTCATCATGTACGCCTATACGTGAGTAAAATATGAATAGAACCTATGCTCGGAAATCCAAAATAGCGTCCGGTAGTCACATGGAATTCGACGTGACGATGCAGTTCAACAACATACAGTACGACATGCCAGATTTCGTCATTGTACTCTTTCAGACCGGACGCGATAACAATCAGGAAAAAGATTCCAGCAAATTCGACGACTCCAAGATCAAAAACGTTTATCTGAAGAATGGCAGGAACGAAGTGTTCCCGCGCGAGAATTACAACCTCGACATGACCAAAGATGATTACCTAAAACTTTACGAAGCTTACACCGCTTACAAGAGGGTAACGGAGGGAAACGTCGACATGTACTACACACCCAGCGAATTCAAAACCCACAGACACATGTTCGTCATCAACACCACAAAAAGGAAGCAGCTGGTGGTCAACGATCGCACCAACATCAAGGTCGTCTGCGAGTTCAACAGTCCATTGCCCGAGGATACCGTGTGCAGCGTCATCCTGGTCGCAGAGAAGTCCTTCGCGCACGACGTGAAGAACGAGAGGGTCACAGAGCAGTTTTAAAATTTGTAAAAAAAAAATTTCCACATACTAAAAAAAATCTACTAAGTTTACTACCACAACTAATTATTATTCTATTATGTCATTTGCTTAGGTGAAGGGAAACAAAATGGTCCAAAAAGGGAAATTTTTCCCCTTGGTAAGGCCCTCATAGTGTGGCAACACTGCGACCACGTCGCCGGTGGCGACATCTAGTATAAACACTAGAACTATTTCCTCAAGTATCGTCTTCATGTTCTCGACTGAAATATTAAAACAAACGCGGAGTCCAATGTCGGTGCGCAAATAAAAAAAAATGATATGTTAAGTTATATCACTGAAGATCGTAAAAAAAAAAAAAATCGTAAGAAAAAAAAGATAGGTTAAGTTATATCACGTAAGATCGCGATATACCTACCAAGTATGAGTGGGAAAAAAGGGAAATTTTACTAAAACATCGCTAAACGCTAAAACATCGACAAAAATTGTCAAAATATGTCAAAAACTGATATTCGATTGGTAAAAAACAGAGGCTACAAATGCATACCTACTAAGTATGGCGTAGAACCGGCTAATATACACTACTCCCCTTGTAACGTTTGCCTTACTCTTGTGTTTACAAACCTTACATATGTAAAAATTGAAGAAAAAGTGACGTTCAAATTTTAGCCATCGGAGGGCGTTCCTCCTCACGATAGCTCTCAGGTGCTGCCTCTAGTGGTGATTTTTGCCGCACAGGCTTGCTCGTAAAATCCTGCTGCACCGGGCACCCAGTTTGTTTCTCGTTCTCTACCTCGTACGCCCGCTCCGAACGGCTCACACCTGTTTTGGTGTACGTCATCTAGTCCTCGTCGGCAAGAGATAGTACTCAACCACTGCCTGTTGAATTGAAGCCTGCCACGCTGACCGCTAAATGGAGAGAAGGCGGTAAAACGAGTATCGTGACTCAAGTGGAAGGATGGCGTTGCATTTTTACGTGCATTGAACATTAGTGGTGAGGTACGTACAAAACAAACTCTTGACCGTGATATGGGAACATGATTTTTTTTCCTGCCGTTCGCTGCAAAAATTTGATCACTTTCTTTTCGTTTTCACGGGACTTTTAAATAAGTGAAACTACGAGAAAAACGATAGCTTACATTCCATTCATCTGCCCCCATTTTCCCATTTTTGCTTTCATGGTGAACATTTAGATAGTGTAATAAAACAATGTACATATTGGTAAGTGCGTGTTGGGAAGGGTCAAACAAATAAAAAAAAGGTGCGTAATGCACGTGTGAACTTAATACAAAGTATGTGAACGTGGTTCGCGTAAACTGATATTTGTAAATGCTACGTAAAAGCGTGGGCAATTAGCTAATGAACTTTCCGTAAAATGCCATATGTGGAAACGGTGCATTAAACCACGCAAGAAAACTTATCGTTCTCGATTGGTCAAGACTTGCTTTAGTGACGTTAAACGTACACACATTCGCACTGAAAAACACAAAAAAAGACGTAGAAAAACCGCGATCCCCACTGTTTTTCCCCAAGTTTGCTTTTTGTTGTAGCCCAATAGTAAACCTGTTCATATTTTGGTAGCACTAACGATGCTCTAGAAACGGGGTAAAATAAATACAACGAATAAAATTGACGTAAAACAAGTCATTTTCTTGATTGAGTAAAGATAAATGGGGCATTCTTACCAAATAGGCAATGCACGCTATTTTAGAGGGACAAATCTCCGCATGTAAATTATTCTATTATGTCAGTCAGTAAAGAAATAAGATTGTTGTTAAGCAGATCCTGTACATTTAAGTTTACGCATGATTTGTTGAAGTTGAATGGGAATTTATTCAAGAAGGTAAAATAGCGCGCTGGTCACGGGGATCATTGTTAATATATTTTTCGTTGAAATTACTCCCAAATTTTACAATTTGGGATTGTTTGTATTCATAAAAATGTACCTAATTGGAACCATGAATATATATATTTTTGTTAATTGAATTGCGGAGTAACTTAATTTTTACTGTTTTATTCCATACAGTAAGAACTGCATGGCCGAAAATAGATCGTAAATCAATCTTGAAGTTAACGTAAAAAGGGATATACATATAGTGAGAACATAGGTATAGTAGTTAGGGGATGAGAAAGGAGATCACGTTGGGAGAATACCACCACTAAAATTTGATTACAGTGGAGAAGGCATATATTGCTATTCACTGTCGGACTCTTTGAAACTTTTGTGTATGTTTCCGTGATATACAAGTTTCATTTTTCTTTCAGGGCTTTTTTTTGTCTCGTGCTTCTTGTGTGTGCCGCCCGTAAACTCCTGCAGCATCGTGCATGAAGTACGACACAAAAAAGGAAATATAAGTTGTAATTAGAAGCGTGGGTCTTAATTTTCCTTTTTCGCGTATGTGATTGCCGTGATGCCGTTTCCAGTTAATTACCGCGTGCAATCTCATATGACCTCTCTGCTACGTAAAAAAATTGGCAGCAGAGCATTGGTTTATGTCGATCTAACCAATCAACATTATACTTTTTGTTGAAACGGAAATTTTTTCCCTCCCCCCTTTTATTGTTGTTTTTTTTCCCACTTAGATAATTTTTGTAATATTACAGATATATTTTTGGGTTTATTTTTTGTGTGTTTACATATTTAGATAGTTTTTTTCCTTCCGTGAGAGCAATATGACATTTGATATTCCCCCTCCCTATGCTCCGTCCCCTTTACCTCCCCCTTCACCTTCAACTTTGGATATTGTAAGTGGCTTATTGTTACCAGAGCAACAAACTCCCGTGCGTGACCTTGTACGTTTTAATGCTTTCAAATTCCTTTTTCAGGATTTGCCTTTGTTACATGGACGGGATATTCACCTATTGTTTAACTTTCTGTTTAGACTTCATAAGATTGTTAATTTGGAATTGCTCGATGTCGAGTCTGTTTTGCTGTGGGCCTTGCAGTATACCTTGACCCCCCTTACGGAGATTTGGATGAAAGGTCTTTTACAAAAGTTGCCCTGGCATTTATTTAAGTTAATGGTTTGGAATCGATTGGTTCCATATTCCTTATTGTTGCCCTTCCAGAACGAGGTTTTACATCGGGTGCAGCAACCGGGTGAAAGTTTATATTCTTTCGTTCGTGATATCTATGATGCTTGTCAAACTCTCCCGGTGGAATGGTCGGAATCTCAGTTAATAGGCACGATCATTGAGGTTATCAATTTTCCAGCTCGCGCGTTACTTTTGGGGCATTCTCGCCCCCAAACTATTGGGGATTTACTCCTTTTGGCCCAAAATATCTGGCAGTCGGGATTGAAATGGAATCTCCAGCGACAACCGGACACTGCGGCCATTCCGGCGCACTTGCCTTTGGCGGACGATTCCTCTGTTTCCCACAATTTGTCCCATGAACCGGTTTCTGTTCAATCATGTATGCCAGCGATAGTATCTTCAACGCAGCAGGAGCAAGGTTCCAATTTACCCCTGGCTTCTGGTATAACGCAGGTGGACACCCCTCCCCTTTTGTTACACGCCGAATATCCATTTTGTTTGAAGGTCACCCAACACCCACGCTGCGGGTGCTCCTTAATCAATATCCTGTTTTTGCATTACTTGATACCGCTGCGTCGGTATCTATAATTTCTTCTTCCTTGTTGAATACTCTTAAAGGTTCCTTTCCCATTTTTACTGATCAATCCATTGAATTACGAGATGTTACTAATCATTCATTTTTTATCCTCTTTTTGTTACTTACCGCTACGACTTGATCGACTTTCTTGGAAATGGCGCTTTTGGGTGTCGGATGCTCTCCCCTTTTCTTTAATTTTGGGTACGGATTTTTTAGTCCATGCCAGATCAACTATTTATTTTGAGAAGAAATTTTTATCTTTTCCCTTTCACCAGGATGGTGTACCTATTGCCTTCCCTTCCTCTACCCCCATAGATACCCCTGAGGTTTCCCTTGGTTCCTTGCCAACTTCGTTGGAAACCCTCACAAAACAGATGTTAACGATCTTCTTCCCCTTACCTTAGATAATTCATCCTTGCAATCCTTGTTGCTTCAATTTCAGGACGTTGTCACGGAAAAGGTCGGTACTTGTACCTTGGAACCGGTTTCGATACCTGTGGTGTCATATATTCCCTTCCGATCAAAACCTTTCCAACTCAATCCAGTTCAAACTGATATTATGATGAAACAGATTGAAGACTTACAGGCTCAGCACATTATAGAGCCCTGCCGGTCACCTTATTCTAGCCCGGCTTTTCTGGTTCAGAAAAAGAACGGTACACACCGCTTAGTATGCTCCTACAAGAACCTTAATCGCCTGATAGCATATGATCAATTTCCGCAACCGCGCATTGACCTATTGTTTCAACATCTTCAATCGGCGGCGGTATTTTCTTGCTTGGATTTATGCCAATCGTTCCATCAGATACGATTGGATGATAGGAGCAAAGATTTAACAGCATTTGTCACTTCCTTTGGCCAGTACAGATATACTCGCGTTCCGTTTGGTATTAATCTCGGAACCCAGATATTGACAAAGGTCCTCGACGAGGTCTTGGGAAAGTTTAAATACAAGTTTCTTCTGAACTATGCAGATGATTTGCTAATATATTCAACTGATAAGTCGTCCCATATGGAACATCTTAAAGAGGTTCTTCAAGCCTTGCGGCTAGCTGGTCTTAACGTCAACCCTTTAAAATCCATTTGGATGGTACCGGAGATTAAGTGTCTGGGCTACATCATTCGTAAAGACCAGATGGTTATGGATCCGGATCGGATCTCAGCTATACAGGATATTCCCTCTCCTAAGAGCCAGAAGGGTGTTTCCCAAGTCATGGGTTTACTCTCGTACTACTCCCGGTTTCTACCCCAATTTGCTGACCGAACGTCTTTTCTTACAGATAAACGTAAGAAGGACGTCCCCTTTGTATGGACTTCCGAAGATCAAATCCGGTTTGATAATCTTAAAGCAGAATTTATTGAACACACGGTCCTTGCATTGCCGTATTTCACTACAGAGTTTGTTCTCCAAACGGATGCTTCAAGTCTGGCCCTGGGTGCTACTTTAAACCAACGGGAACCGGATGGCTCATTGCGCCCCATTGTATTTGCCTCGAGGAAGCGTACCAATTTGGAGCGTAAGCAATCCATATATGAAGCGGAGTGTTGTGCTGTGGTGATTGGATTCAAGAAATTTGAAACTTATTTAACTTCCAAACATTTTATTCTCCAAACGGATAATCAGGCATTGTCCTGGCTTCTAAAACACCCTGAACAATTTGGTAAGTTTGGACGATGGCTATTGTATTTGTCTCGTTTCTCTTATCATGTGGAACATATTTCTTCCGCCAAAAACCCAGTTGCTGACTGTCTTTCCCGCATGCATTCTTCGGACGATTTTGCGGTGGCATCACCCTCTTTTACCAGTTTGGCCTGTGCAGCCCCAAAATTCAATATCATTCCCTTCAATAAGTCAGATATTGCGGTCCTTCAGGTTCAGGACTCGGAATTGTCTCCTATAATTATGCAATTGAAGAATAATCAACAGGTCAAGCATTATCATTTACATCAGGATCTTTTGATTTGGCAGCCACCTCGTTCCACTTCTTCTTTAGTTGTAGTTCCGCGGGTGCTACAACATTTAATATGTCGTTATTATCACGACACTCCTGTGGGTGGCGCGCATTTAGGCGAAAATAAAACCATAAAGAAAATAGCATCGCTTTTCTGGTGGTCAACTTACCTCTCAGATATTCGCCATTATGTTCGTTCTTGTGACATTTGTCAGAGGGCCAAACTTGCTGTCCGTAAGCCTCCTGGCTTCTTGTCTTCCGAAGTTATACGACACCCTTGGCGACGTTTATATATTGATCTTGTGGGTCCTCTTGTTCGTTCCACTAAGAACAATGTGTATATTTTGGTGATGGTGGATGCTTTTTCCAAGTGTGTGTCCTTGTTTCCGCTTAGGTCGGCGACCTCCCACCATGTTATTGACAAACTACGCACTTTATTTCTGTTGTTTGGCGCCCCATGTGAGCTGGTTTCGGTCAATGCCTCCTATTTGCGTTCTCACCTTTTTAATAATTTTTTGTTTGAGTCAAATATTCGCCATATTTATACTAGTGCATACTACCCGAACCCTTCATTGGCGGAGAGATTCATACGGAACCTCAAGGCTTCGTTGATTTGTTATCATTCTCAGGATAATACCAAATGGGATGCTCATCTGGAAAGCATAGCCTTTGCCTTCAATACCGCCCATCATGACAGTACCCATACATCCCCATCCAAAATTATTTTTGGGCGAGATATTGATGGTCCGATGAATTTTTTTTGGGAATTACAAACGGACTCTGAATTGGCTGCTCCTCCTTCGCCGGAGCGGGCGCATCGTTGGGGTGAGGCCTATCAACACTTACTAAAGTCCTGGCGTTCTCGCCAACTTAAATACGACCCCTCCAGATCCCAGGTTTCCTTGAAGCCGGGAGATATGGTGCTTTATCGTACCTTCCCCCACAATAATGCTTTGCATCACATGTCCTCCAAACTTCAGGAGCGTTGGTCGGGTCCTGCACAAGTGTATAAAATGCTGGGTCCGGTTACCGTTATGTTGGTCGACCCTGATACTCAGCAAATTGTCCGAAAGGCACATGTCTCTCATGTCAAGCCATACGTTATTCGCGACATGGATGTTGATCCCCAACCAGTCGATTTATCAGATTCAGAGGTTGCTGTTACTCTTCAGTCTTCCCCCGAAAACTGTTCATGATTTTTTTTATATTATCACGTTGTAATGCTTAGTTCATCGAACGTATTTCCTGGCTCTTCTCCTTACATTGTTATTGGACATATATATTGTGTATTTTTATATTTTCAATGTGTATTATATGCATTCATGTATTATTTCTTCAAATAAGTTTTTTTGTATTTATGAGTAATTTTGTTCATTCCCTTGTAGAGGTGTTTGTTAATATTGCTTATAATGCTTTATTGAATTTTGATGCTGTCTATGTTGTGTATCCTATGGTTATCCCTGATTTTTGCATCTTTTGTAATAGTGCTACCTCCCTTTTCCTTTCTGTAGTAATTTTCCTCCTCTACTTTCCTATTTCCTGCATCTTCCTTCTTGCTTTCCTAGTTTTTGATTCTTGTTTCCTTTTTCTTTTCTATGTTTTTACGTCTACGAGGATGGGATGTACTACTAGTGCGCTTTTGGGAAAAGACTACGTTTTACAACTCCCCTTGCAACATGGCGTAGCCATTTGATGCATACCTAGGAATGACCATGCAGCACACACAATCCAGTCAGTGTGATTGCTTCCGTCAGGAGAGTGTCGATATTAGTTAGGCATCTAGGTATTTCGACCGGGAGGCGTACACGATGTCCTGTGAACTAAGTGATCATCGAGAACAGAATTGGTTCTGTTATACAAACTTTAAGTGTTATTATAAATTTAACAGAGTTAAACTCTGATTGGTGGTTAAGATTAAGTGTGCGTCATCTTGTGTCTTGTTACTCTTTGGGTTTTTTTTATTAGCATTAAGTGCTTTGACTTTTCTAATATTGTTGAACTTTAAAGAGTTTCTACTTGCGTGCTTATATTCTTTGGAAAATTGCATTGCTTTCTATATGTCAGTTTTTTTTTGTTTTTGCTAGTTGGGGTTATTTGTAACGTTTGTCTTACTTTTGTGTTTACAAACCTTACATACGTAAACATTGAAGAAAAAGTGACGTTCAATTTTTTAGCCATCGGAGGGCGTTCCTCCTCACGATAGCTCTCAGGTGCTGCCTCTAGTGGTGATTTTTGCCGCACAGGCTTTCTCGTAAAATCCTGCTGCACCGGGCACCCAGTTTGTTTCTCGTTCTCTACCTCGTACGCCCGCTCCGAACGGCTCACACCTGTTTTGGTGTACGTCATCTAGTCCTCGTCGGCAAGAGATAGTACTCAACCACTGCCTGTTGAAGTGAAGCCTGCCACGCTGACCGCTAAATGGAGAGAAGGCGGTAAAACGAGTATCGTTACTCAAGTGGAAGGATGGCGTTGCATTTTTACGTGCATTGAACATTAGTGGTGAGGTACGTACAAAACAAACTCTTGACCGTGATATGGGAACATGATTTTTTTTCTTGCCGTTCGCTGCAAAAATTTGATCACTTTCTTTTCGTTTTCACGGGACTTTTAAATAAGTGAAACTACGAGAAAAACGATAGCTTACATTCCATTCATTTGCCCCATTTTCCCATTTTGCTTTCCTGGTGAACATTTTGATAGTGTAATAAACCAATGTACATATTGGTAAGTGCGTGTTGGGTAGGGGCAAACAAATAAAAAAAGGTGCGTAATGCACGTGTGAACTTAATACAAAGTATGTGAATGTGGTTCTCGTAAACTGATATTTGTAAATGCTACGTAAAATCGTGGGAAATTAGTTAATGAACTTTCCGTAAAATGCCATATGTGGAAACGGTGCATTAAACCACGCAGTGAAACTTATCGTTCTCGATTGGTCAAGACTTGCTTTAGTGACGTTAAACGTACACACATTCGCATTGAAAAACACAAAAAAAAGACGTAGAAAAACCGCGATCCCCACTGTTTTCTCCCAAGTATGCTTTTTGTTGTAGCCCAATAGTAAACCTGTTCAAATTTTGGTAGCACTAACGATGCTCTAGAAACGGGGTAAAATAAATACAGCGAATAAAATTGAAGTAAAACAAGTCATTTTCTTGATTGAGTAAAGATAAATGGGGCATTCTTACCAAATAGGCAATGCACGCTATTTTAGAGGGACAAATCTCCGCATGTAAATTATTCTATTATGTCAGTCAGTAAAGAAATAAGATTGTTGTTAAGCAGATCTTGTACATTTAAGTTTACGCATGATTTGTTGAAGTTGAATGGGAATTTATTCAAGAAGGTAAAATAGTGCTCTGGTCGCGCGGATCATTGTTAATATATTGTTCGTTGAAATTACTCCCAACTCTTACATTTTGGGATAGTTTGTATTCATAAAAATGTACCTAATTGGAACCATGAATATATATATATTTTTGTTAATTGAATTGCGGAGTAACTTAATTTTTATTGTTGTATTCCATACAGTATGAACTTCATGGCCGAAAATAGGTCGTAAACCAATCTTGAAGTTAACGTAAAAAGGGGATATACATATATTGAGAACATAGGTATAGTAGTTAGGGGATGAGAAAGGAGATCACGTTGGGAGAATACCACCACTAAAATCTGATTACAGTGGGGAAGGCATATATTGCTATTCACTGTCGGACCGTTTGAAACTTTTGTGTATGTTTGCGTGATATACAAGTTTCTTTTTCTTTCAGGGCTTTTTTTGTCTCGTGCTTCTTGTGCGTGCCGCCCGTAAACTCCTGCAGCATCGTGCAAGAAGCACGACACAAAAAAAGAAATATAACTTGTAACGTGAAGCGTGGGTCTTAATTTTTCTTTTTCGCGTATGTGATTGCCGTGATGCCGTTTCCAGTTAATTACCGCGTGCAATCTCATATGACCCCTCTGCAACATTACACCCTTAAAAATATGTTTTTCAGTCCCCCCCGAAAGAAATTTCTGGATACGTGCCTGATTGCAAGCTTCTTTTGTGGAAGTAAACGTTTTCTTTTCCTTCCTTGATTCCTGCTCTTCGCTGACCCTTCTCCAGACTTCGAGGCGCCATGCACTGAGACAGCCTACAAAAGCATTCTTCCAAAACTTGTTTCTGTTCGACGATCAAATGCTAGGGGCGGAATAAGGCATTACATCGCATCGTTTCTCTACCTATGTGGCGCGACTCACAGCTGGGTCCCGAGGGGATGTTTGGTGGGTCGCCAAGTCGGGCTCGAGAATTGATTTACTGCCTTAAAAATCTATTAAATTACAAAGATATATTGTTTCATCATTTTAAATTCAACCCGTGTTGTACGCAGTCTACATTTCTGTTATGCGCACCCTACCATTGCTTTTTAACGGCATTCTCAATTTCAGCCTTTTAAATTATACCTAGGTATATGTATGGAACTTTTCTAGAATGAAGTATGTGAAATTTGTTTAAGCAAGCGTAAAAGAGGGATTCTTAAGGTACTCGATGTTTGCAAAAATACGATTATAAACTGGGTGCACACCCCTACAAGTAAATGTGCTATGCTTGTGCGTCCCGTGAGGTGTAGTATCCTTCAAGGGTGATCCCGGACTGAAAGAGGTTGAGAACTACCTGATTAGAACTTTCAAGATGGCTGTCAATTAGAGTCAGCGCAAGGGTGCAGGTGCAGTCCTGGAGGGCTTTAAGAGCAAATTCAGAGAAAACCGAATGACATACAGTACAGACAGATGCCTTTATCAATTTTCTGAAAATTTATCCAAATGCTGTTTATACGGCTTTACTAAAAAACACCTCGTTACGTGTTGCCGAACGACGTTCATACATTGCTAAACACATTATTAGAGTTCAGAATCAAAATTATTTTCTTATGCGATACAGTGTTGTAACGAGGCTACAAAAAGTCATTTTACCTAAGACTGATCATCGTATATTAATTTGAGAATGTGACTTCTCGTCGTATTGTCCACTTGCTTATGCTAAATCACAGGAATGTAAAAGCTTTAATAAGAGAAATTGGGGGAGAAATTATCTCACCCAAACGAATTTTTGAAACATTAGGTCACTGTAACATCTAGAAAGAATAGATTTGGTGATTATAACTTGCCTCATAATTGCAGGACAAACTACATCGTTGAAAATTAATATCACTGTTGAATTATCAAGAACGATTGATTGATTGATTTGCTTTATTGAAAGGTTGAAAGGTTCCCAATATAGCTATTTTGTTCTTTGATTATTGTTCTGGTTTAAATAGAATTAGTGAAGGCAACGAGAGCATGTGAAATATTCATTCGAGAATTAGACTGCAAGAATCACTAGCAGAGTTGTCTGTTTCCATTCGAATCGTGCCCGGGCCTAAAGCAAGTTCCGAGCGACCCAGCTGGTCGCTGGTGCCAAAGAGTCTGGAATCGTCTCAAGCAGACCTTCACTGAGCACACTGGCAAATAATTCGGTTTCTAATAAACTGACACTTATATATATATACAATACCAGGGACGTGACAGAGAATAGAGGGTTGGGACAAGATATACATTGTTGAATTTGGACCAAATTGTCTCTTCTTACCATGTATTTAGTAACAATTGGTTTGCTCGCTCCGAATTCTAAACATTTGTTTCTATGGCCTGCAAGTCAAGGTTGTGCTTATTACTTTAAAGTTAGCACTCAGTTTTCCAAGAAATATGTTTACTAAACATTTCTTGCTCACTGCGAACCGTTCTTAATAGTTACATCCATCTCATTCTTATTTAGGAAGAATTTTACGTATTAATAAAAATTTCCTCAGATACAAATGACGTCAAATTCTATTCTCGACCCGGCCATATGAAACTATCCAATTATGATTCGTGTTTCATTATTGTGTAAGTATTAAAACAAAAAGTAAAGTAATTTTAACGTCAAAAAACGAAATTGTTACATAATACTAATACTACTAATATTGATGCACTTAACTGAGAAATGTTTATTTTCTATAGTATATGCCTTGCTTTCTCTAGAAATTCGAACAAATAGGCACATAACGTCTGAAAGTGACTTTGGCCCAACGTGAATACATTTCTGAGGACAGCCTTGAACTTGTTTTCAAGTTAGTATTGTAATGATTCAGGTCTCAGTATTACAATCAACATTCTACATCTTCCCTTTCACTTCTTGCGCATACTGTGTGCTAACGGGAACTCAAATTTCAAACAAATTCTAATAAGCATGAACAAGATAAAGCTTGTGTGGAATCAAGTAACAATGGATTAGGAAAGGCAGAACTGGTCTTCGATTGGCACCGGGTGTAGATGCTATTAAAAAATTGTTAATTTGACTTCACGTAATTGATGTTTTCACTTTTTCAATGTAACGCAGCTGCTCTGCATAGCCATGGAGAGGTACACTCTATAGTCCAACAGTCTTTTGAAGACCAGAGCCTATCAAATGGGTTCTTCGTTGAGCGCACTGCGTCCCATCGACGCTGTTATCAGACTTCCTCAATAGGAGTCAGATCGTCCATTTAAAAAAGTGAAGGGAAAGTGCTCCCCTGTGCAATACACCACACCATGAAGGCTTATAGGGGGTGTTGAGTTAGGGTCTCACACATTTTTTATCACGGCTGAAGGTGGGGGTGAGGTGATCAGCACCACGCCCCTGCCGCCTTTAAACCCCAGAGTTTCCTCTAGGTACCCACTTTATACGACGCTGGGTGGACGCCAGAGCAGCTTGAACAAGTGGAAAATTTTCCGGTTCTCCCCCGCCTGGAGAACCTTATTAAGTCTGAATTATATTAATTGTGTTGCGTCATCACCCAAATTTTGGAGCTCTCTTCTAAGTTCGAACCCGGGACCGCAGATAATACGTGGGAGACCTTTTCATGGTAAGAGTATGATAATTACAATGGAATGAGAACCCAGGAGCTAGATATTCTGGCGCCCTAGTAGGAGGGTGACCATAATACTTTGACCCCAAAACGGGACATCCCAAGGAGATCAGTTTACCTCCTCCCCTCCTAAAAAAACAGTTAGGCCAAATTATAAAATTATTGTTATAATTAAAGTATCATTATTATTATTTTATTATTTGAAATATGATCTCTCGTTGTCAAAAGGTATTATTTATTATAATCTTGGTGTGGCTTACACAGTATTTCTGGTTCCTTCTGATCAACCTTTGATGTTAGCCCTACTCTAAACTTGACGAGTGCCAGAAGTATGTATCAAAACAATCAATCTTCATGAGAGCAGCTTTATTTTTCATCAACCGTTTGTAAATCTCCTCGAAAACCTTACCCCACACATCTGACGCGAAATTTGACATTTGAGTTTGTGGTTTGTGTCTTGTCCAAAGTCCATATTGAAACTGCATATATGCTTCTTAGACATGCTTATGCACTGCTCTACAAATAACGGAACACACGCAAAACATTACAACTTCTTTTTTTTATCATGAAATGTCTCAACTTTATACTTGGTTTTCAAGCTAACACCTAGGCTTTTCTAAAACGGTACAAATAGTGTTTTTAAATACAGCGTGTCCACAATGAGACTCCAACATTTTGAAAGTCTATAACTTTTTCATTTCAGATTGTACAGCTGTGATTCCGGAAGAAGCAGAAGCAGAAACTCAAAAGGTTTATGTGGTAACGTTTTAGTGCGCGCTATAGCCGTAGTGGCGCTGCAACAATCGATTGTTTGAAAATGGAGATTCCAAACGAGCGTGCACAGGTTCTGTGGTGGTATGCAGAAACAAAATCAGTTATTCAAGTCCAACGAAACTTTCGTCGTCTGTACAATAAGGATCCTCCGACATTCAAGACCATCAAGAAGTGGTGTGATCAGTTTTTGGCGACCGGCAATGTTTTGAAAGGACACGGTGGTGGTAAACCCATGGCGTGAAATCAACCGAGGCGCCCATGTACAACTGCACTGAACTGAATTTTGTGAGTTACACTGAAAACTTGATGAGTTACAGTATCATTTTTATGTATAGTAATTATAGTACACCAAACTGATTTTGTTTCTGCATACCACCACACAACCTGTGCACGCTCGTTTGGCATCTCCATGTTCAAACAATCGATTGTTGCAGCGCCACTACGGCTATTGCGCGCACTAAAACGTTATCACATAAACTTTTTGAGTTTCTGCTTCTGCTTCTTCCGGAATCACAGCTGTACAATTTGAAATGAAAAAGTTAGAGACTTTCAAAATGTTGGAGTCTTATTGTGGACACGCTGTATTATCGAAGGGACAACCGGGACACGCCTCTCAAACGGGACTGTCCCAGTACGGTTTCCCCATATATAAATTACAACATTACTAAGGACCCAAAAAGTGAACTGTTGAAAAGAAGAGCGTGTCAAACAGCACGCTGCATTAAAATCGAGAGGTTAGGTTACGATGAAATGTTGCACGCAGAATGAAGCAACAACTGTCTACAATTTATCACAACCGAAACTTAAATCTTGATGGTTATTTATATCTCGAGGGTAGCAGCTTCGAGGACGTCAGTGTTCATTTAATGACGAGTAGATAAACGGAGATCAATGGCTACTACGAAGTCAACGGTTGGGAACTCGATTTACTTGTCGCCCGGCATCCAATGTTCCGAATTCTGGACTGGGCATGGATGCGAGTGTCACTTCATCAACTTCATCCTCATCGTCGCGATTAGTCAAAAGTGGCAGAAAAGTGAAGCAAAATAATAAAAATGAATAAAAAGTTGAGCCAGGTATAACGACCTGAGGGTTTCTGTGTCTGGTGAATCCATGCATCATTGAACTCCTCCTTTAAGAGGCAGAACTACAAAGTAATCAATTAGGATCTGTCAAAAGTTCAATACCTGTTCAGGATAAGAAGACCGTTCTAAATCATACTTTGTATGGAAAGCCACAGCAGTAACAATCCTTCTCATAGGCGTGCGCACGTAGTGCAAGGAAGACATTACAATATGTGTGTATTGTCCATCATGAGAAAAAATCACTTAAGTACAAGAAGACCAATACAATTCACTAAAAATGAAAGATGAAAGAAAAAAAACAATTCTGTGGTCGACACGTGAGGTCACGTTAACATAGACAATGTGCTTACAGGATAACGGCACAGCTCCTAATGACGAAAGGAAATGCTCCACCCCAGTGGCGGCGATTTGGTTCCAAAACCGGGGGCAATGACAGTATTTCCCTTTGAAGATAAGGTTTAACAGAGTGCAAGAGCAAAAGTGACGAAAAAGAGAGGGCATGTACCCCCCTCGCCCCTCTAATCGCCATGACTACTCCACCATATTATAGCCTCCCTCCGGCCCGTGAAAAAACAAAAGACTTTCGTATTTTACAACATATATATAACCACATAAATGTCAATGTTAGAGCAACGCTAACAAATAGACCAACGCCGGGTTGACAAACATGAAGCAATTGTTAATATTTTGGTTGCTCCGTCACTCGACCCTTCCATACGCGGACTTTGCATTAGGTGATATATTTACATACGAAATGTAATATTTTAAAACTTGTTTCATTCTTGATAAGTCGGCCCCCATGGCGGAGTGGTTAGAACATCGCGCTCCGGGTTCAATCCCAGCCTGGGCATGGATGTTTGTGAGTGTCCATTCATCAATTTCATCATATCATCACTCATCCCTATCTTCGCAAATTAGCAAAAAGTGGCACAAGAAGAGAAGCAAAATGAAGCAAAATAATCAATCAATCGTCCATGATAATTCGACAGTGATTTCAGCAATATTAATTTCCAACGATGTAGTTTGTCCTGCAATTATCAGGCAAGTTATAATCACGAAATCTATTGTTTCTAGATGTTACAGGCACCTAATGCTTCCAAATTAGTTTGTGCGAGATAATTTCTCTCCCAATTTCTGTTATTAAAGTTTTTACATTCCTGTGATTTAGCATAAGCAAGTGGACAAACTTGAACACAAACTACGACAAGAAGTCACATTTTAAAATTAATATACCATAGGTTAAAATGGATTTTTCTTGCCTCGTTACAACACTGTATGGCATAACCAAATAATTTTGATTGTGAACTCTAATAATGTCTTCAGCAATATATGAACTTTGTTCGGCAACACATAGCGAAGTGTTTTTAGTAAGACCGTATAAACAGCATTTGGATAAATTTTCAGAAAAATGATAAAGGCATCTGACTGCACTATATGTCATTCGGTTTTCTCTAACTTTGCTCTGAAATACCTCCAGGACTTCACCTGCACTCTGGCCTGACTCTCACACTCATCTTGAAACGAGCAAAGGCGCAATGTGTTTTCAAGCTGTTTATATTGATGGTGCACTGGTAATGCTGTTACCTTGTTATTCCCGACCTGGGAATTGGAGTTCTTTGTGAAAGTCCTTTCTTCAATTTCATCACTTATTCTTATCTTCGCGATTAGCCAGAAGTAGCAGAAAAGCGAAGTAAAATAAATTAAATCAATCAATGAATCAAACTTTTCAAGGGCCTCTAATCAGGTAGTTCTCAACATTTTTCAGTCTGGGCCCTCCATGAAGAATATTTCACTTCCTCGGAAACACATGTATGAGATCCGGCAGAATTACTTAAAGAGGTGTGCACCCAGTTTATAATAGTACGTATTTTTGCTAACATTGAGTAATTTACTAAGCTTTAACGCTTGCTTAAACAGATTTCACATACTTCATTCTAGAAAAGTACCATACATATATAATTGAAAAGGCTGAAAATGAGGGATGCCGGTAAAAAGCAATGGTAGGGTGCGCATAACAGAAATGTAGAGCTTAGACTACGGACAACACGGGTTGAATTTAAAATATTGAAACAATATATACTAGTATTTTAAATGTGATAGTTTTGTAAGACAGTAAGTAAATTCTCAAACCCGACTTCTGGACCTAGCTGTGGGTCGCGCCCCATAGGTTGAGAAACGATGCGATCCAATGCCTTACTCCCCCTAGCATTTGAGTCGGACAGAAACAAGTTTGGGAACAATGCTTCTGCAAGCTGTGTCTGTGCATGGCGCCTCGAAGTCTGGAGAAGGGTCGGCGAAGGGTAGGAATGAAGGAAGGAGAAATTTGCTTCCACAAATTGAACTTGCAATAGCGTAATTTTACTTGCATTCTTTTATTTTAAGCAGCAGCTGAAGCAGCAGGCACGTTGTCCATCACTATGTTTATAACTATGCCATATGCAATACAAAATTTGAGGGTTGAAAGAAAATCGCTAAGGAGACCTAGGACAACGGTAAAATATAAAATAACACGGCGTACTTCGCGACAACATAAAGGGGATAAGGTGTATACAACCTCTCGCCTCCCAGAAAGCAAGTTCAAGAGAAGTGCAATCTATAAACGATCTTTCAAACCCATATATCGTATCTTCGTATGGTTTTTATGGGTATGCAATGATATTTTGTCCCCAAAATACACACCCTTCTGTCTCCCTATTTTTCCTGGTGTATTTTCTGGTACAATGGAAATATTCCGGGACGGTTTCCTTAACTTCATATTTACCATGGACCCTGCATTACGTGCTCAAGACACTCAATCTTTGCGATTAACTTAAAGTAAGCGAATTAAATATATCTAATCAAACCTATCATTATAAGCAATTTTATTGGCATGCGTACATTCACTGAAGTTCCAACCAGCCACGTTCATACCATTACAAAACTTCACTTGCAACCTCCCAAGGTTAAGTGGAGAGGTTAACAGACTGCAGAGCCAGAGGTAAGCGGGTTCAACGCTGGTTAGGCATAGACGATTCATTGTGTTTGTGCGATTATTATGCCATTACTTCAACATTCTACGGTGACGAGAAACCTAAAATAACCAAAATGGGACACAGAGATCGAAGAAACTCTCTCCATTAAGCGTAAAATAGCCTATGCAATGTAAATTTAGTCATGGGCGGATTATCTGGGAAATGGGATACTTTCGTTCGAAACGTCTCAAAATGTTATTATATATTTGGTGTCTGAGTGACATTAAGAAAGTATCAGCCCTTGTAAAGTCACGGACACTGCCGGCTTGTAATGAATACATTGACTTTCAATGGAATCGTTACAAGCCGGTAGTGTCCGTGACTGTACCTCCATCGGAGTAGAGGTCGGTGATCCTATATTACTAGGGAACAACATTCTTCTTTATAGTTCACTTTGTTCACAGATAGGTTGATCGAGACTGGATCACGAGAATAGGGGGGGGTGCTGCCAAGCCTACAATCTCTTGTTATCAAATTTTTAATTGTAAATATTTGCTTAAGAAATAAAAATAAATTACACTGTTCTCTAGGGATGTTCCCTACCAATGTTACTAAATTTATTTTGTTCATAAACTGATTTAATGTAACGTGCATGGAAGGAAAATTTACCTAGTAGGCCTAGCACTATACGTAATAATAAAATATTACTAATTGCCAGAGCTTAACCGTGATCGATTGCGTCGCCATCGATGTGGCGACAGATGGGGACGAGTAATACAATTCAACAAGACGTGAATTTTGACGTGAACCAAATTTCAGCACCGTTCAACTTGAAAGCTTCATGGGTTATTTTTTTAACACTGTTTCAAAGTACGCGAGCTATATTTCCGCATTTCTATTCATCATGTCACTGATTGGGAATGACATTCTAAGAATGCGGATTTTCATGAATTATTAGGTGAGTGAGTGTGTGAAGAAAGGCGTCTTCTCTGACTAAAAGCGCAAAGTTAGAGTACAGACCCGTGGTAGCAGAGTGCCAAAGATTTATTGGCGGTAGGACGGGAGGGTTACACGTAATTTTCCATTTATCCCATAGGAAACTTCAAGTCCGTGCTGGAAACAATACGATATCCCCGCCCTTTCCCTTGTATGAATAATGCGGCGAATTCAGCAGTCCTTCAAAAGTCGCCCCTTCGCCCTCTGTGATGTCTTAAACTGAAAATACTAATATATAGGTATCCGTATACCACCTTTAAATAAGTAGTTCTCAATCTTTTTCAGTTCGGGACCCACCTTGAAGGATATTACATACATACATAATACATACGGGACACACAAGCATGGGCGCCGGCAAAATTACTTGAAGGGATGCGCACCCAGTTTATAATCATATTTTTGCTAACATCGAGTACTTTAAGTAGCCCTCTTTTACGTTTTCGTAATCAAATTACGTATACTTCTTTCAAGAAAAGTAAATATGTAATTTAAAATACTAATTTACTCTAGTCTAACTAAACACGCATGATGAAATTCAGAGATGCCGGCAAAAAGCGATGGTAGAGAGCAAATAATAGACATGAAGAGCTTAGACTACGTACAACAACACGGGTTCAATTTAAATTGTTAAACAATGTATCTTAGTAATTAAAATGTAATAAATGTTTGAGACACAATAAATACATTTTCGAGCCGGACTTCGCGACTCACCAAACGACCTCTCGGGACCCAGCAGTGGGTAGCGCTCCAGATGTTGAGAAGCGACGCGTTTAAATACATTATTAGCTATTGGTATGAAGATATAAAACATTTTACCAAGAGTTTTTAGTTGAGCTTAACTACAAAGATTTAGATTTGCATACTTGTCATTGCGACAGTCAGTTAACAAACACCACCCTTAATCCACCATACTGCAATTAGCATTTCTCTTATTTTAACGGTTATCCCAACGTTAGCGTTTTTCACATGTCCTTGCGCATTAACACTATGTTTAACAAGCACATATCTAAGTTGGACGACAGAAACAGAATGAAGGGAAGTATGTAAGTAATACTATTCACCCTGAAACCACAAAATCAAGTTGAAGTATTGAAACTGATATGGTTGAATGCTCTGCCCAGACTTGAAGGCGCCAATGCAAAAATCTCTATTTATCTTCCCAGTTGTATCGTGTAAGTGTTGGGAATCACTCGCCCAATTACAAATATTTCAGTTCGGCTCTGTGGCTGAATGGTTAGCGTGACGTGCATAAAACTCGGTGTCCTAGGTTCTCATCCTGGATAGAACCTGGACATAAAGTTGTGTTTGTTACAACAAACTGTTTCATTATTCATCCTAACCTTCATATTATATGCGAGACTTGCCATAGGAATCCTCAATTTGGGAAAGGCACAGCCATTTGCTGCTATGTTCTTCTGATTGATTTGAATTGTTTTATTTCTCCCTTCTGTCCCTTTTGGACAATCGCTAAGATTAGGATGAAATTGATGCGTGGGCAATAACAAATAAGCATGGGCAGTGCGGAACAAACAGATTGACTGTGAGTCTACATAGAAGCCAAAGCCCCGTTTGTCGCCAGGCAGAGAGGGATTGATAAAATTTGGGCTCGTTGACTATTCCTTGTTTTGGGCAGTATCGACATACCATCACCATACCACACAAATACCACACACGCACTAAAGGGAAATAAATTAAAACTACATTATGGTATAGCCATACTGGACGCGAACCAAGAAAAAAGGATGTTGATTTCAACCGTCAATATCCCTCCACTTGACTTTGAATTGTTGGCATCCAAAATTTTTACATTCGTTTTTAAGAGGAGCAATTCTCTATATCGAGCAATAATATTGTACATATTGTTTCTATTACGCGATCTTTGAAAATAGCGTCATGATGATAGAACTTTTTGAAACGCTAGAATCTCCTTCCTTTTACCCTTTATTCATGGAATAAACAAGTGAAAGGATCTATCATGTTTTAATTTGCTATTATCACAACATCAAGAAAATATAATAGTCGATGGTCTTTTTCACTTCTGCCTCTTCAGGGTCTCATTTTTCTGCGGCTTTAGGATATATCCTATGATAGCTTGGAGGCAACCCCCTTCTCTGAGTCCAGCATCGGCGGCGCTGGGATTAATCATCAAGGGGTGCGGAAATAAATTTAGGGTATGCGATGCTGAAAATAAGGAAAACCAGAAAACACGCATGAAGCCTTTCAAAACTGTGGAGCAAGGTGCCAAAACGGGGGGGGGGGGGTTGCAAGGACAGTTTACTTTGCCTTAGTAGATAAGGTTAACATAGTGCGGGGGCAAAAATAGCAAAAAGCGGGGCAACTGCACCCCTAATCGCCACCACTGGATAACAAGAATTACTGACTGAAATGGAATTGCATGTGTTAATATAATTAATTTAGATTCATTTTCCTGGCAGGCTGTGCACCCCTTGCCTTCACCCTGGACATACATGATGATATGTATTAAGTCTTATACTCCAAGGAACTGGTCGTACAGTGTAAACATTCAGATACACGATGCAGTCTTATTAAGCTATGTAGTGAAATAAAAAATGAAATTATCCTTGTCTTTAAAAATAGTTACAATTTTTGAACCTTTTCAATGTAACCAATGGAGGTACCAAATACATAGTACATTCTGTCTGCCATTTCAGGACAAAACGCGAAGTGCACAGCAACTTCGTCTTCAAGCACACCCTCGCACCCCTCTGGAGTCCACGGTGCAATACGTTGAATGGGGGTTGGCATACAGGAAAGTCATCCCTTACACTCCGCTCCTGTCAAATAAGGAACCCAAATAAGGAACCCTCCCCACTTGTGGGCTGCATTCACCATCCCTTCAGTGGCGTGTAAAAATGTAGTAAAGGGTTATGAGCATAAGGGAGTTTTGAGTTATTTTTACCACTCCTAAATCCTGACATATTTTCCTATATTGAACGTGTTTTGAAAGGAAAGTTGAATTACGCCGGTCTAAAACTCCTTCCAGATACGCCACTATAACATAACTTCGCTGCTAGCACATCACAATCAACCAGTAACAGAAATCGACCATGTTTATCGAAACACAATAGAAGCTGATGTAGTGGTTAGGATAACAGCCTCTTTTGCTAATACTTTCCCACCATTTTATCTCTTAATCATATCCATACCAGTTACGATGAATAAACTCCGGGGCAAAACGTGATATCTGTATGAAAGAGAGACAGGATCGGCGGAACTAAAGGAAGATAGAAGACATACAACTGGATTTTAATCACATCAAGATTTATACTCCCCCCCCAACCCTCTCCATGTGTTTAGTGCTTCAGTAAATTTACTAAGCAAGTCGTCTAGAAAGTAACGCCTTGAGTGATGAAATTAAAAACATATAGTAACGATAAAATAATAACTAAATAAAGACATTGTAGGTAGTTTCTTGCCAAGTGTAGTAGACAACCTTGGTTACAACAAGATAAAATTAATTTGTGTACGGTGCAAAGAGTTATTGAAAAAAAATGTTATAGTATCTCAACAAATCTATTCTGGAAGCTGAGATAATACATTAAACTTAAGAAATCTTGTTAATAATAAGTTGAGATAGGATTATTTGTGTGTAAAATATTTGTGTTTCACATAAGAAAGTGAAAAAAACTGTACTGTTTGATCGGGGGAGCAGACGTTTCCGTTGCAGCTGTAAGGGATTAAGGGATTAGCGAGCTAGCGATAAGTAGGTCAGTGGTAAAAACATGGTTTGAAAGTCGATCTCTCCTTCTCAGGACGAAACAGCCGAAATAGGCTGGAATAAAATACTTGAATGCTGCGGCAATGAACTTTCTTATGAGGGGACAATAGAATGTAGTTTTTGTAAATAGTGGTACCATAAATCTTGCGCGGGAATGAGCGAAGAAGAATTTACGAAATTTGAGTTGCATAGAAGAATTTTTTTCTTCCAAGATATGCTGCGCACTGTCAGAAAAGGAAAAAGTAAAAGTGCACAGGGTGTTCAAAAATTAATTGACGAAAATAAAGAGAGCGTTAGCCTCATGACATTTTTATAATTTATGAAGCAGAGTAGAGAAGGAGAAGACGATAGGCAAGAGCAGCTTAAATTTAGAGAAGAGGATAGCTTTGGCTGCAAGTCGTCTCACTCTCTTGGCTTTAAATTTAGAAAGATCCGACCATTAAAATTAAAATTTCGAGACAGCAGGGGAGACATTGTTTTCATTATTATTATAATGGTTGATTCTACATTCTTAATTTTTGTGGACGCATTTGGAGGTGTTCATGCACCACTGGCAAGCCCGGTGCTCACTCCTATGCCCTCACATATCAATTTTAATTTGCTTCATATGTACAAGATGTTGTTTGAAAGTGTGTTAATATCGGGTGTCTAATAGAGCAAAGAAAATAAATTGTACACTGTTACTCTTCTTTGTACTCATAATATATATATATTGGTTACTGGTACTCCCTTTTGGCGTAGTGGTAACGTCGTCGCCTTGTAATCAAGGGGTCCCGGGGGGTTCGATAACCAGTTGAGTCATAAAACGGTCCGGATTCCAGTTTAAACTGTAGGTATAGTCCCGATTAACTACACTTTATGTAAAGTGGACTTAAAACACACACATTTGAAGGTGCAAATATAACGATTATATTCTAAATGTAGTCATGCATTTTGTTTAGTCTCTTAACAGTGGGGCGTTACCCCCACACCCCCTATACGCCTTCATGCGTAGTGCTAAGCACTGGGGAGCACTTTACCTTTCTTTTACCTCTTAATAATGACCATACTATCTATAAGACTAGATAAAACGATGTGTAGGGCTTCACACACCCTTCAATCCCGGCTAATTTGGAGGTGATGGTGATGTGGTGTGAACAAGAAAAAGCATTGATTCAATATTAACATATTATTTTGAGGTTTAGAGAATGATAAAATATGTGTAAAACTCGTGCAATTGGTTCTCTCTTTTTCAATGATGATAATTTTGCAATTATTATAATTATTACATAACTGCACCTAATATAAACTACAACGGAAGAAATTATTCATTAGAAAATAGTTTCTTTAATTTTAATGTTAAAAAATATCAATATCTATTCATGTCACTGATTAGGAATGACCTACTAAGAACACAGACTTTCATGAATGACTAGCATGTGAGTCAACATGTGAAAACACCATTACGAGTAGAACCCAGTACACAGAGCCCACTGGTAGAAGCAGATTTTTCATTTATACTTTAGGAAAGTTCAAGTTGCTGCTTCTGATGTACTAGTACATGCATGCTAAATATTGAGGACAGAGAGATGAAAACAATTCTCCCCTCTTTCTTTGTTGCTACTAGCGTTTTAGGTGAGAATATTTACGTTCTGAACGCAGAGTTGTATGAATAATGCGGCGAATTCAGCAGTCTTTCAACAACCACCCCTCCACCCTCTGTGATGTCTCAAACTTACACTATATATAACCTTCAAGTACATTAACTTGACATTTGTGTGAAAATGTAAAACATTTTACCGATATATTTTAGGTAGCCTTACTGTGCAAAAAGTGAACTTAAAACACCAAATCAACCAACAACCAATAGATTTTAGGCGAACCTAACTACAAATATTTAATTTCCGATAGTTATAACTGCGAAAGTCAGCTAAAGCAACACATTTAATCCACCATCATGCAAATATCATTTATTTTATTTTAACGGTTATCCTAACGTTAGCATTTTCCACACGTCCCTTTGTAAGCAAGGGGTTCTGTGTTCGATGGAGGCATATAGTGTTATGATTCAACTTTAAACTGTTGGTGTCCACCATGACTAACCTATTTGTACATAAAGTACATTTAAAATAAAACCTCAAGTTAATTACCTGATTCTTCTAAGTTTTTAGGACCAAAACATTACTCGGAACGAATTATTCGGAAATCCTCGTAACTCCTTATCGTTCTTAAATTTTACAGTGATTTTATAATTGTTTTTTTTACAATCCTGTAATATTGTATATTTCCCAGTGTTGAAATATTTCTATACATATATAAAGGATGTTCTAAATACGACGTTGCTAACAAAAATTCCAACAACAATTGCGTACATATAGGTCTGTATACTAATTGAAAATATTCGTGCCTCCAATGCGCTTCCATGTAAAAAGACTGGCCAAGGAAGGCAAGTGCTTCCGCGATGACGTCACAGAATTCTCGACCGCAGGGGTTGTTAAAAAAGCCCAGTTATGACGGGACTTTTTCAGACGGGGAGGAAGAATGATTCTACGGACCTTGATTAAGGGCTCCCGGATTCGATGTCCGGTGGAGGCACATATTGTTTCGGATCAAATTCAGTCCCGATTATTCGATCTGTTCACAAAGTAGACTTGCAACAACACATTATCTCTTTACCTTAATATCCAGGAACAGTAACTTGTCGATCTGAACTAAGTCACTAATTCTACACATGTTTACATAGTTTATTTATTTGTATTAACATCGTTAGAATTAAATGCAAAATTTACTTTAGTTTTCCTCCAAAACGCTTTGAATTCAAAGCTTTATTCTTGCATGGCATTTGAACTTCATATAAAAACAAGCTTTGGAAAAACGCTGCGACCTGTTTCCATTAAATTGCGCCTCGAAGTCTGGACAGGAGTCCGCGAAGAGTAGGGATCAACAAGCGAAAATAACAATTATACCAATCCAAAATTAGATTATAGCAGCATACATTGACTTGCATTTTGTTACTTCCAGTTTGTAAATGCAGCAGTAGTCAAGTTGTCATTGTGAATATTCTGAACATTGTTGGATTGAAAGCAAAGCTATAAGAAACCGAGGACAATGTCAGAATGTGAAAGAACACGGCACACAGTAGTGACAAGAGAGAGAGGAGAAGGTAATGTAATGCGACGTGCACACGTCGCGAAATTTGTTTGCTATTGCTAAGACCCTTAAATCTGTGATTGTCCCTTCATTCATTTCTGGCATTCATTTGCATCCTCGCAATTAGTCAGAAGTGGTAAAAATGCGACGTCAAATGAGCTAAATCAACTAACAACAAGTATATTAATAAGTGCACTATCCACGTATGACGCTTCGAAAGGTGGAATTTTGAATTTAGTAATCCTCTCTCAGTTGCGTAGTAATATGCGAAGCCCTGGACGAGATTAGAAGGCGAGGCCCGCATCCAGTGGCGGAAATTAAGGGGAAGTGGGGGCGAGCAGTCGCTTCCACCTTTTTTCCACCTTTGCGCCAGCACTATGCTAAACCTTATCTACCAAGGGAAAGTAAACTGTCCTTGTAATTTTTGTTTTATAATCATTGATGCATGTTTACAAGACATTCCAATTTAGTCGGGACAGTCCATTTCTTCTAATCCCTGTCCCAATTTCTTTCAAACTTAAGTCGTGTTTCGAAAATGTTTATTTTGGGGGGGGGGTTATCTCACATTTTGACATGTTCTTCATTTCAATAATGATTGCTAATACGTATAATTTAATTAATATATGTATTATTTTCTAAACATAGACGTTTTGTGACGTTGTAGTTGAAGTGGATGGACGTGCGTGAATAGAGCTCCGCGTTAACACCCCTCTGCGACCCTGGCATTCTTCTCTCCACAGTCGCTACGTTGCCACATTTTCTGCCAGAGGAATATAGTTTCCCCAGTGGGTCTCCAGGTTGCAATATGTCGAAACCTACAATTACCGGTGTCTCTAACAAAGTGGACAAGATGGGAAAAACAATGGAGTCATTCCAGGAGCGACTCGGTGTGTTGATAGCTCAAAAAGGACCAGCACAGAGCGATGCCGACCTTCTTTAATCTCTCGCCTGTCTCAGGGAAGAATTTATGGTGTTCAAGAAGACAACAAACTACTCCATTGCAGTCCTACGACGAGAGCTGGATGCTATGGACAAACAAGTACAGAACAAGAGTGTCGACATCGACAACCTGGCTCAATATTCAAGAAGGAACTGCATTCTGGTGCACGGAGTCCCCGAAACACCAAACGAGGATGTGGACCGCATCGTCCTTCAGGTGCTACACGACAAACTGAAGCTACAACACCTGGGACTGGAACACGTCGACCGTTGCCACAGAATCGGTCGTCCAAGGAGATGGGCAGCGGAAGTAGTGAGATCCGGAAAACGACCAATTATTGTTAAATTTGTTAGTTACCGCTCCAGAAACGCAGTGTGGAAGGAGAAGAAGCTTTTGAAGAACTCGCCACTGTTAATCACGGAATCTCTAACCCCGTACCGGCAGAGGCTACTGCGTGGGGCGAAGGATCGAGTGGGACGCTTGGAGCCAGGACGGGCGAGTGTTTGTGTCACACGGAGGACGGCGTTGTTTGATTGTATCACCTGAGGACCTCGACGCTTTACGCTTTAACATGAACGGAGGGGGTGCCGTGTGAAAAGATTGAAGTGAACAATGATAATTTACATTTTATTATTTAGTTATACACATACCATGCGTGTGAGGAAAAGCAGTGCAAGAAGTGGACTAGATGCAATTCATATCACAGGTAAAAGTTTTACTTTGCTTCTCATCGTCAGTTTTCATATGTTGTTTCATGTTAAAATTTCAAATGTTGCCACCCCTGGTTAGACCTGCCTCTGCACCGGCCCAGTGCATTCCACCTTCCCCCTCCACCGTTGAGCTCCCAAATTTGTCAAAACAAAGAAAGTCACCCGCAGGCAGTGCAACTCCCGCTGCCTCCCCCGCCCCCTTCCTCGCTTTACTATCGCCCATGTCAATGTTCGTTCCCTGGTTCCGAAAATTGACGAAATACGTCACGCGGTAGAAGAAAATAATTTGGACGCTCTTCTTGTAACCGAGACATGGATTAAGGAACACACAAATGATCAAATAATTAACATACCAGGATTCAACGTAATTAGGAAAGACCGCAAGCATAAAGGTGCCGGCGGAATTTTATTTTACATGCGTTCGGAGCTAGCGGTAAAAGAGATATCAATTATTCCTGAAGAGATTAATAATATTGAATTTATCGTAATAATAATCCGTCAAAAGCAACGCAGTATTGGCATCTGCGGCATTTTTAGGCCCGGTGATATTCCGTACTCCAAATTATCAATCATCGAAGATATTGTATCGAATATATGTCACAAAGTCCATCATTTAGTAATCTTTGGTGACATAAACGTAGATTTTTTAAAGCCAAATGAACCCGACACACGTTTCGTCCGGTCATTTGCTGAACAGTTCCAGCTCTCCCAAATCTTAACGGAACCCACTCGTATCACACATAACACTCAAACCTTAATTGATCCGATCTTCGTAAATAACTTATCTGATGTCATAAATTCTGGCGTCTCTGTACCAGTCAGCAACTCCGATCATTGTTTGGCATATGTCTCTCTGCTTTCAGCAAAACAAAGCCTAAGGGGACGACTATTACTTACAGGAACTATAATGCGATAGTGAAAGACAGCCTCGAAAACGACCTAAGCAAAATAAATTGGAATACGTTTGTGAGGCAAGCACCACTTTAGTATTTCTTTTTCAATAATAATATACATATTTTTTTATATATATGTTCCGTCTGTAGTTTGCGCTCTTCTCTGGAGTATAAGTGATCCAGTCAAGGAGTACTCTGGAGAGAAAGTGCGGGTAGAAATTTCGTATTTTAATTATATATTTTTTTCTTGGGTTTATATTAAATATTAATCTATACCCATTCTCCTGGGGTATTTGGGTTATAGTTAAGGATTAATTGAGGTCCAGTACTACCAGTGTACCCTCATATACGGTCCATGACAGATTACGGGCAGCTAGATGTGGAATTTCAACATGTAGTGTAACAGAATACGTAAGAGGGCAGCACCTCGTGTGACTGACCAAAAATGACTCTTGTTGGACACCCCCTGTGCCGGTCAGTCCAAGAACCACCCCAGGGGGGAGAAGGGGGAAGTTTTTTTCTCTCTTCGAGGAGAGAAGCTACAAAAAGAGACAACAAAGATATAATATGGCGGAGTAGAAGGACATAGTAAAACAGCCTGTAGAGAGTGTTCGAGTGTGCATTGTGCAAATAGTGCGGATAATGATTTTTTGACATGTGTAATATCGAAGCAAGGATATTAGGAAAGGATTGGACATAGTGAAAGAAAGAAGCCGCAGAAGGAAAGTGTGTAAAAGAGAGGACTGGACTAGCTTAGAAGGAATATGCAGGTGAGAGTGCAGTGAATAAGGGCCCCAACGAAAGGCGCCGGGACTTAGTTAGTGTGTGTGCATGGGATAAGTAAAACAAATAGTAGAGGCCTCTAATAACTAAGACGGAACTGTAAATACAACAAGAAACAAAAGTATATACTTGTAATGTCCACAATCATTTAATCATCTTTTTTTAACCACGCAGGAATAATAAATTCAATATTTGTATAAATATTATTTTACTAATTTTTTTTTATGAACAAATTATAGTGCTCACGGCGGCGAAGTGGGGAAAGGGTTAACACCTACGTAAATTTTCATAAGAGTCTCATGCCATCCCTTTCTCCTCTCCCCGTTGTGCGTCACATGGCGCCCAATGGCGTGGCGCGAATCCACGTGAGCTGTAGAAAAAATCAAAAGAAGGAAACAAAAGATTAGTAACACAGTTCTAAATCTGAAAAGATGAAAATCAAAATGCCAGTTCCGTTGTAGTTGCCATGGATCGTATGTGAGGATGCATGCTGTACTGTACAATAGAAAGTAAACTTTGTAGGTAATTTTAAATCTATTTTTCAGGACTTAAGCAATTTTATATTTTTGTGGGGGTATTTCTAAATTTGTGTTGTTGTTAGTGTTTTATTTAAAGTGAGAAAAGGAATAGATTCATGACTAGCATTATGGGGAGGCGTACGCGTGATAATGTCACGTCTAGTTTTAATCCTTCTCTGGAACCCTAGGTCCAGAGAGGAGTGCTAAATGCACAGGGGCGGTTCATAAATATGTCGGTGGTAATTCCTTGGGGGGAGGCCAGATAACTAATGAAGAATTTTTTGCCTTACTCCAAAATGTCCAAGGTACCCTGGAAGAAATGAAAATGGATCAGTAGGAAACACGGAAGAGGTTAGAAAAAAATCATGAACAGCTTCAGAAAAATCATAACAATTTAAAAGATGATGTAAAACTTTTGGAAAAGGCTCACCAGGAATTAAAAGGGGAAGTTCAGAAAAAATTTAAAGATTTGTCCCAATCCAATAGGGGTATTGAGGAAAGGATGGGTCAGCTTGAGAGCGAATTCATTGAGATTAATCAGATAACTGGCTCCAGAATAGATTGTGTAAGCGATAGGGCAAATAAATTAAAGGAAAGGGTCACCACTCTCCACAATAATAGAAAGGAGGATATACGCATCCACACAGGAGGTGACTGCGAGAGAACTGCAGAAAATGTAATGCAAGCAGAATTCAAGAACGCACTGCAGCAGCAGTATGACGCATTCCATCAAGAGGTTGCTTTGTTGAGAGAAGAAGTGTCGGGCCTTAAAAGGGACATCGTACCTGTAAGAAAGAATACAGAATCGGCTATCTCCGCGGTCACTCGACGGTTAGATACTCTCACAGATAAAGGTGAGAGGCAAAGTTCACGGCCAAGCTCAGTTACGCCCTCTAACAATGGCAATAATGCATACCTACGTAGATATTTGAAATTGCCCACCTATCATGGAACAGAGGATGAATTAAAAACGCACAATTACATGCAAGAAATGAGGACATATTTAGCGTTGTCTCAGGTACCCTACGAGCAACAAGCCAAGGTCGCGGGGCTGTCGTTGAGAAACGCGGCTGCTAATTGGTTTACTATCCACAAAGGCAATATTACGGATTACAAGGTGTTTGAAAGTTGTTTTTCTCAAGAGTACCTGAGTGAAGAGAGGCTCCTGAGACTTCGTGCTGAACTCTTTACTTCTCGATACAATCCAGTCGACGGGAAATCTTTTATTACGGCAGACGTAATGGTGGCAACCACGGGTCTAGGGGGGAGGAAGAGGCGCGTCGCGGACAACAGAGCTCGCGGTTCTTTTCTGCCAACAGTGTATCCGTGGCAAGGCAAAATGAGGAAGACTGTCCCTCCAATAATGAAGCATGACAAAAGGGAAATATCCTAAATTCGGAAAGACACCTAGGAAACCGGACTGCGATAAATGGATCTTTTGAGTTATCTGGGGAAGAAAATACAAATTGTGAGGATGAAATGGATGAATATGAAACTAAGGTAATGCAAGTTTATACAACAGATGCAGTAAATATTAACCACAATAACAATGGAAATGGAAACGTTGTTTGTTCGATATTTGACCAGCTCATTCAGAATGAAAATGAAGATGCGAAAAGCGAGGTGCTAAGAATGCCCATTATTTCAGTTGGAATAGGTGGAAGCCATTATCAAGCATTGGCCGACTCAGGGGCTATGGTCACTTGTTTATCAGAAGAAGTGTGGTTAGATATACTAAAATGGAAGTCTGATATCCCTCAGTTAAGCGTAGGGAGCCTCAAGGTAATATCAGCCTTCGGCAACAAAGCATCAAAGGTGGTGACGCAAGCATACGTTCCGCTGTCATTTGGGGAAGTGACCACTGATGTCGTGTGTCTTGTAATTCGAAATTTAGTTAAACCGATACTATTAGGATTAGATTTCTTGCAGGCGTGTCGAGCTGTCATTGATTATGATGGAAGTATTGTGTCGATGACAATAGAGCAACAATGTGTTGAAATTAAATTCTTGTCGCAGGAAGAGGTGCAAATAGCCGACGGGGTGCCGACCCTTTTTCTATCTTATGAATGCAAGGAGCCTATATGTTATTGTGACGAGGCTGAGATCAAATCGTTAAGGAGTTATGTAAATGATAGTTTGGAAAAAAAACATGAACTCTAAGGAAGCGAAACCTCAAGTGACCGAGGCTACCGTGTATGTGTGTACAATGAAAGATAGTATCACGAAAGCTACAAGACGACAGATTGATGATCACGTTATGGCTACAGAAGGTCTAACCGGAGATCATCAAGCGGCGCTACAAGATCTATTAATAGAATTTCGGGATATTTTCGATGAGAAGCCAGGGTTGGTCAAGAATTATGAACACGAGCTTGAAAATACTGATGATAGGCCTTGGGGACAGAAGCTTTATCCTATCCCCATGCAACATAGAGAGAAAGCTGACAAGCAAATTCAAGAAATGCTTCGTTGGGGAATAATAGAGCAGAGACCAACATGCTACCTGAACCCTCTAGTATGTGTGAAGAAACCCGGAACGAATGATGTTAGAATTTGTCTTGACGCAAGGAGAGCGAATGAAGTGCTGAAAGCACAGCATGACGCCCCGCCCACTCCAATGGAGATTTTACAAAAGTTTGAAGGTAAACGCTACATTACTTGCATTGACTTGACCTAGTTTTTCCTTCAAATACCTGTCAAGAAAGAACATCAGAAGTATCTTGGATTCATATATAATAACGTTACATATTGTTACAAGAAGATGTGTTTTGGCCTGAAAACTAGCATGGCGAGTGCAGTTCGATGCTTGGAAGCTGTACTGGGTGAAGATGTTAGAGAATACTGCGACGCATATTGTGACGATATTACTGTTGCTGATGATGACTATGAAGAGCACTTACGTCATTTGCGGATTGTTTTCAATAAGTTGAGGGATAGTGGACTGACGTTGAAGCTAAGAAAATGTAATTTCGCTCAAGATGAAGTATCGTTGTTGGGAATGAAAGTATCTTCCCAGGGCATAAGAAAAGACCCAGAAAAAATGCAAACGTTGCAAGATTTCCGAAGGCCAAGAAATGTGCTGGAGCTAAAGAGTCTCCTTGGCTTCCTGAACTTCTACAGAGCATTCCAGCACGATCATGCAGAGCTGACTGTACCTTTGGTAGAACTACTGAAGAAAAGTAAGAGATTTATTTGGGGATCTCGTCAGGTAGAGGCATTCGTGAGAATAAAGGAGGCATTTTTACGTGATGTGATATTGCACCAGCCGTGGCAAGATAGAGTACTATCTAGAATGCGATGCATGTGACAGGTCTATTTCAGCGATATTATACCAAAGAGACGATAATGGTGAACCTCGTATTATAAGTTGCTGTAGCAGGGTTCTAAATGATTGTGAGGGCAATTACACAATTACACAGAAAGAGTTACTGAGCATTGTGTATGGCATACAAAAGAATGCATTGTACTTAACAGATACACATTTCATAATAAGAACTGATCACAAAGCTCTGAAATTCTTGTTAAGCTGCAAACTCGCAAATACAAAGATAACGCGCTGGATTCTTCTTTTGCAAGCCTTGGATTTCGAATTACAGTATATCAGAGGGTCGGACAATATGGCTGATTACTTGTCAAGATACCCTAGTGCTGTAGGAAAGGGTCCCTGTAGTGATCTGAAGGCCCCTGGAATAGTCGTGGCGGCCGTGCATTTCAAACCCCCAACAGAGCTTGTGCAATCCATGCATAGGTTGCCTAAGATGCAGGTGGATGATCCAGTATTAGGTCATATTATAAATGAATATGGTGATAAAGGGTGTCAAGATGTAGTGAAGCAGGGGTTTCGATACACCATCAAGGATGGCATATTAGTGTAGAAAGGAAGGATGCGTGCTAAAAATGTGTGTACCCGGAAGTATTACGCGAGAAGGGATAGACTTTTACCACAAAAGAGGTCATTTTGGGGAGTGGAAAACATTCATGGCCATTGCAGAGCACTTCACATGGCGGAAAATGAGAAAACAAATCAGGCAATTTGTTTCGGAGTGTGATTTGTGCCAACGAACAAAACATCCTAAGAAAGAGCTGAAAGGACCCATGCAAGCAGTGTTGGCAAAGGAGCCAGGAGTTCTAATTGCTGCCGACGTCTACGGGGCCCTGCCTAAGGCAAAATACGGCTTGCAATATTGCTTGGTTCTTTGTGAAGTTTTCAGTAAATATGTTGCAATCTACACAATGCGGAAAGTCACCACCAGTGCCATACTGAACAAAGTGTTGAATGAGTTGTTACTGCTGTGCCCAAATGTACAAACAATCATAACAGACCAGGGAACTCAATTCACGGCGCATAAATGGAAGAGGTCGCTAACCGAGAGAGGTATAGAATCTCAGTTTGTTAGCGTCAGAAACCAGAAATCAAACCCGGTGGAAAGGGTAATGAAGGAGTTAGGGCGCCTCTTTAGAGCTTACACGAGCCACAATCACAAGCAGTGGCCTTCGCATGTTCCAGATATTGCCAGATGCATCAACATGGCTACACATTCAATCACAAAAGCATCTCCGTATGAAATATTTTTCAACCGGAAACCTGATCAGGTACTCATGAAGCTGTTTCGCTTGCCTCAGCTGAACACTTCCCCTCCATATGAGTATAAACTTCTGAAAGTTAAAGAGAACATAAAACTAGAAGCAGAGAGAAGAAAGAGAATATATGAAAAACATCATACAATATCCTACAAACCTGGTGATCTAGTTCTCCGCAAAACCAACGTGTCCTCGGAGGTTGCAAAAGGGGTCTTTAAGAAGTTCGCCCAGCTGTACGAAGGGCCCTTTTCGGTCAGAAATGTTGTAAGAGTTAATTCCTATCAGCTGTGGGACATAAGAAACGACAAAGACGACGGGGTTTATAACAGCAGCCATTTAAAGCCTTACGTCAAGGCCCAGGAAACAGCTGGAGAAAGCCATTGAGGGTCGAGGTGCGAAGAGCTGGTCATACAAGAGACAGTGTTGTGCCGCTGGCATTGAAAAAAGCAAGAAAAAAAATAAGAAACAAAGTAAAGTTCACAATTTTAAAGAATATTAGTATTATAATCTTGTTCATGTGTGTAATATAAGTAGTGGGGTTTACGGTACGGACAGCGCAACTTTTAAGTGTAGAAAAGGCGAGGCTATTTGATTGAACAATCAGATTTGCTTATACTTAAAACAAAGCCAAGAGAGGCCTATACCCCAATTCTTCAGGTGTGATATGCTCTGATTTTTAAGAAATTCTGAGTTTCTAGTGTAGAAAAGGCGAGGGCTCAACAGATAGATTTACCTATACTTAAGACAATGCCAAGAGGGGCCTATACCCCAATTCTTCCAGTGTGATATGCTCTTAATTTTAAGAATTTTGAATTCTAGTGTAGAAAGGGTGAAAGCCTCTCAGACAGATTTGCTTATACTTAAAATTATGCCAAGTTCCCATATGATCTTATTGCTTATAGTGTGTTTTTCTGTCAAAATCCCAGGAATTGAATTTTAGTGTAGCTCAGATTGATTCTGCCATGTATATTAATATAAAGCTTATAGTTACTGGGTTCTGAGGCCCAGTGGAGTGTGGTGCATAGCCCCATGGTTTTTATTGCCTTGCAATCAGGAGGCCTCTGGGTTTGAGTCCTGATAAAATGTGAAGCCTCTCCTGATGGCAAAATGTTAATATTGTTGCTTTGTAAGCAAAAGGCTCGGGTTTGAGTCCTGATAAAATGTAAAGCCTCTCCTGATGGCAAAATGTTAATATTGTTGTCTTGTAAACAAGGGGCTCCGGGTTCGAGTCCTCATATAAGATTGAAATATATACAACTGCCCACACATAAGATATTCACTGCTAGCTGATAATACAGTTGAGGTTTGTGTGTTGTACAACAGGATAATAGAACAATTATCTTCTAGAACTGCTCCGTGACTCTCTCATTTCTTACATCATAAACATATGATTTTTCACCTATGAGAATGACACTACAAATGGTGTCTTCAGGTAAAGCCTCATGGAATTCACAGATAATTTTAATGTTTGTTCTGTCATTCACCACAACTTGTTTTCTTTTTGAAGTGTTGATTACAAACATGGGTCTCCGTGTTTTGAATTCATCTGGAGTGTAGTACATATCAGTACTGCCAGTAGTGACTCTTTTGAAAGCCGAAAATGCCTCATATAATTTGAGAAAATCATCCTTGGACATGTCTAAATTGTAATTTTCTCTGGGGAATACCTCATTTCTGCCATTTTTAAGATATATGTTCTTGATGTTGCAGTTATCAAATCTACTTGAATTTTTTTCCTGATTATTGTGTCTTCCAGTCTGAAACAATACCACTACAAAATCAGGCATGTCATATTGAATACTGGAGAATGAATTTGTAGCATCAAACTCATAATAGGTGCCAGATGCGGGCTTCTGTACACATTGATATGTATAAAATTGCAGAGGAATCTGTGGATTTTTTATTATATCAGCTTTGTATTTAAGAGCATAACTGGCCTCATATTCAACAACAGGGATTCTTAACTCCATAGTCTGAATAATGCATTTGCCTGCATCAGGTAGGGTATTAGGCAGAGCTTCCCCTGTAGGGTTTAATGTGCTGTACCTCATCAAAGCATTGTTATCATTTGCAGCTCTTCTAAATGTGATTCTTAAACCACCCTTCCACATAATATCTTTGTAATCCGAGAAGAATCCTGGCAACAGGCGCATGGGGAACAGCACTGTGTGGTTCTTAGATAATATCTTATCACCAGCCTCAAATCCACCGATTTTGTAGTATGAAGCCTCGGTTTTGGATAATTTTAGAGTGGCCAAAGCCGTGGAGGTAATGCCGGGATAATCTATTCTGTTTATAACAACGCCATGCTTTCTGATCTCAATTTCAGAGAACAGATGCGGCACAAAATTATCTACCAATCTTATATTTGAATTTGCCGGATAATCTGTTCCATCGAGCTTTACGACATCAAATTTGATGTATAGATCTGCTCTGTGAGGGTGTATAAAGCCATCCCCTACATCAAGATCCACCTCTATCTCTGTGTTGGGTTGATTTAAGTTTGCAAATGTCCTCCTGTTTGGGGGGAATGATTGTAGCTCATAACTCTCAATATTTTCCATTGTATGTATTTTTATTTAAATGTTAATTTCTATGATAGCAGTTGTTGTGGCTCCAGCAAAATCAACTAATTCTTCTTTTTCATTAGTGACCATCAATTCAATGTAATCTATTCTATTATGGCACACAGGAAAATATAATGTTGGGGATGGATTGTAGATGATTGGCTCCATAAATTCGGAATTAGGTTTGAATGTTGCAATGATGCCGGTTTGTTTGTGAGTGCCTATGCCGTTTGATTTGGTGATCATACCCTCAGCCACATTACAGTGAATATTCAGAGTCTCTATGGCTAAGAATTTAGGTATATTCATAGCAGTGTGTTTGATGGCCGGTTCGAGTTTTGTGTTGTTCTCAAAGCCCAACAGCTCTCCTATAGTACCCAGATGCACTGTTTCTGTAGCAGATACAATCTCTACTCTGTGAGTGACAGAATTTTGACTTAATACTACACCTCTGGGTAATTGAGCATTTAGAGTGGATAGATTATACTGCCCTGGAGTGATGACAATTTTTTGATCCCCTACTGCAATTGTGTTGTTGTGGTGCGTAATATTAGGTATCAAGTACATGCCGTAAAATGCTCTGAGAGCTATTGTTTTGGGATACACTATGTCATCATGTAATTTGAGTTTCAATATTGAATTTTGGCTGGTGAGATGGAATACCCCCATGATGTTTCAGATACCACAGGGCCTTTTGAAAATCTTCAATTGATGGTTTATTTATTTGAGACATATATCTGAGAACAGATAAACACAGATGTCCGCAATTAACATCTTTGAAGTTTTGAACACGGGCATTATTGTAATAAAGATTAGCTGATTTTAGATATTTTATTAAATTTTCAGGTGGAACACCTCCAAATGAATCAAACACAAATGCCTTACTGTTTAAATATTTAAGATAACAAATCCAGTGAGTGCCCTGATTTTTGTACTCATCCAAATTAACAATGCCACACTCTTTGTTGAGTGGTTGTTCTGGTAAAGAATCAGACATGTACACTCCTCTAAAATGTTTGATGCCCAGTGGCTTGATTAAAGCTTCAATATCTTGGTTTGTAAGCGGCTCTTGTTTTTTTTAAACTTATTCATGGCTCTCTTAACACCTTTGCCTTTTTTCTCCATGGCCAGGTTATGGCGCTTCTGCTCATCTAATTCTGCCCTATTTTTCTTGGCATCTATTACTGTTTTTGCTATGGCAGCTGATCCCCCAGCCAAGCTCCCCACAGCCCCGAGAGCAGCTAAGATGGCAGGGATAGTAAATATGAATCCCCCTGTATGCAATTTTTTTTTGGATTGCTGTAATTTTTTTAATTGGGGGGTACTAAGCAACAATTTCATACCATGTCCCTTTGCAATACAAGAGCTTTTTTTCTTGCGCTGCTTTTTGGTTAAAAGACTGTCAATAGTTTTAAGAGATTTGAGACCTGCATAAGGTATTTGATACATAACACCCTTGGCCTTCATCGTAGGTTTATTATATACATATTCACAACCCCCACCCCAGTTTTTGTTTGGTGCTCATAGCTATGGTGGTCCCCAATGCTGCTATTTTCTCACTCAAAGAAGCATCTTTGCTTACAAATCTACCAAATGCAGCCTCTTCTAATTTCTTGTCTGCAACATGTCTCCTGTTAAGATCAGAATGTGTGTTGTATGCTATGTCATGGTCTCTACAAGCAGCATCTAGGGGATTAACACCAGGATCACCTCTGTTTAATCTATGTTCCAATTTTGTACCTGGACCACAATACTGATAGCCTGGAATGTGTAGTTCAAATGGCAGCTTGTTTATAATGTCATTAACAAGGCCCCGACCCTCAGAAACATTCCAAAATTTAGGTGGTAGAGTATTAATAATTTTTATGAGATATCCAATCCCTTTAGGGTCATTCACTATAAAATTAGACAATTTGGTGCTTATCATGTCCATAATTCCAACTTTTTCATTGTAAAAATTGTGGTTCCCAGCATTTTCCTCCCCAGCTATTACCAGCAACCTATCTACAAGTTTCCTGACATCATCAACCCACACAAATTCTTTAGGCAGAGTATTGTATTGTTTGATTCCACTGCCAGTCTTGATCTGTGACCATATGGGCTTGATTAAATTATTGTATTTTGCCCCACTGCTAGACTTGACTCTTTTTTGTGTGGGATCATTGTTCTGGTACAGAGCATCTGATTTTATTAATATTTCTTTGTAATGCTCATAATCTTGATCTGTATAGCTGCCAGGCCTTTTCCTAGTCATCAGTTCCCACAATCCAGGTGTTCCGGGGTACTTAACAAAAGCACCTTTTTCTCCGAGACGAGATTCTGAATAAACAATCAGATCATCTCCCATAAAAGTTACTCTGAAATTACCAATTCTGTGTATGATACTGCCATCAAGCACTGTGTCGGCATATAAGCCAAAGACCTCATCTTTGTTGTCTTTAGGTGTGGTTAAATATTTTTGAGCAAGAAGACCCAATTCAATAGGATCCTGAGTAGCTTCAATTCTTCTAGGAGCAACAGGACTAGGTGTATGAATACTGGAAAGTGGGGTGAATGGATAATCTAATATGTTTCTTGCAGCTACAGGTACAAGCTCCGTAATCAAATCTTGATTTTGCTCTGTAACAGTTTTGATATTCTTACCTAAATTATTAATAGCATCAATGACAGGCTGTTCTGTTTGTTTGTGTTTTTCATAAATTCCCCGGTTCTCTGATTTCCATCCCTTAAATCTTTTTACAAGATAATCTCTTAACTTAAGATCATCAATGACTGGTCGTTTCATGGTTGTTTATTTATGTCTCAACGTCTAGAAAATCGTTGATTTTATTTCTGTATTTGCCAGTATTAGGCGTTCTTGTCATATCAATTGTGACAAACCCATAACTGTCCTGGCTCCAGCACTTGCTGCAAAATTTAGAAAAATCATTGTAGCTCAAGTCCCCACCTACATATTCATCATGTATGTGTTTGAGGTTGGTATGATCTTGATGAAACACACATATAAAATTGCTGTTGTCTCGGATCAGCTGCTTGGGTATTTTAGAAAAAGTCTGTGCCAGGTAGAAACAATCAATGTTTTTGTGCCGGCCCTGTGTAAAGAAATTTCTAACCTTGTTTTGATTATCCAGTATAATGTCATCAAACACAACAACAGAATTATCGAGACATTCATCAAGTGGCTTAACATCTGGTTCAAAAATGGCAATATCCAATCCATCATATAGCTTCATCAGCTGCTGATATTTTAATTGTTCCAAGCTCTTAGAGAAGACATACAAGTGCCTGTTTTTCCAGTCTAACCAGTTGGGTGCCAATAAAAAATTATCAACCATTAGTGTAGTTTTACCACAAGCTGATGGCCCAACAATAAGACACCTAATATTATCAGGCAGCAAGTTGCCATTTCTCTTATTCTGCTGATCAGGTTCTGGCAGCCTTTTTATAACATCCCAGGTGCTCATATTATCACTTTGTCTGCATCGATCCAGCTGTTTTCCGGATGACCCAGCCATTTGACAAATAACTTGTTGCCTTTTCTGCGGATGATTTTTTCTATGAGATATGTGTCAGGTTGTTTAGTTTTGCTGAGCTCTTGTTCATAGAATCGGCCTTTGAGAATTTCTCCTCGGTGATCTTTTATTATATATGTGTTAAGGGTCCCGGGTTTAACTTGAACCACTGTAAATAATTCGGTGCTCCAGTTTCTCGTAAAGCCTCTTTTGAATAAGTGCTTATATTTGCTGATTCTTACTTGATCGCCCACCCTGTATTTGGCCTTTCTTGTTGTTGGCTGGTATCTAGGATAATAAACAGTCCTGATCAATTTTTGCTCATCAGATGGAGTTACTTCAGAGGGTTTCATGTTGATTGTGGAATGGACCGAGTTGTTATATTTATGTAGAAGTTCTGGAAGAATATTAATCCATTTATAATTACCTTGGAGGGTAAATTGTTTATACATAAGATTTTTTAAGGTTCTGTTGAATCTCTCTACAATCGAGGCTTTGAGATCACTGTAACTCGAGTAATGTTTTATTGCCTGGCTTTTAATAAATTGTTGAAACACTGAATTATAAAATTCTTTGCCATTATCTGTTTGCAAATAGCGGGGTGATCTTCCTGAATGATTGATGATTGTCCTGAGGGCTTCTGTAACACATTTTCCAGTCTTGGATTTGAGTGGCACAGCCCAGGCAAATTTTGAAAATGTGTCTATTACAGTAAGTAGATACTTGTAGCCCTTGTTGATTTTGTCTAAGTTTTTCAACTGTCCACTTGACAACTCAATCAAGTCGCTTTGCCATAAATCATCTATGCCCTTTGTGACTACTGGGAGTCTCTTATAATTATGTCTGGCTTGTCTGTGTAATTCATCAACAATAATTTGTCTAGACATAATATGTAAACAAGAATATTGCAACTATGGGGTGTTCAGCAGCTGAAACTGCAGGATTTTCTAAATATAATTTGTCCCCTATTTGTATTTTAAATTCCAGAGTGCCATCATCTTCAACATATGCTGTTTCTAATGTATTGGGATCTGTAAAATCCTCTAACTCTACACTGGTAATTTTCGGTTTGTTCTCAGCATTTGTTATTGATAAGGTAGGGTAGTGGTGTGCCTGTGGCTGATGCCAATATTTGATCTTGATTGGTCTCAATGTGCCTCCAACAAAAAATTGATAATAAAATTGTGCAGGGGACAGCATATATATTTTGCCACCTGGTGTAAATGGTGAATCATATTCTTTGTTGGGGATGCTGTACAATTCAAGAATTACTGTATGTTTTGGATTCTCGATTATGCCCGTTATTTCCTTTTCTGCTGTAAGCAATCTACTTGTTACAGATTCAAGGTGCTCATTGATGGTTCTAACAACATCATCATGGCCTGGCTTGATCTTTATGTCCACAGCAAGTCTCTTGTATTGTTGCACAATCTCTTGAAGCTGGGTGGCAAAAACAGACAGAGCATTTGCTTGATTGGATTCCATGGTCCCTAGCTGTTGCTTGATATTAGCTACAATTTGTTGCAAATTTTCAACAACTGCCAATTTTGAATTTTGAGCAGTAAGATCATGGACCTGTCTTCTGATATCCTCAAACAGGGCATGCAGTTCATTAATATGTTGATTGGTTGGAAGAGTGGCTACTGTCTGAGTGAGTTGTTTGATCTCTCCTTGGATATTCTTGATATCTTCCGATTTCAATATGCGATTCACTGCTCTCTTAATATTTTTAAGTTCCTGTGATGTGGGAAGATTTGATACTGTATTTTGCAAAAATTCAAGTGCCAATTTTACATTGTTTAATTCAGAAGCATCAGCCACATTTTGCATAGCATTTTGGAGCAGGGCTATATCTGCCTGAGAGGGTGTGGATTGTTGTAAAATTTCAAGTTTTGTTTGGATATCATCGATCAAGTGATGAAAATGAGATAGTTCAGATTCAGTGTTGAGGTTTTCAAGCTTTGTGATCTGTTGCTGGACACTGACAAGTGTATCTACAATCCCAGGCAGGCGAGTTTCTTGTACATTTGCCAAATCACTTTGCACTGCTGCTATTGTACCTTCAAGATGGGTTATGGTACTTTGAATTTTTCCAAAATCTTCATATGTTTCAAGTTGCAGCTTAATATTTGCTACACTCCGAGTTATTGCATTCAAAGCATCAGAAGATGGCAAGTTGTTCATAAAATTTTCAAGTGTCTCAATTTTTTCTTTAACCTCGGCTATGGCATTGTGCAGAGGGTCCAGATTAGGTATCTGGAGTGACTGAATCTGTTCCTTTAGAGTGGAAATCACTAGATCAAAATCTTCTTGTGATTTTATGCTTTTGACAATTGTTTGGAGCTGTGTCTGGACATTATTTATCTGCTCTTCCAATTGTTGTTTCAATTGCTCAGAATTGGTGGCCTGGGTCTTAAATTTGGCTTGAAGAGCTGCTACAGCTTCTTCTAAACTTTGAAAATTATCCAATGTTGCCAGATCAGTATATTTCTGAAGCAGCAATTTGAGTTCTGAGTCAATTTTAAGAAGAGGATCCATGCATTGTGATTGCAAATTTGTAATTTCTAATTGAAGACTGGCATTCAGTGTGGTTTGTAAAGCTTGTAAATCACTTCTCAATTTCTTGACTCTGACATCAAGCATCAGAATCTCATCACTGTGATCTTCATGTCTTGTGTGGCCAAATATATCATTAGGCATTTTCTTTTAGTGGTTATTTATTATTGAATATCTGATTCTTAATTCTATAAAAAAGGGTATAAGCTTGTCATATGATCCCGGGACCTCAATATATAAGCAGTCACCAGCAGAAACCGTATATACAGTGCCAGAAATCATGTTTGAGTGCTTGATTCTATAAATATTTCTCCCTATTGAAATTTTAACATCACCCTCAGGGGTTGTAATAAATTGCAATTGCCCACCTACAGGTAATTGGTAGTGATTTAAATTATTGTTAAATATGTACAATATTTTGCCTGTTTCTTCATCATTATCTGTAAGTATGCTGTTCAGATGAATAATTAACAAGCCACTCAGTTTAGACAGCATATCAGGAGAGGCTTGCGGTGTTGGCAGGTCCATAATAGCCTGTTTTTTGAACCCAAATAAGTTCATAGGCATGTTTATTTATTTCAAATCATGCTCTGGAATTGGGCATTGTTTCCCATTTTTCAAATCACAATGCCCCCAAGGTAGAGTATGTATGTTACATGACAAAATGCATCTCTTGTCATCATGTGGGTCCAGAGCCACTTTTGTTACAATATTTGAAGTCAATAAGTGATTCTTACTCTGAATTCTATTTTCTGATGTTCTAATTGAATTCTGTGATTTGATGCAATTTTTATAATCTTCAAATACAAGCTCTTTTTCCACAGTCACTCTGCCAATGCCCTTGGCTTTTTTGACAACAGCACTACATGTTTTAAAACTGTACATCTTGGCACTTAACCCAGCAAATTCCACAATAACATCACCAAGTGTCTCATCTTTTAACTTGCCAGGCACCTTTTTGTTGTGGTGTTGTTGAATCTTTGTATGTTCACTGGTATCAAAATATTGAAACAATTCAGGCTGTGACATATCTTGATAAACATCTTCTGTTTGAATTTCAAGAATAAAACTATCCGTGTCCATGTACAATAATTTTACACGATCACCATAAAAAGGTTTCAGCACATCATAATATAATATTAACATATGTAATTTGGACGATTCCAATATCACAGCCCCTTCATAAATAGGTTTATCAAATTTGATTTTTGTTTTCATCATGTTGAAAAGTGCCATGTGCTCATCATAAATTCTTCTGTAATTGAAGTTGGGCTTTGCAACCAATTTTTTGCTCAGGCTGGGGTCAGTAATTATTTTAACATCGGTATGTTTCCTGACATTTTCAATAGTTTTGCCATACACTGAATTCACCATCAATTTAAACAAGCCCTTATCAAATTCGCTTTTTGCAGATGTTCGAAGCTCCGTATTTGTATCAATGTATGGTTTCAACCATCTTGAGTGCCTGAACCTCAAAACTTTGCCAACTTTGGTTACTTGAACACCATGTTTCATCAGGAACTGTAGGTTTTTGTAATATATGACATAGCCTTGTTTCGGCTCCAGAGTCGTCATGAGCTTCCTCTGTTTAGAGCCAGGTGAGCACTGAACCTCGGGAATTGGGGGCAGATCAGAAAATTTGTTGTGTAAATGATCTGGAAACATCAGATCAGTCTCTAAGAAGAGGCCATATTCACTGTCATCAAAATCCTGAAGATCTTCAATATTGAAATCTTCGACCCACTCAAGCCCTGCATATGGCAATTTATCCATCATAGCGTGACCATAGAGGTTGTTTGCATCTCCATACAGTATATAATTTGATGGCCGTGTTGGATCATAATCAGGCATGTATTTGTTATTTGCTCTGGCATATCTCTGGGAACATTGCACCATCCCCCCTCTTATACATTCCTCCATAAACAGATACTTTTCTTGATCGTGGATCAGATCCAATGGCTTTTTGGTGTTGAAAAACATTGCAGCCCATGCTAGGCCCGGGGCACTGTAAAAATACACTGGGTCCAGTCCATAATTTTGCATGGAAGATTTTCTGAATGCCTGCAATATATCAGCTAAGAGGGTCACATCAAGTTTCAAATAAGCCATGTGATAATCACCAAATGTCTGGCAATTTAAATTGTCCCACATCAATTTGGCATGGTGATAATCTTCATCAGTGATTCCAGATCCTCTGATTTTGCTGTAAAACGCTTCTTGTGGTGGCAGGGAACACTCATCAAATTTAGAAAAATCTGTGACATAGTCATATGGATATACACCCTTCCGCCTAATTAATTTCAGCTCCTGATCTGGAAACGAGGCACGTGTGATTTTCAAGTCATCATCAGATAATTGAGAGGCCAGTGTAGCCAGGCTAGCAGGTAAAAATCTGTAAGAATCAAGAAATCTTAATTGAATAGGAACACCATCAACTTTAATTATCTTGCTAATAGATATATATTTTTCATCATTTTCAGCTAAAATGTTTAAATTCTGCTTCTCAAACCCCTCGTACCTGATCAGATGATGGAAATCATAATTGGATGCTCCATGGCAAAATATGGGGATAAATCTTGGTCTCTTGATCTTAATATTGCAGCTATTACACAGGGCCATTAAAAATTTACCATCTGTATGAGAATGGTGTTTAACCTTGATATTTGTATCTGAAAATTCACAATCACATACCGGGCATTTTTCTGCTTTGTTGAAATCTTCAATCTGTTCCTCTGTTAAAGGCAACATAGGCTTTGATATTAATAAGATGTTAGATGCTATGTCACGGCACTCATTTTCTATTCTATGTTTAAATTCTTTGATGGCATTTGGTCCCACGTATAAGTATGGCTCACTAGCTACACCATCCCGTATAACCACACAACAAAAGCTGGAAGGTTCATGTAGCTGGTATGGTGTAATTGATGATTCTTCTGGATCTGGGCTACAGAATGCAAGAGATTTGAGATTCGATTCGAAATCACAGACAATATATGCTGGGTGTTCCAACAAGGCTTCATACTTTTTGAATTCTGCTTTTTCACTTGGATTGGGCATCACCATATGAACAGGTTTATGGTTGCCACAGTATTTCAGATGCTCAATTAACTTGTTTTTAGCAATTTCTGCATTCTCTTCCCGAACCCCCTTCACCATTTTTTGACCATCAAATACAGTTAAACATCTTCTGCACAACTTAAATATTGTATGAGTTTTGTCTAGTTGTGTTCTCACTAAAGCTTCAAGATTATGTATCAGAGTGTAATGGTATGTATCATCCCCTTCAATTAAGAGCAGATCAATCGGAATAGCAGATTCATCATCAATTGTACTGATTCTGAGAGGTGCTATCGGACAATTGCCAGTGGAACAAATAAATACATTAATAGATAATTGTTTGCCATTGATGTGCTTGGCTCTTTTTTCAAATTTATCAATATTCTGAACTGACATTGGATATTCCAAACCCTCCATTACATCGTCAAAAAGATGTTCATGTTGTTTGTAATAAGTTATTCTCTGAGGATCCTTTGAAACTGGATACAAAGCAGCTAATATACACCACAAAAAGCATTTCTGGTCGGCATTTTTTATATTGACCACGGCTCTTTTGTTTTTGATATTGGCAGGCAATGGTACATAAGTAGATCCTTGTAAAGGAGTGAATTCAGAAATATTAACATATAACTTGTGTGATGAACCGCATAGGCTCCATCCGGACTCTTTTGCTGCAAATTCAGAGTGTTTGAAGTTCAGTTGATTTATCAAGCTGCTTATTATTGTGTCTGAATTTGCATTTGAATATACAGGTACAGTTTCTGTTATGTGGGGCTGTGTAAATTTTGTGCCATTTGGTTTCTTATATTGTACAAACAATTTGAGGGATAGCTTATAAGAGCCATTTTGTGCATTAAGAATTGCCTGCAGATCAGAATTTATACTGTTCAAGAAATTCTTAATGCCGCATCTTGGCTCTGATACAAACTGGTAATCCCTAAGTTGGGCATTAAAACTGCTATGTATGGGTGGTTCATAGCGTGGCTGCTTTGCAGGTCCAGCATTAACAGGTGTTTCATGCTTCCTTTTCAGACCAGATGTGGATGGTTGTGGGGGCAATGTTGATGACTGTACATAAGAATTACACTTATGCCATTTGTAATATGCCTTGCTTAATATTTTATGGCATCTTGGACATATTTTCATGGCCTTTCTGCATTTCTTAGAGTTACAAATACGGCAATGTCTAGCCCAATGAGAACTAGATATATTTTTATTACACCGTTTGCAATATTTTTGTTTTGGCATTTTTTCTTGTAGTTTATTATATAAGATTTTCTGGGCTTCAATTCCAAACTTTATACTTAATAAAAATATCAGTTGGGTTCAGCAGTTAATGGCTGAGCTGGTGCTTTTATACCCAAACAACAGCAGTAACTAGGTTTTGGTGATAGTTTTGCTGTTATACAACACACAAACCTCAACTGTTTATCAGCTAGCAGTGAATATCTTATGTGTGGGCAGTTGCATATATTTCAATCTTATATCAGGACTCGAACCCAAAGCCTCTGATTACAATGCCACAATATTAATACGTCTCCAAATAGAATATGCCCATATTTTACTGGGTTCTGAGACCCTTATGCAGACAAAATTGGATTTTGAACTGCCATAATATTTTCTAAGTCTTTGCCTAGGCTCATATTATCTGAACAGAATTGCTTTTAGCATGAGGGGGGTACAGTTCATTGCCACTGTGTGAAAATATGTATCTTTATCTCAATAATCTTTGTTACACTTTTACATGTTGTCTTGCATGACTAGGAATTTGTTACACTTTTTCCCCTGTCGTGCTGAAAGATTAATGACCCCTTCAGTGAATCATACAGAAAAATCATTAATGCCCCCCTTCTAGCGTGTCTCTTGCGTGCCGGCAAAGCACGCAAACAATTAACTATGCTTACCCGCTCTTCTCCTATTGTATTGAGGAGGTGGTTATAAAACATGAAAAAATAAGAAAATTCAGTTTTTTGTACAATATATTATTGTAAAAAACTTTTTACCAGGTTTTCAGATCTGGGAGTTGTATATCAACTATTCTCAAAATCCCACTTGTGGACATATTATTTTGCCACATGTTTTCAATCTTAAATATTATATGAGGACTCGAACCCGGAGCCCCTTGTTTACAAGACAACAATATTAACATTTTGCCATCAGGAGAGGCTTTACATTTTATCAGGACTCAAACCCGAGCCTTTTGCTTACAAAGCAACAATATTAACATTTTGCCATCAGGAGAGGCTTCACATTTTATCAGGACTCAAACCCAGAGGCCTCCTGATTGCAAGGCAATAAAAACCATGGGGCTATGCACCACACTCCACTGGGCCTCAGAACCCAGTAACTATAAGCTTTATATTAATATACATGGCAGAATCAATCTGAGCTACACTAAAATTCAATTCCTGGGATTTTGACAGAAAAACACACTATAAGCAATAAGATCATATGGGAACTTGGCATAATTTTAAGTATAAGCAAATCTGTCTGAGAGGCTTTCACCCTTTCTACACTAGAATTCAAAATTCTTAAAATTAAGAGCATATCACACTGGAAGAATTGGGGTATAGGCCCCTCTTGGCATTGTCTTAAGTATAGGTAAATCTATCTGTTGAGCCCTCGCCTTTTCTACACTAGAAACTCAGAATTTCTTAAAAATCAGAGCATATCACACCTGAAGAATTGGGGTATAGGCCTCTCTTGGCTTTGTTTTAAGTATAAGCAAATCTGATTGTTCAATCAAATAGCCTCGCCTTTTCTACACTTAAAAGTTGCGCTGTCCGTACCGTAAACCCCACTACTAATATAATGTTGTAATATCAACTTGCATACATATTTCTAATTAGTTATTATGGCGTAGTCTTATAGGTAGCAGGGGCTATGTCTCCCCTAAAATAATAATAATAATAATAACAATAATAATTTATTAAATTACAAGGCGTACGAAATCATACTGTAGAGGGATTGCCCCTCTGTATGATTACGTAGGGGGGATGTGAGGCAACCACCACTTTAGTATTTCTTTTTCAATAATAATATACATATTTTTTTTAATATATGTTCCGTCTGTAGTTTGCGCTCTTCTCTGGAGTATAAGTGATCCAGTCAAGGAGGACTCTGGAGAGAAAGTGCGGGTAGAAATTTCGAATTTTAATTATATATATATTTTCTTGGGTTTATATTAAATATTAATCTATTCCCATAATCCTGGAGTATTTGGGTTATAGTTAGGGATTAATTGAGGTCCAGTACTACCAGTGTACCCTCATATACGGTCCATGACAGATTACGGGCAGCTAGATGTGGAATTTCAACATGTAGTGTAACAGAATACGCAAGAGGGCAGCACCTCGTGTGACTGACCAAAAATGACTCTTGTTGGACACCCCCTGTGCCGGTCAGTCCAAGAACCACCCCAGGGGGGAGAAGGGGGAAGTTTTTTTCTCTCTTCGAGGAGAGAAGCTACAAAAAGAGACAACAAAGATATAATATGGCGGAGTAGAAGGACATAGTAAAACAGCCTGTAGAGAGTGTTCGAGTGTGCATTGTGCAAATAGTGCGGATAATGATTTTTTGACATGTGTAATATCGAAGCAAGGATATTAGGAAAGGATTGGACATAGTGAAAGAAAGAAGCCGCAGAAGGAAAGTGTGTAAAAGAGAGGACTGGACTAGCTTAGAAGGAATATGCAGGTGAGAGTGCAGTGAATAAGGGCCCCAACGAAAGGCGCCGGGACTTAGTTAGTGTGTGTGCATGGGATAAGTAAAACAAATAGTAGAGGCCTCTAATAACTAAGACGGAACTGTAAATACAACAAGAAACAAAAGTATATACTTGTAATGTCCACAATCATTTAATCATCTTTTTTTAACCAAGCAGGAATAATAAATTCAATATTTGTATAAATATTATTTTACTAACTTTTTTTTTATGAACAAATTATAGTGCTCACGGCGGCGAGGTGGGGAAAGGGTTAACACCTACGTAAATTTTCATAAGAGTCTCATGCCATCCCTTTCTCCTCTCCCCGTTGTGCTTCACAACGTTAATGGAATTTGCAAACATTGAAGATAAAGTGCGTTTCTTCTCCGAAAAATTGAATGCGGTGTTTGATAAACATGCTCCATTGAAAACCGTTCGCGCAACTAAGAGAAAAACACCCTGGATAACAGAAAATGTTAAGTTAATCATGAAATTAAGAGATAACGAGCTACTGAAATTTAAGCGGACAAATAATTCTCAACATTGGACCGAATACAAGAGATTAAGTAATTTCGCAACATCGGTCGTAAGACAAGAGAAAAAAGCGTATTTCGAACATATCATAAATTCGTCCAATGATTCGAAGCACATATGGCAACATATGCGGAATTGGGGTTATAGTGGTAAAAACAAAATCGGGGAACTTCCTCCCACATTAAATGATGCTAATGTCCTAAATAATCACTTTGTGAACGTATACCGCGACTTGAAAATAAACCAAGAGAAAGTTTCTCAGCAGTGTGAGCGTTATTACGCTGGCTGTTTCAGTGAGAGTGCGGCTGATTTCAGTTTTCGTGAAGTGGATGAATCCGTTGTCAGAAAATTCGTGTACAAAATCCGATCAAACGCGGCCGGAGTTGACGGCATATCTGTAAAAATGATAAAACTCTCACTTCCCCAAATCCTTCCGCCATTAACGCATATCATTAATTATTCCCTCATCACAGGCTCTTTCCCGCATTCTTGGAAGGAGGCAAAGGTCATTCCCATACCTAAGAAACAGAATCCGAGCTCTGTAAATGATATTCGTCCCATTAGTATTTTGCCGGTACTATCAAAAATCATCGAGAAAACAATAAACGATCAAGTTCGAAAGTACATTGGCGACTATAATATTCTTCCTCCGCAACAATCCGGTTTTCGTCCTCAATATAGCACGCAAACTGCTCTCCTGAAAGTGACCGACGATATTTACCATGCAATGGACAAATCCCATGTAACAATGTTAGTTTTGCTTGACGTCAGCATAGCTTTTGACACGCTACCACATAAACTACTTCTTGCAAGGCTACAATATTACAAATTCTCTCCAATAACACTCAAATGGTTAGAGACGTATCTCCGTTTAAGGCAACAGCGTGTATTAAAAGATAAACTGTAATCGCCTCTGCTAGTGAATGCTGGCGTCCCTCAGGGTTCAATCCTGGGTCCTTTGTTATTCACGTTAGTAGCTGCTGACTTGATTACGACAGTGAAATATTGTAATGTGCACTGTTATGCCGATGACACGCAATTGTATATATCGACAGATATATTTAATTTACAAAATGCGATTGCACTATTAAATCAGGACTTGAAAATATAAGTAACTGGTGTGAATCAAATGGCTTAGTTCTAAATTTAAATAAATCTACATTTACTATTATCGGAAACAATAATCTCGTGAAACAAATAAATCTCAGCGAATGCAAAATATTAATTGAAACGAAGAACGCAAAATTCTCACAAACAGTAAGAAATTTGGGCTTGACCATGGATCAAAAATTAGACTGGTCTGAACATGTACTAAACAGTGCGGGAAAGGATATTCAGTGCTAAAGAGCCTCTACACGCTTGTTGACTTTATTTCACCTAAAAGTAAATTAAATTTGGTCCAATCTTTAATATGTACTCTTTTCGATTATTGCGATGTTGTTTACGGGTCAAGAATCACAAAAAGACTCTCAGGCAAAATTCAGAAAGTCCAAAATGCATGCATGAGGTACGTCTACAGATTTAAAAATCACGAACACGTTCTCCCTGTGCTTAATCAGCACAAAATCCTCAACATGGCAAGACGGAGAAAACTGCACATGACCTGCATTACTTGCAATGTTATAAATAAAAACATCCCGGACTATCTGAGTGTAAAGCTTAAAGCCAGGAGTGAAACGTACTCATACTCCACCAGAATCACCGCTAATCTCCATATACCTCGCTGCAGAACTTCTGTTTCGCAATCTTCATTCAGTTACATGGCACCTAAAATCTGCAATGCACTCCCGAACGAAATAAAGCAACTGAACTACAAACACTTTCGTAGGGCCGTATATGATTCACTGATTGATGATCAGAAGCAAAGTAAGACCACATATGATTAAAAACTGTTTCCTGTGAATTATTGAAAAATCTGGACCGAAACCACGTAATAATACATGTATATTATTATCTTTTCATTTATTGGCACACACGGACTGTATATATTTTGTCATCTCTTTTCTTTTTGTGATTTTCTTTGTGTAGTAGTATTTTTTTCTATAGTTTCTTTTATGTTATTTTACTTATGTAGTGTCTTATAATCTTCATGTATAATAATGTACGTAGGTACTTTGATACATTTTTCTTTGTTGGGTTAGGTGGTAGATCAGCATTTGCTGAACCTCGCCCAAGAATAAGGACCATTGAATTGAATTGAATTGAATTGAATTGAATTATCATGGCTGTTCAATGGTGCTGGTACAAGAACATTTCTAAAATAATGAAAACATTTTTAGTTTGCGGAACACAGTACTATTCAACTTCTGAGAATTGAATGTAAACAATAAGCACAAAGCTCTACACCACGTGACAACATTAGTCTGTAAGCGATTGTGTTGCTGAATGCTGATTGTCGGATAGGGGGGGAGGGGGTTATCGGTGAGTTGATTTTTCCCGATACTTTGGACCATAACATTGTAACTCTACAATTTCATAGCTAGGAAAGATAATAGTAGGCAAATTGTTCACCACCATTTTCATTCTCTCTTTACCCTACATCTTGTGTTCTTCTAAGGGGTCATTGATTCTTTTGATGTGAAGGTTATGTTGACACCTGCGTTTCTATTTCAACCCATTATCATGACACTGTGGAAAACAGACTGAATGAAAATTCAAAGGAGATGGACATATTGCTTTAACCGTTGGGTGTACTGTACACTTAGCACTGTATCTACGAGCTAGCACTAGCTCGTACAATAATACTACCGAAACATTGATGGTCACATCCAGTACTCCCAACAGCATTGCGCCGACCAGGGTCGACCACTTTGACGGAGTGGTTAGCGCAGCGCGCTACGAAGCCGTGGGTTCCGGGTTCGAATCCATTGTTGGCCTTGGATGTTCTTTGTGAGTGTTCCTTAATAAATTTAATCTAGTGTTGCCCACGGGACGAGACGGGATAGGCTTTTAAAAATTCGAAACGAAACGAGATTGACTATGTGCCATAAGACAAACGAATATTTTCGAGACGAGACAGCATTTCCAGAGACTCCACGAGACGAGACAGGCCAAAGTCTCGTCTCGTGGGCAACACTAATTTCATCATATCGTTACTCATCCTCATCATCGAGATAAGCCAAAGTGTCAGAAAATCAACGTGAAATAACCTAACTCAACAAATCCAACAGGAATTCGGATCTTCCCTTTTCGGATCTGTCTCCAACCTCCTCAAAAAATCCTAGGTACGGGCCTGTTCTAGGAAGGAATGAAACAACGCGAGCATTTAAATGCCTCACACTTGCTTCGTGGCAGATGGAGGCGTTTGTTGTTAACTTATTATAATCGGGAGTGAAAGGTAAAGCGAAAGAAGAGAATACAAGACAACGGGCTTTTTATTAATGAAATAATAAATGGGAACAAATGTCTAAGTAAGTTATCGTGAATTGTTGCTAACTGTTTCACGTGAGAAAAACGACGATCATTTTTTACTTATTCCTGCCGGCCTGTATGGTTTGCCCCTGATTTGACGTATTCATTCAAATTATAACGTTTAACTAGAATTTAAAACCAGATGAATACACAATGGTTTAATATTATTGCCCACATATTTTTTCCCCCACTTCTATTTATATCAAGCTAATGCGACTCGAGGCACCTTTAGGTGCGAGGCCCCGTGCGGTCAATGCCTTGGATTGACCCGAAAGTGAATATTCTATACGTTGCTAAACTAACATTTTTTTCCCTAGGATAGTGAAATGTTCTACATTAATGAAGCGACAGAAGAATGCAACGTATATTTACGTTTATTTTAAGCGTATACGTCGTAGGTTAATTGTTAATGCGCATTAATGGTGGAATCAGAACGAACACGATGACATATTCATTCCTTACCCAGGATTCAAAAGTAGGGCTACCCGGAAGGTAAATAATGAATACATTTTATTAGATTATTTTTAGCGTCGCTTTTTTCATTTTTGGCTAATCCAAACGACGAGGACGGGTAATAATATGATGAAATACACCGTCAAAAAAAAAAAAAAAAACATGAGCAGACCGCGATTCGAACCGAAACCACGTACCGTTGTAACGCACTGTGCTAACCTTTCCTCCACGAAGGTCAGCTGGAATAGAGTCGAATCTACTGAATACGTTCGTTTTAAAGAGACTTCCCTTTATAATGCTTCACCAGAGCGTGGTTTTTGAGTAGTGTAATTGATGATATTATAAACTCGAGAAATGGTGAGCCCCCCTCAGGCAGATTTGGCTACACTTAAAACAAGCTCAACATGCCCATATGAGCTTTTTGCTCAAGTGTGGAACCCTGTCTAATCCAAGATTTTTGTAAAAATGCCCTCGGGAATTTCCTGTGAAATGATGAGCCCCCTCAGATTGATTTGCCTACACTTACAAAAGCTGCACCTGGCAGATTGTTGTCCATAAACTTGTCAAAAATATGCCCCTCTTGATATTTTTTGATATCTTAAGTATAGTGACTGCTATAGTGCCCTAGCATGTATAGATTTCAAAATATTAACAATTTTGTTAATATTGCATTTTTCAGAAAATTCTATTTATAAAAATTAGGCATTTACAGCTTAAATATTGCATATATCAGGAAATTTATAGAGACATAAAATGTAGAGAATCATGCCTAGAATATGCCTACAAAATTTCAAGTCTCCAGTACTGATAGTTTTTGAAAAATCTCAAATTCAAAAAATTATCGATTTTTTAACAAAACTTCTAAACAGCCTCTAGATTTCAAATATGCATCCCCCATGCACCTATCTTGAAAAATAGGCAAGTTATTCAAGATCTAGAGAACAACAAGAGATTTTTGAAAAATTAAAGAGATCAAAAAGTTGCATCTTGCCATGCCCAGGCCAAAGCAACAAACCGCATGTCTCTAGGATTTATGGTTCCAGAGATAATCAAAATTCAAAAAATTATCGATTTTTTAACAAAACTTCTAAACTTCAAATATGCAACCCCCATGCACCTATCTTGAAAAATAGGCAAGTTATTCAAGATCTAGAGAACAACAAGAGATTTTTGAAAAATTATAGAGATCAAAAAGTTTACATCATGCCATGCCCAGGCCAAAGCAACAAACCCCATGTCTCTAGGATTCATGGTTCCAGAGATAATCAAAATTCAAAAAATTATCGATTTTTTCAAAATTTCAGTATGTTGCTCTGGGGGCCATGCAGAGTCACCCCCATAAATATAACTGTCCTAGGATCAAAACTAGTGACAGAATGCAGAAACAAAAATTATAATAGGGCTTGGATACAACAAGAAGGGCATTCTGCTGGCTTGTATACAGCTACCAGCCACTATATTTTTATTTTGAACACAGCACTTAAATTTAAGCCAAGATGCACCTTTGCTGGATCGGCAGAGGAACCCACATCGCGGGGGATAGAACCTGAACAGGCTCCACCAAAGTATAGGAGACTTAGAAGCATATAATTTGGCGGAAAACCCAAGTAAGGTCATAGAAACAATATACACTAATGCAAGAAAAGCCAATTTTTGGCAGGGGGGCCAAAGTGGTTCCTAAATACAAAATAATTAATATCTCAAGAACTAATTGACATAGAGCTATGCAGTTTTTTTTTTTGCACTGAACCCAACTGATATTTTTTATTAAACATAGAATTTTGATTTGAATCCCAAGAAATTTTATATAATAAACCAACAACAAAAATACCAAAACCAAAAATATTAACACACATACACACACAAATCACACTGCTGAACCCAACTGATATTTTTTATAAAGCATAGAATTTTGATTTGGACCCCAGGAAATCTTATATAATAAACAACAACAAAAATGCCAAATCAAAAATATTGCAATCAATGCAATAAAAATATATCCAGCCCCAATTGGGCCAGGCAAAAAAGGAATTGTGTTCTAGACAAATGAAGAACTCCCACTAAAATATGCCCTAAATGCCATAGAAAATATAGCATGGAATATTTCACATATAAACATAAAGGTACTTGCTCTGCACAGTCATCAACATTGCCACCACAACCATCTACATCTGGTCTGAAAAGGAAGCATGAAACACCTGTTAATGCTAGAGCAGCAAAGCAGCCACGCTATGCACTACCTATCCATAGCAGTTTTAATGGCCAACTTAGGGATTACCGGTTTGAATCAGAGACAAGATGTGGCATTAAGAATTTTTTGCACAGTATAAATCCTGATGTGCAGGCAATTCTAAATGCACAAAATGGCTCTTCTAAGCTGTCCCTCAAATTGTTTACACAATATAAGAAATCAAATGGCACAAAATTTACACAGCCCCACATAACAGAAACTGTATTTTTATATTCAAATGCAAATTTAGACAAAATAATAAGCAGTTTGATAGATCAATTGAATATTAAACACTCTGAATTTGCAGCAAAATATCAGGATGGAGCCTATGCGGATCTCCACACAAGTTATATGTTAATATTTCTGAATTCAGCCCATTACAAGAATCTACATATCTGCCATTACCTGCCAATATTAAAAACAAAAGAGCCGTGGTTAATATAGAAAATAATGATGAGAAATGCTTTTTGTGATGTATTTTAGCTGCTTTGTTTCCAGTTTCAAGGAATCCTCAGAGAATAAGTTATTATAAACAATATGAACACAATTTTGATGAAGCAATGGAGGGTTTAGAATATCCAATGTCTGTTCAGAATATTGATAAATTTGAAAAAAAGGCCCGGGTTATCTATGGTAAAAAATTATCTATTAATGTATTTATTTGTTCTACTGGCCGTGGCAATTGCTTGATAGCACCTCTCAGAATCAGTACATTTGATGATGATTCTGCTGTTCCGATTGATCTGCTCTTAATTGAAGGGGATGGCACACACCATTACACTCTGATACATAATCTTCAAGCTTTAGTCAGAACACAACTAGACAAATGTAATAGAATATTTAAGATGTGCAGAAGATGTTCAACTGTATTTGATGGTCAAAAAATGGTGAATGGGGTTCGGAAGTGAATGCAGAAATTGCTAAAAACAAGTTAATTGAACATTTAAATACTGTGGCAATCATAAACCTGTTCATATGGTGATGCCTAATCCAAGTGAAAATGCCAAATTCAAAAAATGTGAAGCCTTGTTGGAACACCCAGCATATATAGTCTGTGATTTTGAATCAAATCTCAAACCTCTTGCATTCTGTAGCCCAGACCCTGATGAATCTTCAATTACACCATACCAGTTACATGAACCTTCTAGTTTTTATTATGTGATTGTACAGGATGGTGTTGTTAGTAAAAAAGATTTATACATGGGAGCAGATGCCATCAAATAATTTGCACATAGAATAGAAAATGAGTGCCATGACATAGCATCTAGTATCTTATTAAAATCAAAACCCATGTTGCCTTTAACAGAGAAACAGATTGAAGATTTCAACAATGCAGAAAAATGTCCGGTATGTGATTCTGAATTTTCAGATACAAATATCAAGGTGAAACACCATTCTCATACAGATGGTAAATTCTTAATGGCTCTGTGTAATAGTTGTAATATTAAGATCCAGAGACCAAAATTTGTCCATATATTTTGCCATGGTGCATCCAATTATGATTTTCATCATTTGATCAGGTACGAGGTGTTTAACAAGAAGAATTTAAATATTTTAGCAGAAAATGATGAGAAATATATTGCTATTAGCAAAATAATTAAGTTAATGGTGTTCCTATTCACTTAAGATTTATTGATTCCTACAGAATTCTGTCCGCTAGCCTGGCTACACTGGCCACTCAATTATCTGATGATCAATTCAAAATCACATGTACCATGTTTCCAAATCAGGACGTGAAATTAATTAGGCGGAAGGGTGTATATCCATATGATTATGTTACAGATTTTTCTAAATTTGATGAGTGTTCTCTGCCACCACAACAAGAGTTTTGCAGCAAAATCAGAGCATCTGGAATCACTGATGAAGATTATCACCATGCCCAGTTGATGTGGAACAATTTAAAATGCCAGACATTTGGTGATTATCACAAGGCATATTTAAAACTTGATGTCACTCTCTTAGCTGATATACTTCAGGCATTCAGAAAATCTTCCATGCTAAATTATAAACAGGATCCAATGTATTTCTACAGTGCCCCAGGCCTAGCATGGGTTGCAATGTTTTTAAACACTAAAATGCAATTGGATCTGATCCAGGATCAGGACATGTATCTGTTTATGGAACAATGTATAAGAGGAGGCATGGTGCAATGCTCTCAGAGATATGCCAGAGCAAATAACAAATATATTCCTGATTATGATCCAGCACTGCCATCAAATTATATACTGTATGTAGATGCCAATAGCCTCTATGGTTATGCTATGATGAAAATACTGCCACATGCAGGGCTTGAGTGGGTTGAAGATTTCAATATTGAAGATCTTAAGGATTTTGATGACAGTAACTATGGCCTCTTCTTAGAAGTTGATCTGACAATTCCAGATAATTTACACAACACATTTTCTGATCTGCCCCCAATTCCTGAGGTTAAGTGCTCACCTGGCTCTAAACAAAAGAAATTGATGATGACTCTGGAGCCAAAACAGGATTATGTCATATATTACAAAACCTCCAGTTCCTCATGCATCATATTGTTCAAGTGACCAAAATTGGCAAATTTTTGAGGTTCAGGCACTCAAGATGGTTGAAGCCATATATTGATACAAACACAGAGCTTCGAACATCTGCAATGAGCCAATTTGATAAGACCTTGTTTAAATTGATGGTCAATTCTGTGTATTGCAAAACAATAGAAAATGTCAGAAAACATATTGATGTTAAAATAATTACTGACCCCAGCCGGAGCAAAAAATTGATAGCAAAGCCCAACTTCAATTACAGAAGAATTTATGATGAGCATATGGCACTTTTTAATATGAAAAAAAAACAAAGATTAAGTTTGATAAGCCTATTTATGTAGGGGCTGTGATATTGGAATTGGCCATATTACACATGTTAAAATTGTATTATGATGTGTTGAAGCCTTTTTATAAGGATCGTGTAAAACTGATGTACATGGACACAGATAGTTTTGTTCTTGATATTCAGACAGAAGATGTTTATCAAGATATGTCCCAGCCTGAATTGTTTAAATACTTTGACACCAGTGAACATTCAAAAATTCAACACCACAACAAAAAGGTGCCTGGCAAGTTAAAAGATGAGACACTTGGTGAGGTTATTGTGGCATTTGCTGGGTTAAGGGCCAAGATGTACAGCTTTGAAACATGTAGTGGTGTTGTTGCCAAAAAAGCCAAGGGCATTGGCAGAGTGACTGTAGACAAAGAGCTTGAATTTGAAGATTAAAAAAATTGCCTCAAATCATGTAGCACAATCAGAACATCACAATCCAGAATTCAGAGTGTGGATCACTTATTGACTAGCAATATTGTAAGAAAAGTGGCTCTGGACCCACATGATGATAAGAGATGCATTTTATCATGTGGCATACATACTTTACCATGGGCATTGTCATTTGAGAAGTGGTAATCAATGCCCAATCACAGAGCATGATTTGAAATAAATAAACATGGCTATGAACTTGTTTGGGTTCAAAAAACAGGCTATTATGGAGCTGCCAACACCATCACCCTCTTCTGATATAATATCTAAACTAAGTGCTTTGTTAATTATTCATCTGAACAGCATACTTACAGATGTTGATAATGAAACAGGTAAAACATTGTACATATTTAACAATAATTTAAATCATTACCAATTACCTGTAGGTGGTCAATTACAATTTATTACAACCCCTGAGGGTAATGTCAAGATTTCAATAGGGAAAAATATTTATAGAATTAAGCACTCAAACATGATTTCTGGCACTGTTTATACTGTTTCTGCTGGTGACTGCTTATATATTGAGGTCCCTGGATCCTATGACAAGCTTATACCTTTTTTTATAGGTAAAAGGTAAAAAGGTAAAGTGTTCCCCTGTGCATAGCACCACGCCATGCAGGCGTATAGGGGGTGTGGGGGTAACGCCCCACACTTTCTTGATCCGGCCGTGAGTGGGGGTGATGTGATCTGCATCACGCCCCTGACCGCCTTTATCCCCCAGGGTTTCCCCCAGGTACCCATGTTATTCGACGCTGGGTAGGTGCCGGGGCCGCTTCCAACGTTAGAAAAGTTCCCGGATTTGAACCGGCCGGGGATCGAACCCGGGACCTTTAGCATGGTAGTCAGACGCGTTACCGACTGAGCCACCGCGGCCTTATTCTTTTTTTATAGAATTAAGAATTAGATATTCAATAATAAATAACCACTAAAACAAAAATGCCTAATGATATATTTGGCCATACAAGGCATGAAGATCACAGTGATGAGATTCTGATGCTTGATGTCAGAGTCAAAAAATTAAGAAGTGATTTACAAGCTTTACAAACCACACTGAATGCCAGTCTTCAACTAGAAATTACAAATTTACAATCACAATGCATGGACCCTCTTCTTAAAATTGACTCAGAACTCAAATTGCTGCTTCAAAAATATACTGATTTGGCTACATTGGATAATTTTCAAAGTTTAGAGGAGGCTGTAGCAGCTCTTCAAGCCAAATTTAAGACCCAGGCCACCAACTCTGAGCAAGTGAAGCAACAATTGGAGGAACAGATTAATAATGTCCAGACACAGCTCCAAACAATTGTCAAAAGCATAAAATCACAAGAAGATTTTGATCTAGTGATTTCCACTCTAAAGGAACAGATTCAGTCACTGGAGATACCTAATCTGGACCCTCTGAACAATGCCATAGCCGAGGTTAAAGAAAAAATTGAGACACTTGAAAATTTTATGAACAACTTGCCATCTTCTGATGCTTTGAGTACAATAACTCGGAGTGTTGCCAAGATTAAGCTGCAACTTGAAACATATGAAGATTTTGGAAAAATTCAAAGTACCATAACCCATCTTGAGGGTACAATAGCAGCAGTGCAAAGTGATTTGACAAATGTGCAAGAATCTCTAGAATCCCGCTTTCCTGGTATTGTAGACAACCTTGTCAGTGTCCAGCAACAGATCACAAAACTTGAAAACCTCAACACTGAATCTGAGCTATCTCATTTTCTTCACTTGATCGATGATATCCAAACAAAGCTTGAAATTTTACAACAATCAACACCTACTCAGGCAGATATAGCCCTGCTCCAAGATGCTATGCAAAATGTGGCTTCTGAATTATATAATGTGAAATTGGCACTTGAATCTTTGCAAAATACTGTATCAAATCTGCCTACATCACAGGAACTTAAAAATATAAAGAGAGTTGTGAATCGCATCTTGAAATCAGAAGATATCAAGAATATCCAGACAGAGATCAAACAACTTACTCAGACAGTGGCCACTCTACCAACTAATCAACATATTAATGAACTGCATGCCCTGTTTGAGGATATCAGAAGACAGGTCCATGATCTTACAACCCAAAATTCAAAATTGGCAGTTGTTGAAAATTTACAGCAAATTGTAGCTAATTGAAGCAACAGCTAGGGTACATGGAATCCAATCAAGCAAATGCTTTGTCTGTTTTTGCCACCCAGCTACAAGAAATTGTGCAACAATACAAGAAACTTGTTGTGGACATAAAGATCAAGCCAGGCATGATGATGTTGTTAGGACTATCAATGAGCACATTGAATCTGTAACAAGTAGATTGCTTACAGCAGAAAAAGAAATAACAGGCATAATCGAGAATCCTAAACATACAGTAATTCTTGAATTGTACAGCATCCCCAACAAAGAATATGATTCACCATTTACACCAGGTGGCAAAATATATATGCTGTCCCCTGCACAATTTTATTACCAGTTTTTTGTTGGGGGCACACTTAGACCAATCAAGATCAAAAATTGGCTTCAACCACAGGCACACCACTACCCTACCTTATCAATAACAAATGCTGATAACAAAGCAAAAATCACCAGTGTAGAGTTAGAAGATTTTACAGATCCCAATACATTAGAAACATCTTATGCTGAAGATGATGGCTCTCTGGAATTTAAAATACAAATAGGGGACAAATTATATTTAGAAAATCCTGTAGTATCAGCTGCTGAACACCCTATAGTTGCAATATTCTTGTTTACATATTATGTCTAGACAAATTATTGTGGATGAATTACACAGACAAGCCAGACATAATTATAAGAGACTGCCAGTAGTTACAAAAGGCATAGATGATTTATGGCAGAGCGACTTGATTGAGATGGCAAGTGGACAGCTGAAAAACTTAGGCAACATCAACAAGGGCTACAAGTATCTACTCACTGTCATAGATACATTTTCAAAATTAGCCTGGGCTGTGCCACTCAAATCCAAGACAGGAAAATGTGTTACAGAAGCCTTCAGGACAGTCATCATTCAGAATGGAAGATCACCGCGCTATTTGATAACAGATAATGACAAAGAATTTTATAATTCTGTGTTCCAACAATTTATTAAAAGCCAGGCAATACAACATTACTCGAGTTACAGTGATCTCAAGGCCTCAATTGTAGAGGCCTCAATCAACAAAACCCTAAAAAATCATATGTATAAACAATTTACACTTCAAGGTAATTATAAATGGATTAATATTCTTCCAGAACTTCTACATAAATATATCAACTCGGTCCATTCCACAATCAACATGAAACCCTCTGAAGTAACTTCATCTGATGAGCAAAAATTGATCAGCACTGTTTATTATCCTAGATACCAGCCAACAACAAGAAAAGCCAAATACAAGGTAGGTAATCAAGTAAGAATCAGCAAATATAAGCACTTATTCAAAAGAGGTTTTACAAGAAACTGGAGCACTGAATTATTTACAGTGGTTCAAGTTAAACCTGGGACACCTTAACACATATATAATAAAAGATCACCGAGGAGAAATTCTCAAAGGCAGGTTTTATGAAGAAGAACTCAGGAAAACTAAACAGCCTGACACATATCTCATAGAAAAAATCTTCCGCAGAAAAGGCAACAAGTTACTTGTCAAATGGCTAGGACTTCCAGAACACAGCTGGATCGATGCAGACAAGTGATAATATGAGCACCTGGGATGTTATAAAAAGGCTGCCAGATCCTGAACAGCAGATTAAGAGAAATGGCAAGTTGCTACCTGATAATATTAGATGTCTTATTGTTGGGCCATCGGCTTGTGGTAAAACTACACTAATGATTGATAATTTTTATTGCCACCCAACTGGTTATACTTGAAAAACAGGCACTTGTATGTCTTCTCTAAGAGCTTGGAACAATTAAAATATCAACAGCTGATGAAGCTATATGATGGATTGGATATAGCCACTTTTGAACCAGATGTTAAACCAATCCATGAATGTCTCGATAATTCTGTTGTTGTGTTTGATGACATTATACTGGATAATCAAAACAAGGTAGAAACTTCTTTACACAGGGGCGGCACAAAAACATTGATTGCTTCTACCTGGCACAGACTTTTTCAAAAATACCAAAACAGCTGATCCGATCCAACCTCAAACACATACATGATGAGTATGTAGGTGGTGACTTGAGCTACAATGATTTCTCCAAGTTTTGCAGTCGGAGCTGGAACCAGGACAGTTATGGGTTTGTCACAATTGATATGACAAGAAAACCCAATAGTGGCAAATACAGAAATAAAATCAACAATTTTCTAGACATTGAAACATAAATAAATAACCATGAAAAGGCCAATTATTGACGATCTTAAATTAAGAGATTATCTTGTAAAAAGATTTAAGGGATGGAAATCAGAGAACCGAGGTTTTTATGAACAACACAAGCCCACAGAACTGCCTATTATTGATGCTATTGGTGAATTAGGTAAAAATATCAAAACTGTTACAGAGCAAAATCAAAATTTGATCACAGAGCTTGTACCTGTAGCTGCAAGAAACATATTAGATTATCCATTCACCCCACTTTCTAGTATTCATACACCTAGTCCTGTTGGACCTCGAAGAATTGAAGCTACTCAGGATCCTATTGAATTGGGTCTTCTTGCTCAAAAATATTTAAGCACACCTAAAGACAACAAAGATGAGGTTTTTGGCTTATATGCTGACACAGAGCGTGATGGTAGCATCATACATAGAATTGGCAATTTCAGAGTAACATTTATGGGAGATGATCTGATTGTATATTCAGAATCTCATCTTGGAGAAAAAGGTGCTTTAGTTAAGTATCCTGGATCACCAGGATTGTGGGAACTGATGACTAGGAAGAGACCTGGCAGCTATACAGATCAAGATTATGAGTATTACAAAGAAATATTAATAAAATTAGATGCTCTATACCAGAACAATGATCCCACACAAAAAAGAGTCAAGTCTAGCAGTGGAGCAAAATACAACAATTTAATCAAGCACATATGGTCACAAATCAAGACAGGTAGTGGAATCAAACAATACAACACCCTGCCTAAAGAATTTGTGTGGGTTGATGATGTCAGGAAACTTCTAGATAGGTTTCTGGTCATAGCTGGGGAGGAAAATGCTGGGAACCACAATTTTTACAATGAAAAGTTTGGAATAATGGACATGATAAGCACCAAATTGTCTAATTTTATTGTGAATGACACTAAGGGGATTGGATATCTTATAAAAATTATTAATACTCTACCACCTAAATTTTGGAATATCTCTGAGGGTCGGGGGTTGGTTAATGACATTATAAACAAGCTGCCATTTGAACTACACATTCCAGGCTATCAGTATTTTGGTTCAGGCACAAAACTAGATCATAGATTAAACAGAGGTGATCCAGGTGTTAATCCCCTAGATGCTGCTTGTAGAGACCATGACATAGCATACAACACACATTCTGATCTTGATAAGAGACATGTTGCAGACAAGAAATTAGAAGAGGCTGCATTTGGTAGATTTGTAAGCAAAGATGCTTCTTTGAGTGAAAGAATAGCAAAATAGGAGACCACCATAACTATGAACACCAAACAAAAACTGGGGTGGGGGTTGTGAATATGTATATAATAAACCTACAATGAAGGCCAAGGGTGTTATGTATCAGATACCTTATGCAGGTCTTAAATCTCTTAAAACTATTGATAGTTTTTTAACCAAAAAGCAGCGCAAGAAAAAAAATTCTTGTATTGCCAAGGGCCATGGTATGAAATTGTTACTTAGTACCTCCAATTAAAAAAATACAGCAATCTAGAAAAAATCACATGTGAGTGGATTTATATTTAATATCCCTGCCATCTTAGCTGCTCTCGGGGCTGTTGGGAGCTTGGCCGGGGGATCAGCCGCCATAGTAAAAACAGTAATAGATGCCAAGAAGAATAGGGCAGAATGAGATGAGCATAGGCTCCATAACCTGGCCATGGAAACAAAAGGCAAAGGTGTTGAGAGAGCCATGAATAAGTTTTTAAAAAAACCAGAGCCGCTTAAAAACCAAGATATTGAAGCTTTAATCAAGCCACTGGGCATCAAAAATTTTAGAGGTGTTTACATGTCTGATTCTTTACCAGAACAACCACTCAACAAAGAGTGTGGCATTGTTAATTTGGATAAGTTCAAAAATCAGGGCACTCACTGGATGTGTTATCTTAAATATTTAAAAAATGAGGCATTTGTGTTTGATTCATTTGGAGGTGTTCCACCTGAAAATTTAGTAAAGTATCTAAAATCAACTAATCTTTATTACAATAATGCCCGTGTTCAAAATTTCAAAGATGTTAATTGTGGACATTTGTGTTTATCTGTTCTTAGATATATGTCTCAAATAAATAAACCATCAATTGAAAATTTTCAAAAAGCCCTGTGGTATCTGAAACATCATGGGGGTTTTCCATCTCACCAGCCAAAATTCAATATTGAAACTCAAATTACATGATGACATAGTGTATCCCAAAACAATAGCTCTCAGAGCATTTTATGGCATGTACTTGATCCCTAATATTACACACCACAACACAATTGCAGTTGGGGATAAAAAAATTGTCATCACTCCAGGGCAGTATAATCTGTCCACTTTAAATGCTCAATTACCCAGAAGTGTAGTGTTAAGACAAAATTCTGTCACTCACAGAGTAGAGATTGTATCTGCTACAGAAACAGTGGATCTGGGTACTATAGGAGAGCTGTTAGGCTTTGAGAACAACACAAAACTTGAAGCGGCCAACAAACACACTGCTATTAATATACCTAAATTCTTAGCCATAGAGACTTTGAATATTCACTGTAATGTGGCCGAGAGTATGATCACCAAATCAAATGGCATAGGCACTCACAAACAAACTGGTAACATTGCAACATTCAAAACTAATTCTGAATTTATGGAGCCAATCATCTACAATCCATCACCAACATTATATTTTCCTGTGTGTCATAACAGAATAGACTACATTCAATTGATGGTCACTAATGAAAAAGAAGAATTAGTTGATTTTGCTGGAGCCACAACAAGTGCTATCATTGAAATTAATATTTAAATAAAAATACATACAAGAAAAAATGGAAAATATTGAGAGTTATGAGCTACAATCATTCCCCCCAAACAGGAGGACATTTGCAAATTTAAATCAACCCAACACAGAGATTGAGGTTGATCTTGATGTAGGGGATGACTTTATACACCCCCACAGAGCAGATCTATACATCAAATTTGATGTTGTAAAGCTCGATGGTACAGATTATCCGGCAAATTCAAATATAAGATTGGTTGACAATTTTGTGCCACATCTGTTCTCTGAAATTGAGATCAGAAAACATTGTGTTGTTATAAACAGAGTGGATTACCCCGGCATTACCTCCACAGCTTTGGCCACACTAAAATTATCCAAAACCGAGGCTTCTTACTACAAAATAGGTGGATTTGAGGCTGGTGATAAAATTTAATATAAAAGCCACACAGTGCTGTTCCCCATGCGCCTGTTGCCAGGATTCTTCTCAGATTACAAAGATATTATGTGGAAGGGTGGTTTAAGAATTACATTTAGAAGAGCTGCCAATGATAATAATGCTTTGATGAGGTACAGTACATTAAACTCTACAGGGGAAGCTCTGCCTAATACCCTACCTGATGAAGGCAAATGCATTATTCAGACTATGGAGCTAAGAATTCCAGTTGTTGAATATGAAGCCAGTTATGCTCTTAAATACAAAGCAGATATCCTAAAAAATCCACAGAATCCTTTACAATTTTATACATATCAATGTGTACAGAAGCCTGCCTCTGGTACCTATTATGAGTTTGATGCTACAAATTCATTCTCCAGTATACAATATGACATGCCAGATTTTGTGGTGGTTCTGTTTCAGACTGGAAGAAACAATAATCAGGAAAAAAATTCAAGTAAATTTGATAACTGCAACATCAAGAACATATATCTTAAAAACGGCAGAAATGAGGTATTTCCTAGAGAAAATTATAATTTAGACATGTCCAAGGATGATTTTCTGAAATTATATGAAGCATTTACAGCATACAAAAGGGTCACTACTGACAATACTGACATGTATTACACACCAGATGAATTCAAAGCACAGAGACCCATGTTTGTCATCAACACTTCAAAAAGGAAACAAGTTGTGGTTAATGACAGGACAAACATTAAAATTATCCGTGAATTCCACGATACACTTCCTGATGACACCATATATAGTGTTATTCTCATAGGTGAAAAATCATATATTTATGATGTAAGAAATGAGAGAGTCATAGAGCAATTCTAGAAGATTTCTGCATATTGCATTGTCTTAGTACTAGATATATGAGTTGAGCCTGGTGTCCAATTGAAATTAAACCGGAAGTAAATATGTGTAGGTGGGTGTGGGTTTTATGAGCATCTTGGCTTAATTTCAAGTATATCCAAAACAATATCAAGAGGGGCATATTTTTGACAAGTTTATGGACAACAATCTGGCAGGTGCAGCTTTTGTAAGTGTAGGCAAATCAATCTGAGGGGGCTCATCATTTCACGGAAAATTCCCGAGGGCATTTTTATAAATAATCTTGGATTAGAAAGAGTACCACACTTGAGCAAAAAGCTCATATGAGCATGTTGAGCTTGTTTTAAGTGTGGGCAAGAGGGGGGCTCATCATTTCTCGAGTTTATAATTTGGCCTTTTACACTACTTTTTTTAATCATTGATTGATTTGGAATTTTAAGTTCACTTTATGCACAGTAAGGCTAATCGGGACTGGACCTACAGTTAAGTGGGATCCGAACCGCTGTGCCACGTGCCTCCACCGCGTGTCTAACCCGGGATCACAAGATTACATCAGAGCGTGGTGTTGATCATTCATGTCTCCTTCACTACGGCAGAGATCGAGAATGTGTTATCATTTGCTCGAATGGTGTCACGGCACGGTGCCATACACAGGAGGAACTTTACTTTTTTTGTAGCAGTCGCCACATATATTTTGATGGCATAAAATCTACCTAACGATTCGCTGTCCCTTCAAGTACATTTGCTTCTATAACTTCGTAAATATTGTTTTATAAAAACCACATTGAGGGAAAGAATGCTCTATCTTCCACCAAACCTGTAGTGTAGTGTATATTAGGCGTTTCAAAATAATACTTGGTCCGAGTCCTCTTTTAACCTCTTTTTTTATAAATTGAAAATCAGTTTTTGACATATTTTGACAATTTTTTGTCTATGTTTTAGCGTTTAGCGATGTTTTAGTAAAATTTCCCATTTTTCCCACCTCATACTTGTTACGAATGCCACGATCTTACGTGATATAACTTAACCTATTTTTTTATTACGTGCTAAACTACACGAGAGCCTCTAGTAGTGTAATCAGCCCGGTTGACAAACATCAATTGGGGTTCACCAAAACCTCAAAAACTCACTTTCTCTCCACGTTCCGCGCCTCATTTATTGCGCTGACGATGTTTCACAGCGAAGAAAACAGCACCAAAACCTCAAAAACTCACTTTAATCAATTGGAGTTCACCAAAACCTCAAAAACTCACTTTCTCTCATTTATTGCGCTGATGATGTTTCACAGCGTGTTTATATATCGTGACCTTTGTAAACCTCTCTCGGGAACGATGTGTAGTGGACTTTAGAGAGTTCTGCGCCTTTAAGTGAGGTTCAGTGTTGCCAAACCCCCAAAGAAAAGTTGACAGAAAAAGCTCTGGCATCAATTTTAAGCTATTTTTTACCTCCTGCAAATCTTGCTCTTATGCTAACTCGTCCTTTGACCTACTTTTGAAATGACTTACGACATTTTCCTATAAGTCTGTCTCCTCTTACTGTAAGGTCCCTCAGCGTAATCTGCTACGATGTTTTTTTTTAAAAAAAAACCCTCATTTGTGCTCTTCTGCGGTGTGTGTGTGTGTGTGTGTGTGTGTGTGATATTCAAAATTATTTTTGTTAAGGCCCTCAAAAAAGAATAAAATATCCTGCCAGAGAGGGGTGCGTGGTGCCCAACACCAGTTCTAATGGTCATGGCTATCAAAGCCATGCCTCTGTAAAGTTTCATGAGTTATTTTTTTTTATTTGCGCACCGAACTAACTTACATTGTATTTTATATAACCTTGTTGATTTTTTTAGTATGTGGCAATTTTTTTTTACGAATTATTTTTTTAAAACTGTTCCGTCACCCTCTTGTTCTTCACGTCGTACGCGAAAGACTTCTCTGCAATTAGGATGACGCTGCATAGAGTATCGGCAGGCAAGGCATCGTGGAACTCGCAGACGACCTTGATGTTGGTGCGATCGTTGACCACCACCTGCTTCCTTTTTGTGGTATTAATGACGAACATGGGTCTTTGTGCTTTGAATTCGCTGGGCGTGTAGTACATGTCCACGTTTCCCTCGGTCACGCGCTTGTAAGCCGTGTAAGCTTCGTAAAGTTTTATTTAATCATCTTTGGTCATGTCGAGGTTGTAATTCTCGCGCGGGAAGACTTCGTTCCTTCCATTCTTCAGATAAACGTTCTTGATCTTGCAGTCGTCGAACTTGCTGGAATCTTTTTCCTGGTTCTTATCGCGCCCGGTCTGAAAGAGCACTACGACGAAATCTGGCATGTCGAACTGTATGTTGTTGAACTGCGTCGTCACGTCGAATTCCATGTGACTTCCCGACGCCAATTTCTGCACGCACTGGTAACCGTGAAAGTGAATCGGCACCTGTGGACTTTTCAAGATCTCGGCTTTGTACTTGAGGGCGTAGTTCGTTTCGTATTCCACGATCGGCATCCTCAACTCCATGCTCCGGATGACGCACTTGGCTGCTTCGGGTAATGTGTTGGCTATCGGCGTGCCGTCGGCGTTCAAGTTGGTGTATCGCATCAGTGCGTCGTTGTCGTTGGCCGCTCTTCGAAACGTGATCCTCAGTCCTCCCTTCCACATGATCTTCTTGTAGTCCGAGAAGAATCCCGGAAGCAGACGCATGGGAAAGAGCACCGTGTGACTTCTCGTCGATATTTTCGTCTCCGCTTCGAAACCTCCCGCTTGATAGTATGCTGCGTCCGTTTTGGATAATTTCAATGTTCCCACTGCCGTCGACGTGATGCCTGGATAATCTATTCTGTCGATGACGGTGTTGTGTTTCCTCACCTCCACCTGCGAGAACAGGTGAGGTACGAAGTTGTCCACGAGTTTTTAGGCACTTGCCTTAGAAGTGAGTTGTTGTAATGTTCTCTTCCCCTCTTCTCTTGTGAAAGACTATGCTGTTGTTTTAGACACTTGTCTTAGGGTGAATTGTTGTATTTTATTGCCCGAAATATAGCTCGGTGGTCCCCAAACAGATTTTTCCTAAGTCTTACCGTTTCCAAGATAACCCTGTTTCCGGTCGCTATTTTCGATTTCCGAACATAGGTTCTATTCATACTTTTTCTCACGTATAGGTGTACATGATGAATCCGCAAACAGATTTTTTCTAAGTCTTACCGTTTCCAAGATAACCCCACTTCCGGTCGCCATTTTCGATTTCCGAGCATAGGTTCTATTCATATTTTACTCACGTATAGGTGTACATGATAAATCCGCAAACAGATTTTTTCTAAGTCTTACCGTTTCCAAGATAACCCCACTTCTGGTCGCCTTTGGATTTCCGAACATAGGTTCTATTCATATTTTTTCTCACGTATAGGCGTAAGTGATGAATCCGCAAAAAGATTTTTCCTAAGTCTTACCGTTTCGAAGATAACCCCACTTCCGGTCGCCATTTTTGATTTTCGAACATAGGTTCTATTCATACTTTTTCTCACGTATAGGTGTACATCATGAATCCGCAAACAGATTTTTTCTAAGTCTTACCGTTTCCAAAATAACCCCACTTCCGGTCGCCATTTTGGATTTCCGAGCATAGGTTCTATTCATACTTTTTCTCACGTATAGGCGTACGTGATGAATCCACAAACAGATTTTTCCTAAGTCTTACCGTTTCGAAGATAACCCCACTTCCGGTCGCTATTTTGGATTTCCGAATGTGTAATGTTTATGTCCATGTCTCTGTTTTTGTAGGTTTTTTTATTGTCCTATTGACACCTCTGTTTGTCAAATATTCGAGATATTTCCAATTTTATATTTTTTTTAACACTGTGGACTTAGAAAATTTTCGATTGATGAAAAAAAAATGGTTCCATGATGACCTACGTTTATTTTGGTATGGGAGGACAGAGGACACCAAGACTCGACCGACGCACTAAACCCGACCTTTCTACGACTATTCGTTCAAAAGTTACGAGTGATCAAATTTTTTGGAGGGTGGGTTAACTTCTTACCCCTTGACCCCAGGACCACCAAAACTTGGTACACGTATTCTACACCTCCAAAATCGACAGGGGTATCTAACGATACCAGGATGGGGGTGTTTTTCGATATATTTTTTCGATAACTCTTACTATTTTCGAGATATTTGCAATTTAAGATTTTTTAAAAGCTGGACTTAGAAAATTTTCGATTGGTTCCATGACGACCTTTGTTCATTTTGGTATGGGTGAACAGAGGACACCGAGACTCGACCGACACACTAAACCCGACCTCTCTACGCGTACTCTACGTCACCAAAAAATCGACAAGGGGAGACGACAACGACGGAGTCATTAATGAGCAAACATCTGAACTTGTTGATAGAACCATGTAACTATCTACCAATCTGTTAGATGTTTTGTGAACTAAGTGGTGCTTTGTATTGGACGAAGATGATGATATCCATTTGAGTGATCGATATTGCTGAAATGTATCCGGTGTTCTCTAGATGATCGATATTGCTGAAATTTATCCGGTGTTCTCTAGATGATCATGAAAAAAAACAATATTTATAAAATTACAGGGAGAAAAAGTGATAATCTAGAAGTCGCGAATGTAATAACAGGAGAGATTGAAGCGATTCTGGACGAAAACGACAAGGAGAAGAAGAAAAGTAAGGAGACTAATCGACGCGAGCAAGACAAAAAGATGATCTGATATAATAATACTACAGCATTTTAAGTGCCATACATTCCTCCTTCGTTCGTAATAAAATCAACAAGTTATTCGAATTACGGAACTTGTCATTTTGACCTCCCTAGCGAAGCATGTTCTTAAAAAATAAAAATCATCGGAAGTTTTCATTTCGCAAGCCACGATGAACTTAGGAGGCACAGGCTTGTATGCATTCCGTCTTTCGTTCGGAGGGACAACGTAACCAACCATTCAATGATGGGGCCTCCCCATGACGCAGTGGTAGCGTTGTCGCCTTGTAATCAAAGGGTCCCAGGTTTGATACCTGGTGGAGGCACATCGTGGTTCGGATCCCACTTTAAACTGTAGGTCCAGTCTCGATTAGTCATACTGTGCATAAAGTGGACTTAAAACACCAACTCATCAACAACAACAACAACATTCAATGATGATAATGTTTATGAATTTGTTCGGATTGAGAAAAGTAAAAATTATCATGGAAGAGCCACCTTCTTTTGAATATCCCCTTTCCTCTGTTCATATTTTCCGTCCTTGATTTCTATTATGTTTCCCGTTCGTCAGAGTCAAGCGTTCTTTTTTATCACAGCTCTTCGTTTTCATTTTTCTTTCAACGTACAAATTCATGTTATCATGTCATGGAAATTCTTCTCCTTTTTGCATTGCATAATTGAAGATTTGAAATAACACAGGATGATGAAAATGCTATTGGCAAACTTACGAAGAGAATAAATTTGTAAGAATTCCCTTGTCAATATGAATGCCTTATTACTAACTTTGTTTTTGTTTAATACGTGAAACCATATTACATTGAATATTAACTAATTAATTAATTCTCTACCCTTCTTGAACCCGAAAGTTCGTTTTGTCCTTATCCTGAGCAAGATCTATATATATATTTTCAATTTTTTAGTTCCTTAGATATGAAACGAGGAGACAAAAGCTTTATGAACAGAAAAGTAACATGAATTAAGCCTTCTTTTCATTTCCTCTTTAATATCATTTTCATTGTTAGTATTACTCCTAAGTATTTGGATTTGGAAAACTGGTTCAAACAAGTTGATATCACTTGGTTTGGGCCTGTAAGCACATATCTTTAGATTTCTCATTGCTATCTTCTGAAACCTATCTCTTAAGCTGCTTTTGAAAAAAAAATATTTTTAGCATTATTCTTAATTGTATTTACATCATTCCCCAGTAATTACTCCTAAGTATTTGGATTTGGAAAACTGGTTCAAACAAGTTGTTATCACTTGGTTTCGGCCTGTAAGCACATATCTTTAGATTTCTCATTGCTGTCTTCTAAAACCTATCTCTTAAGCTGCTTTTGAAAAAAAATATTTTTAGCATTATTCTTAATTGTATTTACATCATTCCCCAGTAAGTCTACATCATCTGCATATGCTAACAGTACTTCGTTCGTTTCTTTTACCTTCCTAAAAGCATATTCTAAGGCAAAATTAAAAAGAGCATCTTCTGTTTTTTTTTAATCCATCATGAATTGTACATTTTTTGTCAGACATATTAACGAGTTTCTTCTCGACTAATTTATCTCTTTGGCATCTTTAACTTCAATCAAGTTAGGTTCTGCTGTGCGTACTTAATTTATTTCTGATTTATCTCCTACATGAACATTTAAAACGTCATTAAAGTAGTTCTTCCATCTGTTTAAAATAGTCAGCCATTTTTTTTTATGAAGTTTACATTAGGTTGCCACCCCTTTCTCAATTCATTTGCACCTCTTATACTTTTATTTCAATTTCGTTAATTTTACTTTTCAAGCAATCTTCTAAACATGGTGTTCTTTAACCACCTAAGACTATTTCTATTAGGTTATGCGAACCATGGCTTACTTTTTCTTGATTTATACTTTATTTAACTGCTGATTCTATTACACCCTTATAGTTAATACAACAAAGAGCATTAGATATGAGTCATCACAATGTTACGTAATAACATGTTCAAAAACGTTGTGCAATAGTATACCCTTATAAGTAATACAATTAAGGGGTGCTTAATATGAGTCATCACAATGTTATGTAATAACTTGTATTGTAGGCTCCACGTCATCGCCATGTTACGCTCGCCATTGTTTTTTTTCCAAGTCCATTAATTGTTAGGTTAAGTTGTGTCACGTAAGATTGTGAGCCTCATTTATTAATTGTTAGGTTAAGTTGTATCACGTAAGATCGTGAGCCTCGCCATAGTAAATCGAAGGGCCCTTACTTTTCTGTTTAGAAACGCTCCAATTACCCTTCTACTCTAAAGCACGTAGAGGCTCTCGTGTAGTTTAGCACGTAATAATAAAAAAAATGCAAAATACCCCGACAACGTTTCAGCTACTAGGACCTCATTGCCATGAGCATAATCCTAGTAAGCCACATACACACCTGTTCTTCGTATCGCATATGCTAGTAAGTCAGATGACATACTGGGAGAATCACATTTCCCCCAATGATCCCACCACAACAAACGTCGCACATGCTAGAAGAAACAGGATCAGGATATTTTATGCTAAAATTACGGCTGCCTGTATGCAGTTATAGGCAAATCATTAAAAGAGCGCTCTAATATACAATGATTTCTCCTACCATGTACCCTAACATACAATTTAACATAACAAGTAAAATTTCGATTCGTCTATATATACTCAACAAAACTAAGAAACTGTCATACGCGAGAGCTATATATTTTGCAACAACTATAATTACCCAACACTAGCATCAAGAACAAAAAAATTATATCAATTACTTGTATAATATTAATTAGTAACTTTAGATAATATTAATTATTAGTTTTCGGTTGTAATTAATTTTAAAAAACAATTAATTACATGTTAGGTGATGATAACCAAGTCCAAAAAGCATTGCATATTTTTTTTACACACAAACAAAGCACCACTTAGTTCACAAAACATCTAACAGATTGGTAGATAGTTACATGGTTCTATCACCAAGTTCAGATGTTTACTCATTGATGACTCCGTCGTTGTCGTCTCCCCTTGTCGATTTTTTGGTGACGTAGAGTACGCGTAGAGAGGTCGGGTTTAGTGTGTCGGTCGAGTCTCGGTGTCCTCTGTCCACCCATACCAAAATAAACATAGGTCGTCATGGAACCAATTTTTTTTTTCATCAATCGAAAATTTTCTAAATCAACAGCGTTAAAAAAAATAGAAAATTGCAAATATCTCGAATTTTTGACAAACTGAGGTGTCCCTAGGACAATAAAAAAACCCTACAAAAACAGAGACATGGACATAAACATTACACATTCGGAAATCCAAACTAGCAACCGGAAGTGGGGTTATCTTGGAAACGGTAAGACTTAGGAAAAATCTGTTTGGGGATTCATCACGTACGCCTATACGTGAGAAAAAGTATGAATAGAACCTATGCTCGGAAATCCAAAATGGCGAACGGAAGTGGGGTTATCTTGGAAACGTTAAGACTTAAAAAAAATCTGTTTGCGGATTCATCACGTACGCCTATACGTGAGAAAAAATATGAATAGAACCTATGTTCGGAAATACAAAATGGCGACCGGAAGTGGGGTTATCTTGGAAACGGTAAGACTTAGAAAAAATCTGTTTGCGGATTCATCATGCACACCTATAAGTGAGTAAAATATGAATAGAACCTATGCTCGGAAATCGAAAATGGCGACCGGAAGTCGGGTTATCTTGGAAACGGTAAGACTTAGGAAAAATCTGTTTGGGGACCACCGAGCTATATTTCGGGCAATAAAATACAACAACTCACCCTAAGACAAGTGTCTAAAACAACAGCATAGTCTTTCACAAGAGAAGAGGGGAAGAGAACATTACAGCAACTCACTTCTAAGGCAAGAGCCTAAAAACTCGTGGACAACTTCGTACCTCACCTGTTCTCGCAGGTAGAGGTGAGGAAACACAACACCGTCATCGACAGAATAGATTATCCAGGCATCACGTCGACGGCAGTGGGAACATTGAAATTATCCAAAACGGACGCAGCGTACTATCAAGCGGGAGGGTTCGAAGCGGGGACGAAAATATCGACGAGAAGTCACACGGTGCTCTTTCCCATGCGTCTGCTTCCGGGATTCTTCTCGGACTACAAGGAGATCATGTGGAAGGGAGGACTGAGGATCACGTTTCGAAGAGCGGCCAACGACAACGACGCACTGATGCGATACACCAACTTGAACGCCGACGGCACGCCGATAGCCAACACATTACCCGAAGCAGCCAAGTGCGTCATCCGGAGCATGGAGTTGAGGATGCCGATCGTGGAATACGAAACGAACTACGCCCTCAAGTACAAAGCCGAGATCTTGAAAAGTCCACAGGTGCCGATTCACTTTCACGGTTACCAGTGCGTGCAGAAATTGGCGTCGGGAAGTCACATGGAATTCGACGTGACGACGCAGTTCAACAACATACAGTTCGACATGCCAGATTTCGTCGTAGTGCTCTTTCAGACCGGGCGCGATAAGAACCAGGAAAAAGATTCCAGCAAGTTCGACGACTGCAAGATCAAGAACGTTTATCTGAAGAATGGAAGGAACGAAGTCTTCCCGCGCGAGAATTACAACCTCGACATGACCAAAGATGATTAAATAAAACTTTACGAAGCTTACACGGCTTACAAGCGCGTGACCGAGGGAAACGTGGACATGTACTACACGCCCAGCGAATTCAAAGCACAAAGACCCATGTTCGTCATTAATACCACAAAAAGGAAGCAGGTGGTGGTCAACGATCGCACCAACATCAAGGTCGTCTGCGAGTTCCACGATGCCTTGCCTGCCGATACTCTATGCAGCGTCATCCTAATTGCAGAGAAGTCTTTCGCGTACGACGTGAAGAACGAGAGGGTGACGGAACAGTTTTAAAAAATAATTCGTAAAAAAAAAATTGCCACATACTAAAAAAAATCAACAAGGTTATATAAAATACAATGTAAGTTAGTTCGGTGCGCAAATAAAAAAAATAACTCATGAAACTTTACAGAGGCATGGCTTTGATATCCATGACCATTAGAACTGGTGTTGGGCACCACGCACCCCTCTCTGGCAGGATATTTTATTCTTTTTTGAGGGCCTTAACAAAAATAATTTTGAATATCACACACACACACACACACACACACACACCGCAGAAGAGGACAAATGAGGTTTTTTTTAAGAAAAAACATCGTAGCAGATTACGCTGAGGGACCTTACAGTAAGAGGAGACAGACTTATAGGAAAATGTCGTAAGTCATTTCAAAAGTAGGTCAAAGGACGAGTTAGCATAAGAGCAAGATTTGCAGGAGGTAAAAAATAGCTTAAAATTGATGCCAGAGCTTTTTCTGTCAACTTTTCTTTGGGGGTTTGGCAACACTGAACCTCACTTAAGGGCGCAGAACTCTCTAAAGTCCACTACACATCGTTCCCGAGAGAGGTTTACAAAGGTCACGATATATAAACACGCTGTGAAACATCATCAGCGCAATAAATGAGAGAAAGTGAGTTTTTGAGGTTTTGGTGAACTCCAATTGATTAAAGTGAGTTTTTGAGGTTTTGGTGCTGTTTTCTTCGCTGTGAAACATCGTCAGCGCAATAAATGAGGCGCGGAACGTGGAGAGAAAGTGAGTTTTTGAGGTTTTGGTGAACCCCAATTGATGTTTGTCAACCGGGCTGATTACACTTCTAGAGGCTCTCGTGTAGCTTAGCACGTAAAAAAAAAAAATAGGTTAAGTTATATCACGTAAGATCTTGGCATTCGTAACAAGTATGAGGTGGGAAAAATGGGAAATTTTACTAAAACATCGCTAAACGCTAAAACATCGACAAAAAATTGTCAAAATATGTCAAAAACTGATTTTCAATTGATAAAAAAAGAGGCTAAAAGAGGACTCGTACCAAGTATTATTTTGAAACACCTAATATACACTACTATACTGTGTGACCATTTACTTCATTGCATTATTAATTATAAAATGCAATCAAATACACGGCTATAAATTATCAGGTTTAGAAACGGGAAGAATATTTATGTAGTTTATATATTATTTTGCCATCTTGCAAGTAGTGTTTACTACAGTGGAATTAATATTTTCATTAATATCATAGAAGGCAAGTACATGTTGTTTACAGGCATTACTTATTTAAAAGGAATGAAATCGATGTGTTCGACTCGAGGTTTTTCTCCTTCCTCAAAGTTTCTGTTGGGGACCATCATCAAATGTACATTTCATTGTTCTCTCGGTTGTTTTAAGTATATGAAAATGCATTATACGCATAGAGGTAAAGGTGGTATTATGAGCCATTCATGTATTATGAGCCCCCCCACCCAATATCTGTTGATGGAGCGCGTTCAACCTGGCGGCGACGATTTGAACTGTTAGTTTAGTAACTCCTTTTGCCGCCAGAGAGTTCTCGTTCAGTTGCAGATGATAGTTTTTGAGTGAACGTGTTCTCTTTGTTTTCTCAATCTGAAAAACTTTGAAAGGTAAGTGTTTTGCTTTTAATTGCAGTACTTATTCATTTAGACTCATCCTAGTGCATTATTGCATTGGATAAAGCATGTTTAAAAGATTGTTTTTGTGATGATAGTATGTAATTTTGCAAGTAACAAAGATTCGTTATGCGTGTTCCAATTCCAATATGGCGAGGGTTGTAAAATGAGCCCCCAAATTTTAAGGGGCTCATATTATATACACTACAGGAGTGGTTTCAACTTTGTCTTTTCAGATGCCACGAAAAGTGCTAGGTCCAAAAAACAAGACCAAAAGAAAAAAACTGTAGTACTGAAGATATGGTTAAGGCGATCAAGGCTGTAAGAAACAAAGATATGGGATTGAAAAAGGCATCAAAAATGTTTCTTGTTCCAAGACCTACTTCAAAGACTTGTTCGAGTTGACAAACCACCGGAAGAAGCCGCTTTAACAAAATTAGGGAGAAAACCTATAATGGGCGAGGAGCTGGAAAGTGAGTGGGTCGAGTATTTACTTATCAGGGAAAGTAAATTCTATGGTCTTACCAGACAAGATGTTCGCAGAGTAGCTTACCAACTGTGTGAAAGAAATGGAATTAATCACCCATTCACAGAAGAGGGGTTAGCTGGTAGAGCTTGGTTCGACCACTTCATGAATCGTCATAACAATGTTTTATCTCTTTTGAAACCTGCTGCGACATCGTTTTCAAGAGCAAATGACTTTAACAAAGAGGCAGTCGACAATTTCTTTGATATCCTGGAAGCCGAGTACGCCAAACACAACTACACGGCAGATAGAGTATTTAATGTCGGCGAGACAGGAATATCAGTCGTTCAAAGCAGAATCCCTCGAATCATTGGGTTGAGAGGAAAAAGACAAGTTGGAGCTATAAGGTCTGCTGAACGGGGCTCTCTCGTGACCGTAGTCTGCTGCATGAGTGCAGGGGGAACTTTTGTACCTCCTATCTTCATTTTTTCCAGGAAAAATATGTCTGAGCTTCTCATGAAAGGCGCTCCACCGGGGGCAATTGGTAGATGTCATCCGTCCGGTTGGATACATTGGTTTCTTAATGACCCTTTTAATTCATTTTTAATGACCCTTTCCATTGGTTTTGTAATGATTTTTTCAATGATTTTGTTATGAACTATTTTATGGTATTTCAGATCATAATATATTTTTTAAGGTTTTGTCTTGAATAAAATGTTGTTTGTATGATTTAATTTGTCATAAACTTTTCTAAACCAGTTATTCTATTATTTTTTTCCTAGGGGCTCATATTACCAGCACAAAACATTTTTTTCCACAAAATGACTTGATTTGTATTTTATTTTTTTTCATATCCTTAAAGTTGCTCAAATTGGTTTATATATTAACAGTAGTTTTATGAAATGTTGTAGTTAAAGTTATCATAAGAATCTGAACAAAAAAGATAAAAATCAAAATTTAAAAAATACAAAACAAAATGGGGGCTCATAATACCACCTTTACCTCTATGATAATTCGAATATCTCTGCATAAGCATTTGTATGTTATCCCTTTATATTTGAACTTTGAACACACACACACACAAACCGAAGTAAGGAGCAGGACACAGTTCCTACTTTGTGGAACTTACGCAATGGAGAGATCAAGCGTAAGATACCGTGACAACAGACACAGGGGAAAATGCCCTCTTTTCTAGTAGCACGTTAAACAGAGCGAGCGATTACAGAAGACGTGTAGCAACGTCGCAAGAAGACATCCAGGGTCTCGCCGTGGCTGCAGGGCGAGAATAAAAACTTCGCTTCACTTATCAGTGTTGCCAAACACGACTGTTAAAAAAATAACTACATTGAAATTGAATGTAGTTAAGGATTGCGATGAAGCAGTTAACTTCGAGAAGTATAAATACCTGGTTCTGTGTTCTACCGACTAGGGATCCTGTGTTCGAATCCCGTACGAGTCTTGGGGAGCTTCCCGACCGAAGCGAGAAGCGACATTTGTCACTTGGAAACAAACATTCAACAACAAATGCAACTTTTCAAACCTTTCGAACGGACATGACAACGTGCACGTCTCCCGTCGCGTCGTTCTTTTCTGGTGGCATCTGCTGGTAGCGCAGCTGCAGTAAATGTTCGAGGGGTTCGATAACCGGTGGAGGCACATAGTTGTTCAGATACCACTTTAAACTGTAGTTCGAGTCCCGATTAGCTTTACTGTGCATAAAACAGACTTTAAAACACCAACTCAATCAATGTACTTTATAATCAATAAATGTAAATCATATTCTTAGTTCTTAAATTCTTATTTACATTTTATTGCTCGAACAAATTAACATTGCTCAAACAATTACATTACATTTACATGTAAATGTAACGTAATCGTCTATTTCGACTGTTAATGTCCATTTTTAGTACCTGAAAAGTTTCAAATGATGAACAGAATAGAGTGTTAACTAAATGCTACGATCCTAGCTGTAGTTCATTACCAATTCAGGATAACAAAACTATTGGAAAACAAACTTTGTATCGAAACTTTCCAGGATTTATCCATGCTGTAAAGCCGCGTTTCCACCGGGGTTGCTCACACACGTCACCAGGAAATTTTGGTAATATTTCGAAAAACGCTTATGAATTTCTTATCAACATCTCACGTTAGTAACAGATTTCCCGTGTTGGAAACAGAAATGTTGTTATCCACTAGAAGTCGGTAAAGATCAAAGGACACTTCCGCTACAATTAATTCCTGCCCGCAGTGAAGGTCTCATCCATCCAGAATCTTCTGTCTTCTCTGTTGCGCCCAAATGACTCATGTTACCACAGAGAGTACAACTTCCTCCACAGTCGGCATCTTGCAGCCAAAATGTTAACAAAAGTTACTAACAAAAATAAAGTGAAAGTAGTGTTATGGCAACAAACATTTGTTGGCAATGTCTGTTCCTAACCGTGTTGGTAACAAAATGTTGATAACATTTGTAGGTAACATTCGGTGTAAACGCGGCTTTATCCGTCCCGTCCCTCTTTCTTCGCAACGGTTGCCATTTGGCAGACACTCTTTATCTCCACATGCAGGATCTTCTGTGGCTGGAATTTATACACGCAGGTTGCATAACTGCAGTGTCGTGGTTTTTGAGAAAAGAATTGCTGTAGAAATGACGTTTAAGTTCCCGTGATGAGAGTATCGATCGAGGCAGAAACTGTAGTTGAATCAGTGACGCTTTGTTATATGTAGTTAGGCCTAGTGGCCGTAGCCGTTAAAAAGTTGGGTGATTTGTTAATTACCAAGAGAAAATGTTGCTAGTACTTTTGTAAAGCGCGCAGATCACGCTTTTTTTACTAGCAAATGTCTGGGTTTCTTGTACTATTTTTCTCTACTCAAACTTCTGTAGTTGTGGAGGAAGAGTTTACTTTAAAAAACTGTGCACGGTGACTAATTGCGACTAAAATAACAAATAACAGAGCTCATCCTCATCTTCGCGATTAGTCAAAAGTGGCAGAAAAGAAAAGTGAAGTACACCAAAACAATCAATGATGTCCAATTACCATCCTTTTCTCCGTCCTTATTTAGTTAACGATACGATACGATACGGAGTCTCAAGGTCATGTTTCATGATGCTGAGGAACAGATATTCAGCTTTTGAAATGTCACTTAAAGACGTAAGTAATAGAATTCTAAACTATACGCTCTCCTCTCCCTACCCATCACACACATATGCATGCATGGGAGTGTTAAGGGGTGTTTCAGTTGCCTATCTGGACAGTGTTAGCTTAATTGTCATGCGTTCATTTCCCCAGTTTCACAGAAACCCTTAGGTATATGAAGATAAATATTTGACCTGATTGTTTATGGGTATGAATTATCACCTCAGCTCTGCTTTTCCTATTATTGTGAGTTGTGACGGTATTTACACTATTTATATGTGCCGCCACTGAAAATCGAATCAGAGACATCTTCATTACAGGCCGATAATGTTACTATACGAAAAGCGGTAATACACACCAGCAAAACTGTGACTGCTATATCAGTTTTGCACCCCCCCCCGAAAAACACATTAAGGAGGCCCTATATAAATCGAGTAGAGTAATTTCTCGTGCAGTATGTAGTACGCTAAATATTTACACATAAAAAATCTAATTAGACTTTAGTAACACAATTGTTATGCAAGAAAAACTGCATGCTATGTCGAACAAATTGAATAATAATAAGAAGAATATAGTTAAAATTCTTTTGTATTTCGCCAAAATGTGTGTCTTGGAGTCTGACCCTGAACTGTATGTATCACACTAACGAGGCTCTGGTGCATGGGTTGTGTCGTCCATGTAGGTTTGTGATTGTCACTTCACCCATCTAATCGTATTACCATTCACCCTCATTTTCGCAATTACCCAAAAGTAGTAGAATTGCGATGTTAAATAAATCAAATCAATCGAAGTCTACTTTGAAACCTGTTTGCTCTCAAGTATAATGTTTCTCGTCTAGAAACATCGTATCATTTTGGAAACTATTGTGGGTATTGTTACCATTGTATTTTATTGTATTAGTCAACATCATTTGTTTGAAACTCGACAAGCATTCAAGTATTTCCTCTTATCGGTTGTTAATCCCGAACGAAAGGTCATCTCTCCAGATGGTTTCCAGCTTTTTGCTGCACGTCTCTTCACCCTACCGGCTCTAACTCGACTGATTGATTGATTGAATTTGGTAATTATTTTATTAAGTCCACTTTCTGCACAGTAAAGCTAATTGGGACTGGACCTACAGTTTAAAGTGGGATCCGAACCGATATGTGCTTCCACATGGTATCGAACAGCGGGGAGGTCCCAGCTGTAACTCGAGAACGACCCAACTGTTAACATTCAAATTTGAAGGCATCGCAGGAGACATTATTTTCATTATTGTAATGGTTGTTTATACATATTTTATTTTTTGAGGACATATGAGAGGGCACTCAGGCACCACTGGCACCCCTCGTACGCACCACCATGCCTTGACATATCAATTTTCATTTGCTTCATGTGTGCAAGGAAATATTGACGATAACCAAAACTAGGGATGGTGTTTGAAGGTGTGATGATATCGGGTGTTTAGTAGGTAGAACAAGAGAAAGTAAATTTTACACTGTTACACTTCTTTGTACTCGTATTGTGTTTGTTTGTTTACTGGGACCTCCCTGTTGGCGTAGTGGTAACGTCGTTGCATTGTAATCAAGGGGTCCCGACACATGTGGAGGCACATAGTGGTTCGGATATCACTTTACACTGTAGGTCTAGTCCTGATTACCCACACTGTGCATAAAGTGCACTTAAAACACAAAGTCAATCAATGAATCCTTTGTTTACTGAAAGGTGATATTCTGATATGAGTAAAGTGCTTTCGTTACTTACGAAAAATTCTCCTACTTTAACAAAATTGTAATCTAAACTTTCTTTTATATATCACAGCTATGACTGCGACTCATAATCACAGCTCCAAAAATTCTGGGTTCGAATTCGCATATCAGTTTCATCTGCCTAAGGAGGCCAATAAGTAAATAGTTAGAAATAGAGAGCGTTGGAAGAGACAGTAAACATACCATTTTGGGGGCAGGGTTACTGACTGCATTTACGCACACTATCAGCAGTATTTAAAAACAAAAACAGCTAATTCTTTGGTAATACATTAAAAGGTAAAGAAAAGTAAATGCTGTATTCATTTTGTTGATATCTGATTAAAAACTTTGCTATCTTGCCGTCGTTAATTTTATCCAAAGAGATATAATAATCCATGTTATATCACACGAGGTAATACTAGCATTAACATTCTTTTATTACCCCTTGCAACAACCCTGCAGCGAAATACAGACAGCTGTCAAAATACTTCATCGCAACCAAAGCAGTGAAACAAAGCCACGACTGTAGAAATGCAGGTTCCAACCGAACCTCAGTTGCTAAACCGTTCTTTGTCCTGGCGCAAAACCGTCTGGAGTTGTATCGCCACTTGTGTGCTAGAGAGCTCGAATTTCGGTTTCGCTTCTAAGTGAACAAGCCCAAGCAACAGTGGCGTGTGCATGGGACAGTTAGTTGGGAAATAATTACTCCCTATTTCTTTCAAGTTTACTGCACAAATAATTAACGTCAACTGCAAAGAAAGATGGGAAAATAGTGTGACTGCTGTCCGCTATTGCAATTATTCCCGATGACGTAGTGGTAACGGTATCACATGAAATGATGCGATCCGCCGTTGCCCCCCCCCCCCCGTTAGAGCCTCATTGGTTCACTTTCCATTGGATGATATTAAACGAACAACTTTCCCCCAATTCATTGTGCGAAATCACATCCACCCCAATGATCTCGGAAAACGTTTCGGAAAAAAACACTTGATAGGCATTGCACCTACAGTGCTCGTGGCAGTGATTGAAGGTACGTACAAAGTGGGTATCTGGAGGAAACTCTGGGGGCGGCCAGAGCTTCGGTTCTGACCAAGAAAGTGTGGGGCCCAACTCCACACCCCGTATATGCCCCCATGGCGTGGTACAAAGCACAGGGGAGGATTTTACTTTTTTTCCTACTGATTGATTTGATTTATTTTACTTCTCCCTTCTGTCCTTTTACCCAATCGCGAAAATTAGGATGTAATTGATGCTCGGGCAATAAGAAATACGTATGGACAGTGCGCAATACAGACTGACTGTAGTCCAGGCAGAGTGGGATTTATAAAATTTGGGCTACGTGTTTTAGGCACTGACGATATTATCATTGTTATTATAATTATTATTATTATTAACCGTTTTGTTTTCATGTTACTTCACTTTCACTAATTGCGTTCTCTGTATTAATAACACTTGTAAACTTCAAAATATAGACACGTCTGATTATAAATTATTCAGTAAATTTCAGTTTCTTGTAAAATTGCCACTTTCAATATGCATTTCACCATACCACACTAATACTGAACACGCACTTAAGGAACAGAAACCAACATTACATTACGGTAGCCACACTGGACGCGAATTAACCAAGAAACAAGGATGTTGATTTGGACCGTTAGTATCCCTCCACTTCACTTGACTTTTAATTATTGGCATTTAAAATGTTGACATTCGTTTTTACGAGGAACAATTGTTTATATTCAAGCAATAAAATTGTACATATTGTTTATATGACGTGACCTTTGAAAATAGGATCATCATGTAAAAACTTATTTAACAGCTAGAAACTCCTTCCTTCTACCTTCATTCATTAAATAAGCAGGTAAAAGGATCTGACATGTTCTAATCTGCTATTATCACAACATTAAGAAAATGTAATAGTCGATGGTCTTTTTCACTTCTGCCCCTTCAGGGTCTCATTTGTGTGCGACCCTAGGTTATAGCATAAGATAGCTTAGTGGCAACACCCCCCTTTCCTTAGTACAGGGTGTAATACGTGGAGAGAGGTTGTCATTTTGGTGCTTACAGGAAAATCATCCCTTACACCCCGCTTCTGTTATCGCTAATAAGGAACCCTCTCCACTTGTGGTCTGTATTCACCAACTTTCAGTGGCGTGCAAATAAATGTAGTAAAGGAATGTGAGCATAAGGGAGTCATGAGTCATGTTTACCAATGCTATATCCTGCCATCTTTTCCTATGTTTTACGTGTTTTGAAAGAAAAGTTGATCAGAAATAACACTACGTCCCTCTAAAACTACTTCTAGATACGCCACTGTTACATGACTTCGCAGCTTGCACATCATAATACTGGTCTATCACCCAGTAACAGAATTTAACCCTATTTAGCGTGAACACAATACAAGCCGATGTAGTGGTTAGTATAACAGCCTGTTTTGTTAATATTTACCCACTCAATTTATATATTAATTATCTCCGTAACAGTTACGATGAACTAACTCCTTGGCAAAAGGTTCCTTCAATAACAACGGTCCGTTAATAGACTTCCTCATTGGTTGACACGTGGTCAGGACATCGAATTGCATTGCCACTGTTATCTGGTTTTCTCGATCGGAACCTGCTATCCCACGTAGCTCCCCAATTGCCTTCAAGAAACCGAAATGTTCTGTGATTGTGCTAACTTGAGTTCTAAATATACTTTATGCAAAGATAGGCTAATCAGGATTGACCTACAGTTAAAAATGGTATCCGAACCACTCTCCCTTGATTACAGGCCGACGACGTTACTACTACTAAATCGGGGAGGCCCTATAAGGAGGCACTTACCATTCGACTGTTTCGAGGCTCTGATCATGACATGACGGAAATAAAAATGATAAAGCAAACACAGCCACAGTAATATTTGCAGTAAAGAATCACAAGTAAATTCTTTGAACAATCCAAAGAAAACCTCGTCTTTGAGCTCTGAAAGATGAGCCAAACATTTATTTTGTAACATTTTACTGCCTATTCCGTCCTGAGTCAACCACCGAGCCCAGGTCTTGTAATGTGTTTGACATGATTAACTGAATAGAGTTGGGTGAAGAGAACAAAGGGCGCAATTCTTATTGCTTTCTTACAGAGAGGGGGAGGGACGAACGGACACGTTTTTAATGCTCTTAGCTTTTCACACAAGGCGTGCTTTTCCTGCATTTCCTTGAAAGGCGAAAACGTATCAGCAGCGAAGGAAGTGAATAACTCGTATATTCGCCCAAGTTTGATTTGATTTCGAAATCCACCCAAGAAAAGTAGCTTCACCAAGATAAGAACAATCCACTGGCGCTGTTGCATAATTTCCAACAGTAAGGGAGCAATCAACAGTTTACCATGCAATCCTGCTCCTGCGATGCCAAAATGTTCAGCACGGTCATCATCTTTATTCAGTGCTGAGCATTTGTATCATCACGAACGTCACACATCGAAAGTAGAGATGTAATATTTATCGTTGTTAAACCTCTTGACAATGAAGCACTGAAGGAAACTGGCAACACTGCAGTACTCGGGTGAAAAGTAAAAATAAAGATACACGCGCGTGAAAGGAAATGTTAAAACTTTTGCTGCTATTCAGTTTCTTCAATGTATGGATGTTGGTTGTGTGTTCGCGGCCTTGGAAAGATTTGATTTTGTTATTTAGCGTCGCTTTCCTACCTCTTGTGGCTAATCGCGACGACGAGGATGAGTGATGACAGGATGAAATTACGACACTGATGCAAGCACACTCACAAAGAACACCTATGTCGTTACCACTGGCGTCGTAAACTATGTGCTAACCATTCCGTACGGTGGTCGGTATATCTATGTTTTTTTTAATGGAAGAAGTGGAACGACTGAAGATTACTGCAGCAGAGAACACCCACTTGTGCAAGCGACAGAAGCGCTTTGGAAATATCGAATTGAGCCATTTGGACAGTCACTGACACTCTGGGTTGTACCTAGGTAATTATCCAATTGAAAGTCAATGAAATCGTTACAACTCAGAACTGTTCGTGACTGTACAGCTTGTTATGATGCAAGAAAGAATTAGTTTAAAAACATGCTTTTCTGCGATTCGAACCCCGAAACGTTACTCTTGCGCGCTACACGTAAACAAATACCGACTGGAAGTAACATTTACATATGGTATTTTTGTTAATAAGGCTCACCAGTATATGACGAAGAATTTTTAGTTGAAGTTTGTTATAAGGGCAAGGGTATAAGCAGTTTTTTTTTGGAAACACTCATGTAGTATACGGCTAATGCGAATTCCGTGTTAAAGAAAGGAAAATACTGTATTACATTTTCGGGTTAGTGTAGTTTTTTTTTTTTTTTTCCTAATTAACTTGGATTTCTCAATTGTAATTTGTTTGCAATGTCTGCAGGGACTCCTCCTTGCCTTGTAATCAAGGGATCATGTGTATGTAGACACATAGCATTATGATTCAACTTTAAACTGTAGGCCCAACATAACATAACTAGGCTATTTCTACATGAAGTGCATTTAAAACAAAAGCTCAAGTCAATTTAATTCACCTGATTCGTCTAAGCTATTAGGCTCAAAACATTAACAAACATAGGACAATTCTATTATTCGGAAAATTCTCGTAACTCCTTACCGCTCTTAAATTTTTCAATAATTTTACACTTCTTTTTTACAATCCTGTAATATTGTATTTTACCCATTGTCGAAATTTTCAATACATATGTTAATAGTGCACTAGGAACGCTGACTAGGAGTCCCGGATTGATGTCTGGTGGAGGAACATATTGGGTCGGATCCCGTCCGGTATCGATTAGTCTACCTGTTCACAAAGTGGACTCGCAACAACACTTTAGCTCTTTACTCGAATATCCATGAACAGTAACTTGTCGATTTGAAACAATTCACTAATTCTACACATGTTTATGTAGTTTAATTATTTTTATTAACATCGTTAGAATAAAATGCAAAATTTACTTTAAAGTTTTACTTCAAATTGCTTTGATATCAAAGCTTTATTCTTCAATAGCATTTGAACTTCGGTAGAAACAAACCTGGTAACGCTTTCATTTGTTCCGTTTCATGGCGCCTCGAAGTCTGGACAAGAGACAGCGAAAATTAGGTATCAACAAGAGAAAAGAACAATTATTCCAATACAAAATTAGATTACAGCAGTATACATTTAATTGCATTTTGTTACTTCCAGTTTGCAAATGCAGCAATAGGCAAGTTATCCATCATTGTGCATATTGTGCACATTGCTGTATGCAATAAAAAATCGAGGATTGCAGGAAAAGCTCTAAGAAAACACAGTAGTGGCAACAGAGGGGAGAAGGTAGTGTAATGCGACGTGCACACGTCGCGAAAACTGGTTGCTAAGGCCTAAGAGACTTAAATCTTACCCTCCTAACTTAAAAACGTAGGCATTATTAGAATTGTAATTGTGACAATAATACATGCTATACTGTGTCCCAGCTAACTGTAGAGCAGGCAAACGAAATCAAGTCTGTGTGCAAGGAGTGATGCGAGACGGATCCACCAATGAGCACGTGAGATGAACGTAATTGCGTGGGGGGGGGGGGGGGAAAGCGACTGGCTTCCCAGCAATGTGCACTGCTTTGTTCTGGCAACTCGATTTCTCTCGCTTCTCTGACGCTATGCGCGTCCTTGCTCCACAGTTAGCTTGGGACAGGGTATAGTTTGTTAGGAGGGTTGAGTTTGGTGCTGTCAGCATTTTATTATGTTCACTTGATCGAGAGCGACTGGCTGCCTCTTGATATACGTATTACAGTTCTCGAGATACAGTTTTTTACTTTGTGCAAATTTTCAAGGTGTGTAGTCAACCTGTCTTCTACGTAGTAGCCTCGACTGCATTTTGCAGAAAAACTATTTTCTAGTGCTTCGATTCACAGCCAGGAGGCTATAATCCTCTGCGAACACATGTTTCTGATTGTCCCTTCATCCGTTTGCATCCTTGCGATTAGACAGAAATTGTACAAATGCGACGTTAAATAGACCAAATGGGCTAACAATAAGTATAAAAGAACTGCATAAAACAGATATGACGGTTCGAAAGATGGTATTTTGAATTTAATAATCCCCTGTCAATGCCTTGAATTGCCTCGAAAGTGAATATTCTTTATGTTGCTAATCTAACATTTATTTTCCTTCGGATAGTGAAATGGTCCATATTAATGAAGCGACAGAAGAGTTCCACATATATTTTCCTTAATTATAATCGTTTGTCTATGCCGTAGGTTAATCGTTAATGAGCATTAATGGTGGAATCAGAACGAACAAAATGACACATCCATGCTGTGCTCAGGATTCTAAATTAGGACACTTCTGGCTTCGTAGCCACTACTTCATAAAGGCCGGAAGGTAAACAAATGAACAAAATACAGTTCATTGGATTAGATTATTATTTTTACCGTCGTTTTTCTTCATTTTTAGCTAATCGAGAAGATTAGGATGGATAATGTAAGGATGGCATTAATGAAGGTCACCCATGAAGGAACATCCATGAGCAGGTCGGAATTTTGAGCCTGGAACCACGTAGCGTCGTAACGCGCTGTGCCAAACCTTTCCGCCAGGAATATCAGCTGCAACAGAGTCGAATCTACTGAATATATTCGTTTTAGGGAGACATGGAACTACTTAGCTTCTTTTCTTTTTTACTTTCCATTTATAATGCTTTACAAGAGAGTGGTGTCGATCATGTCTCCTTCAGTACGGTCGAGATCGAGAATGTGTGGAGCCATATGCTTGAATGGTAGCTCTGTGAAATGCTCATTACCTTTTGTAGCACTCTCCCACATACATTTTGATGACATATCTTTGCTGTCCCTTCAAGTACATTTGCTTCAGTAACTTTGTGAATATTGTTTTAAAAAGGCCACACTAAGGGAAAAAATACGCTACCTATCACTAAACCTGAATACTGTGTAACATTTTACTACATTACATTATTAATTATAAAATGAAATCAAATACACGGCTGTAAATTATAAGGTTTAGAAACGGGAAGAGTATTCATGTCGTCTATATTTTACTTTGCCATTTTTAAAGTAATGTTTACTTAATTGGAATTAATATTTTCGTTAAGATCATAGAAGGCAATACATTTTGTTTCCAGGCATTATTTATCAAAAAGGAATGAAATCGATGTCTCTCTGTTGTTTTATATATATAGGAAAATGCATTATCCGCATATAATAATGTGATTATCCCCGCGTGATTATTTGTATGTTCTCTCTTTACATTTGAACTTTGAACACACACACAGAAGTAAGGAGCAGGAAACTTGGCGAAACTTAAGCGCAATGGAGAGATTTAGCGTAAGATACTGCGGTGAACATTACTGCGAGCAGGAACCAGCTGGTTGTGCTCGCTCTGCGACTTTGTCGGGTGGTGGGATTCCTCACTTTTCATGTTGCACGTTTAACAGAGCGAGCGAGAATAAGAGACGTCAAATATGTGTAGCAACGTCGCAAAACACATCGACGGTTTCGCGGTGCCCGCAGAGGCGAGAGAGAAAACTTTGCTTCCCTTGTCAGTGTTGCCAAACACGACGGTTAAAAAAGAACTACATTGGATTGTGATCAAGCAGTTAACTTATTCGAAGGATAAACACTTGTCTTGACTGTGTTCGAATCCCGTACGAGATTAGAAAGTGCCCAGCCCGATGCGAGAAATAGACACGTATCACTTGGAAACAAAACTCGATACACGAAAATGCAAACTTTCGAACCTTTCGAAGCGACATGACAAGGTGCACTTCTCCCGTCACGTCCTTGTGTCTGGTATCGTCTGCTGGTAGCGCAGCTGCAGTAAATGCTTGCTTACAGCTTTTTAAGCTGCACGGGTTGCTGGTTACTTCGGTGTGAAACCCCTCGTTGCTCGTCGTTTCGTGCTGAAAGCTCCCAATGGAACGTTCGTACCGAAGCAATAAATGGCTATTGGAAACAAAAATTCTGAAATAAAAAAAAACTTTCGAACAAATGTGACACGACAAATTACACGTGCCGCTTGCATGTTTCTCGCAATGGGACGTTATCGTGTTGCTTCCGTCTGGTGGTGGTGTATACGCGGTGAATGATTTCTTACAGAAAGATTTTGAACCGAAGTGAAAGGCAACAAGTAGCAAGTGACACTGAAGTTCACACCGAAGTGACAAGATACACGAAATACAAGCCACTTCAGTTAACATGAAAGCATTCACTGCGAATGCCCGAACACCAGACCTAGGCGACCCAATTCATGATATTGAGAAACGGAAGCAACAGTCGAGAAGTGCAACTTGTTTTGCTCCTTCTTCTGAAAATGTTTTATAATTGTTTCTAAGCGACACGTGTCGCTTGTCGCCTTCCGCCTTCTGCCTCTGAAAGACATGAGTGTCATGCAGTGTCGCAATGGTCTGTTTGCGCATTTGAGGAAAAGGCTAGCTTCTAGAATGAGGTACCTGTGTCACTAGTCACGTCGATATGAAGTGACACTTGTCACTTCCCTTTTGCCTGATCGCTTGTCACTTTGGTCAGAAATCTCCCTTCTCAATTTTCTTTAAATAATAATTAATTTTTCTCGATAAATTCAAATTTTCTATATTATGCCCGAAAGGAGACAAGTAACGAGTTTTTTTCTTGTGATAAAATCTGAAACTCTTGCCTTTGCTTCTTGGCTATGGAAGAAAATCAGCTATACAAACAAATTGATTTATCTGCATTTACCAGTAATATAGTAAAACTCAAATGAAAGCTTGTCATAGGCACATGAAAAAAGGGTCGTTTGAAGGTGGAAATTAATTATATTGATTGATTGATTTGGTGTTTAAGTCCACTTTATACATAGTAAGGCTAATCGGGACTGAACCTACAGTTCAATGTGGTATCCTAAACACTATGTGGGAAGAAATTATATTGAGGCATTTTGTTTGATTGTAAGATTAAAGACGACCCCCGTGGTGGAGTGGCATCGCGCTAGGACGCCAGTGGTCCCGGTCCGAGAATGGATGTTCGTGAGAGTCGATTCATCAAATTTATGTTATCATCACTCATCCCCATTTTCGTAGATTAGCCAAAAGTGACACAAAAGGCGAAGTAAAATAAAGCAAATCAATTACAATTACAATTGTAGGATTAAAAGAAAAGAGAAGACAGTTCTGGCTCCAAAGTTTTAAGTTAGCAACATTGACAGCTCGGGAGCAACAGAACGGCCAAGCAAGCGGGGGACCCCGTCGTCCGCCGAACGAACCTTTCCTTGCCCCTCAATCCCCTGGGATGTTCGGTACCAATGCATGCGAAACAGATCCAAAATCTTACACACCCACACTTCCTGGTCCCAAGAGATGCTATTCAACACCACAGTTTTACACAGCCTTGAAGGTACCAGATTTCACCTGCAGATTGCAGAGTGTAACACACCCGTAAAAACACTAATCCAAAAAATATGAACTTTCTGGTACCTTCGAAATACTTCGCGTACATGTCGCAAGGGGTCTGAGGAGTATCGCAATGGTATTTTCCTTCTTGGGACCGGCAAAATGTCCCAACAATTTTTTGATCCCATTGAGATAGGTGTTTAAAAATACGCTGGTTCCCACAAGAATATATCTGCGTACCACACACACTCACACACACACACACACACACACACACACACACACACACACACACACACATACTAGTTGATTGCCTGGCGCTGCCCGGGTATTTATTTATCTCAATCTTCTATTAGACAGGAAAAATAATAATGTCTAACTATAATGTAAAATTAACTTGTGGTTGCACAGCATTGGTAGTGACACCATTCAACTCATCGACCCCGAAAACTATCATTCCACATTAATATCGGTCGTTTTCAATAATTTTTCATGTCACCCCCTTCCCTACCCTAAGGTTACCACGGGCGTCGTTTACATGAACGGCATTGGGACTGTCAATATTCATTCTAGTGACCTCGAAAACTAAGAATTCCACGCTAATGTCGGTGGTTTTACATGTCACCCTCTTCCCGCCCCCACCACTAGGAGTGCTAGGGCTATCTTAGAGTTGAACGGTTTTGGGAGTGTCAATATTTCTATAAGCGACCACAAAATCTATGGAATCCACACTAATAACGGTCGTTTTCGATTATTTTTATATGTCACCTAAGGGTGCCTGGGGTGTCTCACCCAAACAGTATTTCTTTCCAGATTGTAAGTGATATGTGTACCAAATTTGGTCATCGTGAATGTCAGAAATTAGCTTAGCGACTCCCAAAACTAAGGATTAAACACTAATGTAGGTCATTTTATATTTTTTTAGTAGTGTAATTGGTACTATTACTGGTGCGAGAAAGTATGAGTTTTTCAGACTGAATTGAATATACATAAAATTAGGGCAATATGTCTATATAAGCTTATTGCTACTGTGTCTAACCTAATATTTTTGTAAAAAAGCTCTCGGGAATTTCCCGTGAAAGTATGACACCCCTCAGATTGATTTGGCTACACTTACAAAAGTTGCATCTGCCAGATTGTTGTCCATAAGCTTGTTAAAAATATGTCTCTCTCGACACTGTTGTGGCCACACTTAAAACTAAGCCAAGATGCTCACAAAACCCACACCTACCCACACCCACACATATTTACTTCTGGTCCACTTCCGGTTTATTTCCGGTTTATTTCCAATTATTTCCAGTTTAAGTTCAGAATATTAATATGATAACCCGAATATTTTAATTGGATACCAGGCTTAACTTGTTTATCTAGTACTAAGACAATATAATATGCAGAGGTCTTCTAGAATTGCTCTGTGACTCTTTCATTTCTTACATCATAAACATGATTTTTCACCTATAAGATTAACACTACATATAGTGTCATCAGGGAGTGTATCATGGAATTCACAGATAATTTTAATGTTTGTCCTGTCATTAACCACAACTTGTTTCCTTTTTGAGGTGTTGATGACAAACATGGGTTTTGAACTTATCTGGTGAGTAATACATGTCAGTATTCCCAATTGTAACTCTTTTGTATGCTGTAAATGACTCATATAATTTAAGAAAATCATCGTTGGACATGTTTAAATTATAATTTTATCTAGGAAACACCTCATTTCTGCCATTTTTAAGATATATGTTCTTGATGTTGCAGCTATCAAACTTACTTGAATTATTTTCTTGGTTATTGTTTATTTTAGTCTGAAACAGTACCACTACAAAATCTGGCATGTCATAATGTATACTGGAGCATGAGTTTGTACATCAAATTCATAATAGCTACCAGTGGCAGGCTTCTGCACACATTGATATGTATAAAATTGTAAAGGCACCTGTGGATTTTTTAGTATATCTGCTTTGTATTTAAGAGCATAACTGGCTTCATATTCAACTACTGGAATTCTTAGCTCCATAGTCTGAATAAGGCATTTGCCTTCATCAGGTAGGGTATTAGGCAGAGCTGCACCAGTAGAGTTTAATGAACTGTACCTCATCAAAGCATTATTATCATTGGCAGCTCTGCTAAATGTAATTTTAAACCACCCTTCCACATAATATTTTTGTAATCTGAGAAGTATCCTGGCAACAGGCGCATAGGAAATAGCACTGTGTGGCTCTTAGATATTATCTCATCACCAGCCTCAAATCCACCTATTTTGTAGTATGAGGCCTCGGTTTTGGATAATTTTAGTGTGGCCAAAGCTGTAGAGGTAATAACAGGGTATTCTACTCTGTTTATAGCAACACCTTGTTTTCTGATCTCGATTTCAGAGAACAGAAGTGACACAAAATTGTCTACCAGTCTTATATTTGAGTTAGCCGGATAATCTGTACCATCGAGATTTACAACATCAAACTTGATATATAGGTCTGCTCTGTGAGGGTGTATAAAGCCATCTCCTACATCAAGGTCAACCTCAATCTCTGTGTTGGGTTGATTTAAATTTGCAAAGGTCCTCCGGTTTGGGGGGAATGATTGTAGATCACAACTCTCAATATTTTCCATTTTATTTATTTATTTATTTTTGTATGTATTTTTATTTAATTATTAATTTCTATGATAGCAGTTGTTGTGGCTCCAGCAAAATCAACTAATTATTCTTTTTCATTAGTGACCATCAACTCAATGTAGTCTATTCTATTATGGCACACAGGAAAATATAATGTTGGTGATGGAGTGTAGATGATTTGCTCCATAAATTCAGAGTTAGGCTTGAATGTTGCGATGATGCCAGTTTGTTTGTGAGTGTCTATGCCATCTGATTTGGTGATCATACCATCGGCCACATTACAGTGAATATTCAGAGTCTCTATGGCTAAGAATTTAGGTATATTAATAGCAGTGTGTTTGATGGCTGGTTCAAGTTTTGTGTTGTTCTCGAAGCCTAATAGCTCTCCTATAGTACCTAGATATATTGTCTCTGTAGCAGACACAATCTGTACTCTGTGGGTGACAGAATTTTGAGTTAACACTATACCTCTGTGTAACTGAGCATTTAGAGTAGACAGATTATACTGACCTGGAGTGATGACAATTTTTTGGTCACGAACTGCAATCTTGTTGTTGTGGTGTGTAATATTGGGGATCAAGTACATGCCATAGAATGCTCTAAGAGCTATTGTTTTGGGATATACTATATCATCATGTAGTCTGAGCTTCAATATTGAATTTTGGCTGGTAAGATGGAATACTCCCATGGTGTTTTAGATACCACAAGGCTTTTTGAAAATTTTCAATTGATGATCTATTTATTTGAGACAGATATCTAAGCATTGATAAACACAGACGCCAACAATTAACATCTTTTAAATTTTGAACACGGGCATTATTGTAATAAAGATTAGTCGATTTTAGATATTTTACTAAATTCTCATTTGGAATACCTCCAAATGAATCAAACACAAATGCCTCATTGTTTAAATATTTAAGATAACAAATCCAGTAAGTGCCCTGATTGTTGTACTTATCCAAATTGACTATGCCACACTCTTTTTTGAGTGGTTGTCTGGTAAAGAATCAGACATGTACACACCTCTAAAATGTTTGATGCCCAGTGGTTTGATTAAAGCTTCAATATTTTGGTTTGTAAGCGGCTCTTGTCTTTTTAAACTTATCCATGGCTCTTTTAAGACCTTTGCCTTGTTTTTCCATAACCAGATTATGGCGCCTTTGTTCATTTAATTCTGCCTTATTCTTCTTGGCATCTATTACTGTTTTTGCTATGGCAGCTGATCCCCCTGCTAAGCTGCTAACTGCACCAAGTACTGTTAAAGTAGCTGGGATACTAAATATGAAGCCACTTATATGTGATTCTTTTCTAGATTGCTGTAATTTTCTTAATTGGGGGTACTAAATAACAATTTCATACCATGGCTCTTGGCAAGACAAGAGCTTTTCTTCTGGCGCTGCTTTTTGGTTAGAAGACTATTGATAGTACCAAGAGATTTAAGATCTGCATAAGGTATCTGATACATAACACCATTGGCTTTCATTGTTGGTTTATTATATACATATTCTGGGATTACATATCTCAATTAAGTTGTAGCCAATATATTTAATCTATTACAACCCCCACAACAGTTTTGTTTGGTGTTCATAGCTATGGTGGTCCCCAATGCTGCTATTCTCACACTCAAAGAAGCATCTCTGCTTACAAATCTACCAAATGCAGCCTCTTCTATTTTTTTTGTCTGCCACATGTCGCTTGTCAAGATTGTCATGTGTGTTGTATGCTATGTCATGGTCTCTACAAGCAGCATCTAGGGGATTAACACCAGTGTCCCCTCTGTTTAGTATATGGTCTAGCTTGGTACCGGGACCACAATACTGATAGCCTGGTATGTGTACCTCAAATGGCAGCTTGTTTATGATGTCATTAACCAGCCCCCGACCCTCAGAGATATTCCAAAATTTAGGTGGTAGAGTATTAATAATCTTTATAAGATAACCAATCCCCTTAGTGTCATTGACTATAAAATTAGAAAATTTGGTGCCTATCATGTCCATAATTCCAACCTTTTCATTGTAAAAATTATGATTACCAGCATTTTCTTCCCCAGCTATGACCAGCAACCTAACAACGAGTTTCCTGACATCGTCAACACAGACAAATTCTTTAGGCAGGGTGTTGTACTGTTTGATCTCACTTCCAGTCTTGACCATATGTGCTTGATTAAGTTGTTGTATTTTGCTCCTGGTAGACTTGACTCTTTTTTGTGTGGGATCATTGTTCTGGTATAGAGCATCTGATTTTATTAATATGTCTTTGTAGTACTCATAGTCTTGATCTGTATAGCTGCCAGGTCTCTTACGAGTCATCAGTTCCCACAATCCAGATGTGCCAGGATACTTAACAAAACTGCCTCTTTCTCCAAGATGAGATTCTGAATATACAATCAGATCATCTCCCATAAATGGTACCCTAAAATTGCCAATTCTATGTATAATGCTACCATCAAGCTCTGTGTCAGCATATAGACCAAAAACCTCATCTTTGTTGTCTTTAGGTGTGCTTAAATATTTTTGAGCAAGAAGACCCAATTCAATAGGATCCTGAGTAGCTTCAATTCTTCGAGGAGGAACAGGACTAGGTGTATGAATACTAGAAAGTGGGGTGATTGGATAATCTAATACGTTCCAAGCAGCTACCGGCACAAGCTCTGTGATCAAATTTTGGTTCTGCTCTGTAACAGTTTTGATATTTTTACCCAGTTCACTAATAGCATCAATAGTAGGCTGTTCTGTGCGCTTGTGTTGTTCATAGATACCTCGGTTCTCTGATTTCCAACCATTAAATCTTTTTACAAGATAGTCTCTTAATTTAAGATCATCAATGATTGGTCTTTTCATGCTTATTTATATATGTTTCAATGTCTAGAAAATTGTTGATTTTATTTCTGTATTTGCCATTATTGGGTCTCCTTGTCATATCAATTGTGACAAACCCATAGCTGTCCTGGTTCCAGCACCTACTGCAAAACTTAGAAAAATCATTGTAGCTCACGTCCCCACCTACATATTCATCATGAATGTGTTTGAGGTTGGTATGGTCTTGATGAAACACACATATAAAATTGCTGTTGTCTCTTACCAGCTGTTTTGGTAATTTAGAAAAAGTCTGTGCCAGGTAGAAGCAATCTATGTTTTTGTGTCGTCCCTGTGTAAAGAAATTTCTAACCCTGTTTTGATTATCCAGTATAATATCATCAAACACAACAACAGAGTTATCAAGACATTCATGTAGTGGCTTAACATCTGATTCAAAAGTGGCTATATCCAGTCCATCATATAACTTCATCAGCTGCTGATAATTTAATTGTTCCAAGCTCTTAGAGAAGACATACAAGTGCCTGTTTTCCAGTCTAACCAGTTGGGTGCCAATAAAAGATTATCAACCATTAGTGTAGTTTTACCACAAGCCGATGGCCCAACAATAAGACATCTAATATTATCAGGCAGCAGCTTGCCATTTCTCTTAGTCTGCTGTTCAGGATCTGGTAGTCTCTTTATAACATCCAAGGTGTTCATAGTATCACTTTGTCTGACTCGATCCAGCTGTGTTCTGGGAGACCTAGCCATTTGACCAGTATCTTGTTGCCTTTTCTGCGGATGACTTTTTCTATAAGATATGTGTCAGGCTGTTTAGTTTTGCTGAGTTCATCTTCATAGAACCTGCCTTTGAGAATTTCTCCTCCATGGTATATTATTATATATGTGTTACGGGTCCCAGGTTTATCTTTAACCACTGTAAATAATTCAGTGCTTCAGTTTCTGGTAAAGCCTCTTTTGAATAAGTGCTTATATTTGCTGATTCTTACTTGATCACCTACCTTGTATTTAGCTTGTATGGTTGTTGGCTGATATCTAGGATAGTAAAGAGTGCTGATCAATTGTTGCTCATCAGATGAAGTTACCTCAGAGGGCTTCATGTTGATTGATGTTGATTGTGGTGTGGACTGAGTTGTTATACTGATCTAGAAGTTCTAGTAGGATAGTAAGCCATTTATAATTACCTTGAAGGGTAAATTGTTTATACATATGCTTTTTTTAAAGTTCTGTTGAATCTTTCTACAATAGAGGCCTTGAGATCACTGTAACTCGAGTAATGTTGTATTGACTGGCTTTTAATAAATTGTTGGAACACCAAATTATAGAATTCTTTGCCATTATCTGTTTGTAGATAGCGTGTTGATCTGCCACTCTGATTGATGATTGTCCTAAATGCTTCTGTAACACATGATCCAGTCTTGGATTTGAGCGGCACAGCCCAGGCATATTTTGAAAATGTGTCTATGACAGTGAGTAGATACTTGTAGCCTTTGTTGATCTTGTCTAAATTTTTCAGCTGTCCACTTGCCATCTCAACCAAGTCAGACTGCCATAAATTATCAATGCCTTTTGTGACCACTGGCAGTCGCTTATAGTTATGTCTGGCTGGTCTGTGTAGTTCATCAACAATAGTTTGTCTAAACATAGTATGTAAACAAGAATATTGCAGTTATGGGATGTTCAGCAGCAGATACCACAGGATTTTCTAATTACAGTTTGTCTCCTATTTGTATATTAAATTCCAGAGAGCCATCATCTTCAGCATAAGCTGTCTCTAATGTATAGGGGTCTGTAAAATCCTCTAACTCTACACCGGTGACCTTTGGTTTGTTGTCAGCATTGGTTATTGATAAGGTAGGGTAGTGCTGAGCCTGTGGTTGTAGCCAATATTTGATCTTGATTGGTCTGAGTGTGAACCCAACAAAAAACTGGTAATAAAATTGGTCAGGGGACAGCATATAGAGTTTGCCACCTGGTGTAAATGGTAAATCATATTCTTTGTTGGGGACGCTGTTCAATTCAAGAATTATTGTATGCTTAGGATTCTCGATTAGGCCAGTTATTTATTTTTCTGCTGTAAGCAATCTACTTATTACAGATTCAAGATGCTCATTGATAGTCCTAACAATCTCATTGTGGCCTGGTTTGATTCTTATGTCCACAGCAAGTTTCTTGTATTGTTGCACAATCTCTTGAAGCTGCGTGGCAAAAACAGACATAGTATTTGCTTGGTTGGATTCCATGGTCCCTAGCTGTTGCTTCATTTGGCTACAATTTGCTGTAGATTTTCAACAACAGCAAATTTTAAACTTTGGGCTGTAAGATTATAGACTTGTCTTCTGATATCCTCAAACAGGGCATGCAGTTCACTAATATGTTGATTGATTGGAAGAGTAGCCACTGTCTGAGTAAGCTGTTTGATCTCTGTCTGGATATTCTTGATATCTTATGATTTCAATATGCGATTCACTGCTCTCTTAATATTTTTTAGTTCTTGTGATGTAGTCAGATTGGCTACAGTATTCTGCAAAGACTCCAGGGCCAATTTTACAGCATTTAATTTAGAAGCATCAGCCACACTACGCAGAGCATCTTGGAGCAGGGCTATGTCTGCCTGAGTAGGTATTGATTGTTGTAAAATTTCAAGTTTTGTTTGGATATCATCGATCAAGTGATGAAAATGAGATAGCTCAGATTCAGTGTTGAGTTTTTCAAGTTTGGTGATCTGTTGCTGGACACTGACAAGAGTGTCTACAATACCAGGCAAGCGGGATTCTATAGTTTCTTGTACATTTGTCACATCACTTTGTACTGCTGCTATGGTACCCTCAAGTTGGCTTATGGTACTCTGAATTTTTCCAAAATTTTCATATGTCTCAAGTTGCAGCTTAATGTTGGCAACACTACGAGTTATAGCACTCAGAGCATCAGAAGATTGTAGGTTGTTCATAAAAGTCTCAAGTGTTTCAATTTTTTCTTTAACCTCGGCTATGGCATTGTTCAAGGGGTCCAGATTAGGAATTTCCAGTGATTGAATTTGTTCTTTTAGAGTGGAAATTACTAGATCAAAATCTTCTTGTGACTTTATGCTTTTGACAATTGTTTGGAGCTGTGTCTGGACACTACCAATCTGCTCTTCTAGTTGCTGTTTCAATTGCTCAGAGTTGGTAGCCTGAGTCTTTAATTTGGCTTGAAGAGCTGCTACAGCATCCTCTAAACTTTGAAAATTATCTAATGTAGCCAAGTCAGTATATTTCTGAAGTAGTAATTTAAGTTCTGAGTCAATTTTAAGAAGAGGGTCCATGCATTGTGATTGTAAATGTGTAATCTCTAGTTGAAGACTAGCATTGAGTGTAGTTTGTAGAGCTTGTAAATCACTTCTTAATTTTATAACTCCGACATCAAGCATCAGAATCTCATCACTGTGATCTTCGCGCCTTGTATGGCTAAATATATCATAAGGCATTATTCTTTTTGTTTTAGTGGTTATTTATTATAGAATATGTAATTCTTAATTCTATAAAAAGAGGTATAAGCTTGTCATAGTATCCCGGGACCTCAATATATAAGCAGTCACCGGCAGAGACAGTATATACAGTACCAGAAACCATGTCCGAATACTTAATTCTCTAAATATTTCTGCCTACTGAAACCTTGACATCGCCCTCGGGAGTTGTAATAAATTGTAATTGACCACCTATAGGTAACTGGTAGTGGTTTAAATTATTGTTAAATATGTACAATGTTTTACCTGTTTTATCATCAACATCTGTAACTATGCTGTTCAAATGAATAATTAACAAACCACTTAGTTTAGATATCATAGATTGTATATTAGAAGAGGGTGCTGGTGTCGGCAGGTCCATAATACCTTGTTTTTTGAATCCAAATAAGTTCATTGGCATGTTTTTTATTTCAAATCATGCTCTGTGATTAGGCATTGATTGCCACTTATCAAGTCACAATGACCCCGTGGTAGATTATGTATGCCACATGATAAAATGCATCTCATCGTCATGTGGGTCCAGGGCCACTTTTCTTACAATATTTGTGGTCATCAAGTGATCCACACTCTGAATTCTGCATTCTGATGTTCTGATTAAACTCTGTGATTTGAGACAATCTTTATAATCTTTAAATTGGAGCTCTTTGTCCACAATTACTCTACCAATACCCTTGGCTTTTTTGGCAACGACACCACCACATGTTTCAAAACTGTACATCTTGGCTCTTAACCCAGCAAATGCTACAATAACATCGCCAAGTGTCTCATCTTTTAACTTGCCAGGCACCTTTTTGTTGTGGGTTTGAATTTTTGTATGTTCACTAGTATCAAAATATTTAAGCAATATAGGCTGTGATATATCTTGATAGACATCTTCTGTCTGAATATCAAGGATAAAACTATCTGTGTCTATGTACATCAGTTTTACACGATCTCCATAAAAAGGCTTCAGCACATCATAATATAGCTTTAGCATGTGTAATTTGACCAATTCTAATATCACAGCCCCTACATAAATAGGCTTATCAAACTTATTTTTTGTTTTTTTTCATGTTGAAGAGTGCCATATTGTCATCATAAATTCTTCTGTAGTTGAAATTAGGCTTTTCCACAAATTTTTTGCTCCGGCTGGGGTCAGTAACTAATTTAACATCAGTATGCTTCCTGTCATTTTCTATGGTTTTGCCATACACTGAATTGACCATCAATTTAAACAAGGTCTTATCAAATTGGCTTACTGCACATGTTCGAAGCTCGGTATTTGTATCAGTGTATGACTTCAACCATCTTGAGTGCCTGAACCTTAAGACTTTGCCAACTTTGGTCACTTGAACACCATGATGCATCAGGAAATGGATGTTTTTGTAATATATGACATAACCCTGTTTTGGCTCTAGAATCATCATTAGCTTCTTCTGTTTAGAGCCAGGTGAACACTCAACCTCAGGAATTGGGGCCAGTTCAGAAAACTGGTTGTGTAAATCATCTGGAATTGTCAGATCAACCTCTAAGAATAGACCATAGTCACTGTCATTAGAATCTTGAAGATCCCCAATACTAAAATCTTCAACCCACTCAAGCTCTGCATATGGCAGTTTATCCATCATAGCATGACCATACAGGCTGTTGGCATCCACGTAAAGTATATAGTTTGATGGCCGTGATGGATCATAATCTGGAATATATTTGTTGTTGGCTCTGGCATATCTTTGAGAACATTGCACCATGCCTACTCGTATACATTGTTCCATAAACAGACACATGTCCTGATCCTGGATTAGATCCAATTGCATGTTAGTGTTCAAAAACATGGCAGACCATGCTAGGCCCGGAGCACTGTAGAAATAGATTGGATCCAGCTTATAATTTTCCATCGATGATTTTCTAAATGCCTGAAGTATATCGGCTAAGAGGGTCATATCAATTTTCAAGTATGCCTTATGATAATCACCAAGGGTCTGGCATTTTAAGTTAGTCCACATCAACTGGGCATGGTGATAATTTTCACCAGTGATTCCGGATGCTCTGAGTTTACTGTAGAACTCTTGTTGTGGTGGCAGAGCACACTCATCAAATTTAGAAAAATCTGTAACATAGTCATATGGGTATACAAACTTTCGTCTAATTAATTTCAGGTCCTAATTTAGAAACGTAGCACATGTGATTTTAAATTGATCATCAGATAATTCATTGGCCAGAATAGCCAGGCTAGCCGACAGAATTCTGTAGGAATCAAGAAATCTTAAGTGAATGGGAACACCATTAACTTTAATTATCTTGCTAATAGCTATAATTTCTCATCATTTTCTGCTAAAATATTTAAATTCTAATTGTCAAACCCTTTGTACCTGATCAGATGATGAAAATCACAATTGGATGCCCCGTGACAAAATATAGGGACAAATTTTGGTCTCTGGATCTTAATATTACAGCTATTACACAGAGTCATTTTGAATTTACCATCCGTATGAGAATGGTGTTTCACCTTGATATTTGTATCTGAAAATTCAGAATCACATAACGGCCATTTTTCTGCATTATTGAAATCTTCAATCTGATAATTTGTTAAAGGCAACATAGGATTTGATTTTAATAAGACATTAGATGCTATGTAATAGCACTCATTTTCTATTTCATGTGCAAATTCTTCGATAGTATCTGGTCCCATGTATAAATATTCTTTACTAACAACACCATCCTGTACAACCACATAATAAAAACTAGAAGGTTCATGTATCTGGTATGATGTACTTGAAGATTCATCAGGATCTGGGCTGCAGAATGCAAGAGGTTTGAGGTTTGATTCAAAATCACAGACTGTATATGCTGTGTGTTCCAACAAGGCTTCAAATTTTTTGAATTTGGCATTTTCATTTGGCTTAGGCATAACCATATGAACAGGTTTATGGTTTCCACAGTATTTTAAATGTTCAATTAATTTGTTTTTAGAAATTTCTGCATTCCTTTCACGAACACCATTTATTATTTCTCTACCATCAAATACAGTTAAACATCTTCGGCACAACTTGTATATTGTATTAGATTTGCCTAGTTGTTTTCTGAGTAAAGCTTCAAGACTGTGTATCAGAGTGTAATGGTATGTGCCATCCCCTTCAATTAAGAGCAAATCAATCGAAACAGCAGAATCTTCATCAAGTGTACTGATTCTGAAAGGTTCTATCAAGCAATTCCCTCCACCAGTAGAACAAATAAATACATTAATAGATAATGGAATACCATTGATATCTCTGGCCTTTTTTTCAAATTTATCAATATTCTGAACAGACATTGGATATTCTAAGCCCTCCATAGCATCATCAAAATCATGTTCATGCTGTTTATAATAACTTATTCTCTCTGGATTATTTAAAACTGGAAACAAAGCAGCTAAAATACACCACAGATAGCATTTCTGATCATTATTTTTAGGTTAACCACAGCTTTTTTGTTTTTAATATTGTCAGGTAATGGCAGATATGTAGAACCTTGTAATGGGCTGAATTCAGTAATATTAATATAAAACTTGTAAGGAGATCCACATAGGCTCCATCCTGATTCCTTAGCAGCAAACTCAGAGTTTTTAATGATCAATTGCTGTATCAACCTGCTTAGTATTTTGTCTAAATTTGTATTTGAGTATACAGCTACAGGTTCTGTTATGAGGGGCTGTGTAAATTTTGTGCCATTTGATTTCTTATATTGTGTAAATAATTTGATAGACAGCTTATAAGAGCCATTTAGTACATTTAGAATAGCCTGCACATCAGGATTTATATGGTACAAATAATTCTTATTATCACATCTTGGCTCTGATATAAAACGGTAATCCCTTAGTTGGTTATTAAAACTGCTATGAATAGGTGCATTGCAGAGCTGCTTTGCTGGTTTATGATTATTGGGTATTTCAGGTTTCCTTTTTAGACCAGATGAAGATGTAGATGGCTGATATAAAGTAGAAGACTGTACATAACAAGTATTTTTATGTTTACATATGAAATATTCCAGACTATATTTTCTATGTCATTTTGGGCATATTTTTGTGGGTGTTCTACATTTTTCTGGATCACAATTCCTTTGGTGCTTAGCCCAATTAGGGCTAGATATATTCTTATTGCATTGATTACAATATTTCTGATTTGCATTTTTGTTTTTGGTTTATTATATAAGATTTCTTGGGGTTTAAATTAAAACTCTATACTTAATACAAAATATCAATTGGGTTTATCAATATGCTTTGTATACTTAATGTGTTAATATTTTTTTTATTATTGGTTTATTATATCAGATTTCTTGGGGTTTAAATTAAAACTCTATACTTAATATAAAATATCAATTGGGTTTAGCAGTGTATTTTGTATACTTAGTGTATATACTTAGTGTGTTAATATTTTTTGTTTTTGTTTTTGGTTTATTATATCAGATTTCTTGGGGTTGAAATCAAAACTCTATACTTAATAAAACTATGACAGATTGTAAAGCTAATAGCCTACATGCACAAAGGTAGAATAAGTATTGATCTACAGAAGCACTGACCTACAGAAACACTAACCTACCACATGTCGTGATGTGCATAGAAAGGCAATGACCTAATACCATGTGTTATGTATCGATCTTGTATAACAAGCTGGGACAGATATAAGCCTGACTCTAAATATGAATAGATTACAACAAACAAGCTGCATGTATCAAATATCAGACTCCTTTATACAAAATATAAGATTTTTGTTCAGTATACCAGAAATATGTTTAATATGAATAATAAGAAATTCTGTATATCAAACCAAACGGAGCTGTAGTATGAGAAGCACTGGAACAACACACCTGTACTCTTCAATTATTCTCACAATATTAACTGATATGTAATGCAAAAACTCTTTAAATAGCCTAAGCGCGGACCGCGTTAAAACATCTAAAACAGTGAGCCAATCAGAAGACACCACATCATCGCATTACATCATAACCAACCAATCAGAAAACAACACATGCCTAATAATTTGTTGCATAATATTAAATAATAATTTGTTGCACAACATCATGCAATAGAAGTAGACCAGAAGTAGACCAGAAGTAGACCAGAAGTAAACTTGTATGTGTGTGTGTGTGTGTGTGTGTGTGTGTGTGTGTGTGTGTGTGTGTGTGTGTGTGTATGTAACTAATAAGATTACAATTTACAGAGTATTACACTAAAAACAAAAAGCTCATATGAGCTATATTTTTAACAAGCTTATGGACAACAATTTAGCAGATGCAACTTTTGTAAGTGTAGCCAAATCAATCTGAGGGGGTCATACTTTCACGGGAAATTCCCGAGAGCTTTTTTTACAAAAATCTTAGGTTAGACACAGTAACAATAAGCTTATATAGACATCTTGCCTTGTTTTAAGTATATTCAATTCAGTCTAAAAAACTCATACTTTCTCGCACCAGTAATAGTACCAAATACACTACTTTTTTATTACGCCCTCTAACCCCAAATGCCGATAGGTGATGAACTTGGAGTTGAACGGCATTGGGAGTGTAACTATTCATCTCAGTGACCCCAAAAACTATGGATTCCACACTAACATCGGTCGGTTTCAATTATTTTTACACGTCCCTCCTTCCCACTCTCTGGGGTTGTCAGGGGTGCGTTAACCCCATAATATTAATTTCCAGCTTATAAGTGATATTTGTCAAAAAATGGTTAATATCGCTCCAAAGGTTCAAGAGTTATGCCGGAACAAACATACACAAACACACATACATCCATTTTTATATATTAGAATATACTAGCTGATTGCCCGGCGTTGCCCGGGTATTTTGTTGATCCCAATCATTTATTAGACATGATAATAATGAATTCTAACTATAGCGTAAATGAATTTGGAGTTGAACGGCATTGGGAGTGTCACTATTTATCTCAGTAACCCCAAAAACTATGGATTCCACTCTAATATCGGTCGTATTCGATTATTTTAACATGTCACCCCTTTCCACCTTAACCACAGTGGTGCCAGGGGTGTCTTCAAGTTGAACGGCATTTTAAATATCTCTATTCATCTTTGCGACCCTGAGAACTATGGATTACACACTAATATCGGTTGTTTTACAAGTAGAGTATATAAGACAGTTCCACGCCATACTTAGTAGGTATTCTCCATTTCTATGGATTTAGCATCACTTGTATCATATTATGAAGATTTTTTGTGGATTTTATGGCGTTCGACGACGTTCCAGTACAATTTTCATCGCATCTCGGTTTTCTCCACCTCATACTTTGTAGGTATTTTAACGGTCCGTTCTAGCGGGGTTGCCCAAGCCTGACTATTCTGTGAGGTTACTTATCTCTCCTAAATTGTCACTCCCACTTATCACATCCAAGATTCCAACAACCTAACTTTCTCGCGATCAGTTCCCTCTCATCTCATAGAATAACCGTACGGTCGCGCCGACGACGATTGATTGGTCTCAACAAGTCAATCCCTGCTAGTAAGAAATAGTATAACTATGTCTCAAGTTCACATTGATTTAAGATGAAATAAGAGAAATTCAAAAATTAGTCAATCTGTTGAAAACCGCCCTGTATCAAGCAGATGAACAAAGCAGTTACTGAAAATCTCTTAATTAGTGTTCTCGCTCTTTCCCTGCATCATGCCTGATAAGTCTGAAAGATCAATTCGTGGTAAGACGTGAATATGTAAATTCACTGTCACTCTTATGATTTACGAATTAAAACTAGTTCAGTATCATGCTTGAAAAATGTCACTAATATCAAACAAGCACTCAGACATCTCTCTCACCTGAAAGATATTTCATGGTTAGTAAATATTAACAAATGGAGAACTAGACATCATGCATGAGCACCTTGGTGAATTATAACTCACTCGTACATTCAATTATTTATTCAATTTAGTGATGAATCTAAATTTACATCAAATGTTGTAAATTAGTTTGAGGGATATTCCTTTGGTACAAAATAAACAATTTATGTTTATTAATTCTTGATTTACAAACAATGACGTTAAATTTAATGTATTTAATCAGACATCAATATGATAGAATACCTGAGGTACCTCCTTTTCAAAAACTAGAATGAAGTTAAGATTAAACGTCAAGATAAGTTCTCATGTTCTACTGACAAATCAGCTGGTACACCTAGTATATCTAAATAGTGCATGCACGAACTAAATATTACAAAAATGATCTCATATTATGTCAAAGCAGGTTTCAATATATCCAAATATTGTCAATTGTACTTTGTAGTAGCTTTTCATATCTGATCTGTCCGTGCACTGGTCGTTACCCCAACCCAATAGCGCTAATACCAATTATTCATGCTCGAGCAACGCGAAGAAATGTATACGTGACGTCACGATATCGTAGGATCAAAATTATACTGTTCTTGCCACGTTTCTTCAGTTATCAGCTGCGGAACATTTTATGCATGGTTTAGATTTTATTTTCCTAGAGAAAATCCCGTTGACGAAAAGTACCTTTTCTCTATTCAATATGGCGGTTCCGCTGAGCCACATGCACACCTGAATTTAAGCTGAATATTGCAATCCAGTAGTGTGAATGACACTTTGAAAGTTTAATACAATCACTAAAAATTGTATGTGACGTTTATTTTGTTTTCTCTCGTCACGATTAACATGAATTTAGGTTTACCCGACGCCGATTTCTTTGTCTCGACCGTCGATGCACTTGATAGAACGAATGGCGTTACCTCATGGGCGAGCTCTCATCTTTCACAATCCACACAGCCGTTACTCACTGCTAATTATAACAAAAATCCATCTGCCTCCCCATTTGGGTGATCACGAATTTCCTTTCGTTTTGGTTTTTCGCCCAAAACCTTGCAAAACTTCACAATTCTATCGCGCCGTTCTTTCGTCAACCATCAGCTTTTCCCTCCATCTTCTGGGGTGCGTTCATTGTTTTTTCCACGCCAGACGCAGTCTCAGAACACTTCATAACCAAACTCCATCACACTTTCACACGCAAATCACTTTAACGTCCAATTGCTTCTAACTACTACAGGTGCGTGTGTTAAGGTAAAATTATACTACTAAGGGGGGTACTTGTAGACACTTTTCAAAATATGTTTTATATATTTCAAAAATCACCAAAAACATAAAGAGAAATATTCAAAATCAAGGTAAAAAGTATTAAAAAAATAAAATAAAAATTTTGTTATATTTTGTCACTTTCTAGAGCAGTACAAAAAATAACCAAAAACATAAAGAGAAATATCCAAAATCAGGACAAAAATTAAAAAAAAAACAAGCTAAAAATTCTAGCCGTTGTAGACATTTTTCGAAATATGTCTTATATAGGACAAAAATCACCAAAAATATAAAGATAAATATCCAAAATAAAAATAAAAGTATTAAAAAAACAAGGTAAAAATTCTGCTATATTTTTGTTATTTTCTAGAGAATTATTATTTTTGGAGGAAACCGATGGCGTTGTTTATTATTCTATATTATCTGATTCCGCTTTGATACAATAATCATCATGGTTTAACAAATTCAATGTCATGCTTTGTTTGCTTATCAAAGAGCTCTTTTTTACTTTTATATATAATTTTAAATTTATCGTCAACAAGTTCTTGCATCAATTCATTAGTTAAGGTTTTGCCATATCGATCTGGTAAAAACAATTTGTTTTTGTTATTTAATGTAACGCGTGCTTTTAGACCATGCATTGTATTTACAATTTCACCATTGGTGATTTCATACGGTTTACCTATTTCTAAATCTTGCATCTTGATATACTCGAACGACGAATTTAACATTTTTTCTAATGATTTAGCGCCTAGGTATTTGTGTGATGACTGATTCATTGATAAGATAAAAAAATTATAAATAATAAATGTACAAGTTTATTTTATTTAATATCCATAAGGAATCGTGTCAATAACACCATCCTTTTCCGGTAAGATCACCCGTTTATTGTATTCCAATTTAAATTTCTTCTGAATTGTTTTGTTAACCAAAGTATGGGTTTTTCTGCTTTTTGTAATTTGGTTATATTCTAAAATAATTTGATTAATTTCTTTACTTAAAATCTTTATCATTTCAGCCATATTTAATTTCTGAGAGTTTATGTAGTTTAATGTGAATTCTTTAATTTTGCACACAACTTTACCTTTTGATGTTTTATATGCATAGCTCTTTGGTCCTGTAGATATGAATTCTATTATGTAATCACCGCTTAACTCATCTGTCCATTCTCCAAGCATGCAACCTGTTTTTACAGTGTTTGTACCATCATCAATGTATATAATAGAGTCAGTATCGTAATAAACTACTTTGTCACCTAGTTTGTCAAGCATATCATATAATCTCAATCTAGAATATGAAGTTGTAAATAATGCAATCAATATGTTTGTTTTAGTAGGATCTTCCAACCACTCATCTTTTGTTTGATACCTAACCTCAATCATGTCATCGTTGATTAATGAATGGTTAATACATTCCAGTTTAGGATTCAATAATATATCATAAAGATCTTTTGCCGAGTCGATATAATCTGTTGTTTCCATTTTTCGTCTTTGACCAAATTTACCGTAAAATGCGTTCAAAAGTAGTTTAGCCATGGCGCGTAACACTGGGTTAGGTTTAATGTTATCAATGTCTAACTCGATACCTAATCTATTTTTTACATCTTCGACATACAATTCTTTAGTGCTGTAATTATTTTCCCATTCACTGGTTTCTAATTTTATTTTTAAGAATTTCGAAATATAGCTTTTAAACATGTTGGTGCTAGTTTCTTCAAAATGCCAAACTTCATATATCTTTGTTATCTTGTATCCCATTTCAAGTGCTTTATTAATTTCAGGTGTGCTCCATGTACCAGTAAATCCACGTTCAATGTCCGTGTGATTGCACTCACGACTTTTAGAATAAACGCATTTACCACATAATGGAAATATTAGTTTTTCTTCTTTAATAGGTAGTACTGGATGATATAACTTTCTTGGTGGCTGTATTTTGCATTTAATTAAACCAAACCAATTCGGGTTGTAATTTTTTGGATGTAATATTTTTACTGGATGACCAACAGGAAACTTGTCATAGAACATAACTGTTGGATACAAACTACAAATATCAATGTATTTTATTTTTTTACTTTTAACATGTAATTTAGATGCATTTGTTCTTCCTCCATAATAAGCCTCTCTAGGGGATAGTGGTGTTATTATTTCGTTTATTTCATGTTTAAGCTTTTTGTATGTAGGTTTCCAATCACATTCCCACATTTCTATTACATTATATCCCTGATCTCTTAGTATTTTAGTAAAAAGTTTTGTTTTTTCATTCAGGTCACCCATGCTTTCTTGCTTTTTGTTGTTAATTATATCATTTTTGTAACAGTTCGGACAACCATGCCAGAAGCACCCATGGAATTGATAAACTGTATTGGTTGTTTTATCAAATCCATCAACCTTCCGTCCTAGTATAGTTTCTTCCCCACCGTTTAAAGCGTGTTTTACATTATCACCTAATGTTTTTAACCAAGATATAGATTTTTTACTATACGTTTCATGGTTGCTATCTTTTAATACAGCTATGGTATCGGATTTTATATGATGGTATCTAAACTCAGCCATTGCCACACTTGAGATTGTTATATATTGAAATGGATCGATGTTACACGTATCTAGAAATGTTTGTCTAAGTTTTATAACTGCTTGAGTAAGTATATCTACATCTGACTCACAATACTCACTCATTTCTTTTTGAAAGTCAAATATGTAATTCTCTTCTACTTGTTCACGATGCCACTGCAAAAAGTGATTTCTTTTGTGCCAATGTTTACAAGTCGCATCAGGTTTGCATTTACTACATTTTTTCATAGTGCTCTCTCCATAATATTCAATATTTGGTATTGGTCCCACATACGTCTGGTTTTCTGTTGTGTTGAAGAAGTGAGGAAAATATCCTTTTTTTAACTCGGCTAATTCAAATGTTTCTGGGAATGTACTCAATGGTTGTGAGATAAAGTTGTAGCTATCTATGAATCGCATATTTGCATTACTAAGAATCATGGACATGATTTGGCAACCTTTATAAATTGTGAATGGTTTGTATCCATTTCGCATACAGTAGTTCATAACGAAATACCAATCATATGATCTAGCGTTGTGCGCTATAACTGTATAACCACGATGATCTTTAGATATTAACCATTCACAAAATATGTCACTATCTTTGAAATGAATCTTTTGTCCATCTCCAAAAGCATACTCAGCAACCACATAATTGGGTTTGTGTTCTCCGGTTTCTTGGTTAGCCTCGAAATCAATTGTTATATATTTTTTTGTGAATGTGCATGTAGGTTTTTGTAATGTATTCTTTTTACAAGTATCACATGTTTTCACTTTTGAAAGTGGAACCTTTAAGGTTGTGTAGTTTTTACATTCTTTACATTTGTACATATATCCATCTACTTTAGTTTTCTTTAAAGATTCAATATAACGATCCACAACTTCTTCATCGTAATCATAATCAGGAAAATAGTTTTCTTGTATATAATCACATGCAAGTTCTTTCATTTCTTTTTTGGTATATTTAGTTACTATATGTACATTATTTGGTGAGCAATTTTCACATCCTTCTACGTAACAGTCATCATTTAATTTTCTTATACATTTTCCACCCTTTCCTTTTTGCCATTGCATGTAACACAGATGAGTTTTTGTTTCAACTTCTTTTCTACAATTTACACAAATTTCGTAACCACATTTATGCTCTTCATTTCTTTTACATATTTTATTGCATTGTAAACATTTGTAAACCGTTGGACATACCTTTTTTTTGTGTTGCACAAAACACTCTTCGTTATAGCAATATCTATTGCAATCTTTGCAGTATTTGGCAGATTTGTTACCAAGATGAGTACGACCGCTACATGTTACACATAATGCTTTGCATTTATGATTTTTATGCTTATAAGGTGTTTCACATCGATCACAGTAATTCGACATTCCTAAAAACGCACCCATTTTAGTAATCACGTGAAAGTGATTTTTAACTTTGTATAAATATATAGTTATATCTTGTTCACCTATTCCTTTGTATATAATGGTGTTAAAGTTTTCGGCACAGACAATTTTTATACACACGTTTTTAAGAAAGCGTTCAACTTTCCTAAAAGAACTTAAATCAAACGGTGCACCAGGATCGTGTCTAATTTTCTTGCATAGCTCTATTGCTAAAGTCTTTTGAAGAGTTCGCCCCTTTCGTATATAAGCGATATCATTATTACTTAGTTCTCTGTCAAGTATAATGTTTGTCTTGTATGTCAATGCTGCAATAACAGCTCTCGGTCCACACAGGTTGTCGTTTGGATTTTTTAGTTGCAGTATGCTCTGTTTTGTTCTAACATCTTCAGCTAAGTTTATTATATTTCTAAGCCTCCAGTTGGCATTTTAACTATTTGAATATAGAATTTTGTATCTTCTAAAGCATTCTCATCATATTGCTCCATTATTTCGTTAAAATGGTTTACCAGAGAGCCATGGTTGATTGTTGTACTAAAACCTGTAGAGAAAGCTTTACTATGAAGCCTTGGATTTTCGATAACAAAGTTTATTCTATCTACGCCTTCTCTAAACTCAACACCTACTTTTCTTCTTTCAATAATTTGATTAATAATATCATGTAATGCAAAGAAATCTATATTATTGTTGTCAACTCTAAATTCCACTCTATAGCGAGCATCCGAAAAAACTGTAAGGTGTCTAACAGATTCTTCAATAGCTACAAAGTTATCATTGGATGCATCAGTATCAATTGGAGAGATATTAAATATATCCTCAACATCAACAGTGGATTGGTTTGCCACCAAAGTATCATCTAATGGACGTGATATGTTAAATATGTTGTTATAGTCATTATCAGTTTGAGAACTTGGTGTAAATAGATCATCACTGTTAGCAATATCTGTAAATGGCAATTTTTCTAGTTGAGTTTTTATGTAGAACCGAAGGTCACTTTCTTTTTTATATTTGCTATATCCAGTAATTCCATTATCTCTAGCAAATTGTTTTAAATTATTTATACCCTTGGTAATATCTAACAAGTCAACTGGTTGTGGAAATTCAATATTACGTCTTGCAAATTGTTGTAAATCCAGCATATGTTTTATATAATCCCTTAGTTCCTCGATTGTTTTATATTTGTTGCATCCAGTTATATTATGCTCTTTAGCAAACTTAACTAAATTACGTCTACCTTTTATATTATCAACAGCATGAGTGGAAGCCTCTTGTGTTAGTTGTCTTCTTATGTACTTTCTTAATCCGTTTATTGTTGTGCATCTGTTATACCCTTTGATACCATGCTGCTTAGCAATGTTTATTAGAGCACGCTTGGTTCTTACATTATCTAGATCCATAGTATTATTTATATTAGAAGTATTGTGTTGCACTATATCATTATTTAGTATTTCCATTTAATGCAAAAAAAAAATTAGCAATACATTTTTAACATACCGTAACTTCACGTATAGTTTTTGTTTCTGGTTTATATAATCGTACTAATAATTCATGCATTTTAGATTTTGTATGTGGTTTAAAATTTAACTTCGTTATGTATTTATTGCATAAATCACAATACACTTTTTCAAGCCTTTTTTGATTAATTATTTTTTGGCAAACATGACACGTATATCCAAAACCATTTTTCACGCATTTATTTTTAACAAACTCTTTCTCATTGAGAGGTTTAACAATTTTACAAATAGTGCATTTTCTTTCTTGCTCCATTTAATAGGGTACAATTTTATCTTATATTAATACTGTACTCTTACTTCAATGTGTAGACATCTTTTTTAGAAACCCAACTGTTGTGTGAACTATCAAAACCAAGCCATTTAACATAGACCATATCTCCTTTTTTACTTAATACTTTCTCAACCAAGTATACATCGGGGTGTTTTGTTTTCTGTAGTTCTTGTTCATAAAATGTGCCGATGATTTGTTCGCCCTTAGAGTCCTTGAGATGATAATATGGTGGATCGCTTTTAAATACTTTTTCAATCGTAAATATCTCAGTAGACCAGTTGGCTGTGTACCCTTTCTCGAATATGCCTTTTATCTTACTAACACGTACATGATCACCAATTTTATACTTGGGATAACTTTCTGCTACTTTATTACGATACACACTGTTGTAGATCATCTCTTGGTTCTTTAAACTGACATCAACAGGTTTAATTTTGATAGTGCTATGTACTGTATGATTGTAGTCGTGCACTAATTTTGGTAATATGTCTATCCATTTATAATTTCCTTGTATGGAGAACTGTTTCCACATTTTTTCTTTAAGCGTTCTATTGAATCTTTCAACAACGGATGCTTTGATGTTTGTATAAGTAGAATAATGATTGATGTTATATTTATTCATGAGCTCCTTAAAGTTCTTGTTGTAGAACTCTTTGCCTTTATCGGTTTGAATATTATTTGGTTTTCGCTTATTCAATATGTGTTCGAACGCGTCGGTGACGTGCTTTCCAGTTTTATTTTTTAAAGGAATAGCCCAAGCATATTTAGAAAAGACGTCTATAATAGTTATTATGTACTTGCACCCTTTGTTGATTTTAGAAATTCCTTTAAGATTGCCAGAGTCCATTTCAACTAAATCAGCTTGCCAAACATCGTCTATTCCATAAGTTAAAACTTTTCTTGTAGGGTAATTTCTTCTAGCCGGCTTATGTAGCTCATCAATGATCTGTTCCCTCTCATTTAAGTTTTTTTAAAAGTAGATTTTTTGGATCCACATACAGTACACTTTGATAGAGTATAAGACTTTCCATTTTTAGATTTTTTAGTAACAGAATTAATGCTGTTAGTTTTGTCTTTGCATTTAACGCAATATGATGTGATCATTTATTACGCAAATAAATTGCGTATTGAAATTATTCAATTATGCAAAAAAATTGCGTATTGAAATTATTCCATTATTGTATGAAGAACAATATAAACAACGGTATGCTCTTCCATTTCTGCTAGCCTATGTGGTTCAAAATGTAAAATATCACCTTTTTCAAATTGATATGGAAAATTTTCAATTATATTTGAATTTATAAAAGTATGAATATGAGCATCATGATCAGATTCAAAGTGTAATAATGATCCCTTGTATGGAAACTTAAATTGGGTAGCACCGTGAGTAAATGTAAATATACCTGGTTTATCACCTTTTAACTTACCAATTAAATTAATTTTATTAATTTTTGTATTTCGCAGTATTAAATCATGCATCTGGAAATTTACATCTGAAATTTTTGTATTCGTTTCATTAATTAATTTTCGAAACTCAGAATAATAATTATACCACTTTGTATCCATAAGATCAGTCAACACTGTATTAATTTTTTGATCAATTGAATTTTGAAACTCATTTGTAATTTTTGTATTCACAAGATCAGTCAACACATGATCGTTTAACACCATATCCTTAAATCTGTCAAAATCTCTCTTAAGTCTATTGATAGCAACATTCTTTGATGTGTTTCCATAAATATCAACTCCCATTTATATAAGGGATAAAAACATCTTCGATTTTTCTACATTCTGATAAAATCATCTTTGATTTTTCTACATCCTGATAAAATCATCTTTGATTTTTCTACATTCTGATAAAATCATCTTTGATTTTTCTACATCCTGATAAAATCTTTTATTTTATTTCTGTATTTCCCATCATCTCGTTTGCATGTGCGATCTATAGTAATAAAACCATAATCCTGATTCCAACAATCACTACACAGAGAGCTAAATTCCTCAAAGCAAGTCACCACCAACAAAGTCTTTGTGTATGTGTTTTAAATTGGTTTCATCCTGCCTAAATATGCAAAGAAAATTAACATTGTCCCTAATTAACTGTTTTGGGTATCTTACTATAACGTCTGCCCTAGATAAAACACATCAATCTGTTTATGTCTACCACGTGTGTAATAGTCTCTCACATTATCTTGGTTCTCCTGTATAAAATCATCAAAAAAGACTATAGAATTGCTTTTACAATCATCAAGTGATACCACGTTTTCATTGCTATTACGGAAGGTACATATCTCTTCGCCTAATACTTGTTCAACTTTTTTAAACAGATTCTGTAAATACACGTACTCTGGTTGATTTAAACTTTTTGAGTATATGTACACATGTCTGTTCTTTTTATCCAACCACCCTGGGGACAACAAAAAGTTATCTAGCATTAGAGTCGTCTTGCCACATTTCGATGGACCAACTATAATACATCTCATGTAATCATCATTTGGTAAATATTCACCATTTTTTCGATTCAATGATGATCTAGGTATAATGGTTTTGATATCCCAGTCCGTCATTTAATAGCACAAAATATTTTATATCGAACTGAAAATTATTATTAATAAATGAAACCATCTGTGCCAGAAGCGAAGCTTGGAGAAGCGAATGTTGGAGAAGCGAAGCTTGCAGAAGCGAAGCTTGCAGAAGCGCATAAACTATTGCAATTACGAGATCAATTAATTGAAGAATTTAAAAGTATCAAAGATCCAAAACAGGAATATATAACAAATACAAAAAACAAGATCAACCCATTATTGATGCTATTAATCACCTTGGAGATAAATTGAAAAAGTTGTTGATAACACATCACTTGTTCCAGTAACCCTAACAGAAGCGAAGCTTGAAGAAGCAAAGCTTGCAGAAGCAAAGGTTGCAGAAGCGAAGCTTGCAGAAGCGAGGCTTGCAGAATCCAAGCTTCGCTTCTGTTAGGGTTACTGGAACAAGTGATGTGTTATCAACAACTTTTTCAATTTTATCTCCAAGGTGATTAATAGCATCAATAATGGGTGTTATCTTGTTTTTTGTATTTGTTATATATTCCTGTTTTGGATCTTTTGATACTTTTAAATTCTTCAATTAATTGATCTCGTAATTGCAATAGTTTATGCGCTTCTGCAAGCTTCGCTTCTGCAAGCTTCGCTTCTCCAACATTCGCTTCTCCAAGCTTCGCTTCTGGCACAGATGGTTTCATTTATTAATAATAATTTTCAGTTCGATATAAAATATTTTGTGCTATTAAATGACGGACAGGGATATCAAAACCATTATACCTAGATCATCATTGAATCGAAAAAATGGTGAATATTTACCAAATGATGATTACATGAGATGTATTATAGTTGGTCCATCGAAATGTGGCAAGACGACTCTAATGCTAGATAACTTTTTGTTGTCCCCAGGGTGGTTGGGATAAAAAGAACAGACATGTGTACATATATTCAAAAAGTTTAAATCAACCAGAGTACGTGTATTTACAGAATCTGTTTAAAAAAGTTGAACAAGTATTAGGCGAAGAGATATGTACCTTCCGTAATAGCAATGAAAACGTGGTATCACTTGATGATTGTAAAAGCAATTCTATAGTCATTTTTGATGATTTTATACAGGAGAACCAAGATAATGTGAGAGACTATTACACACGTGGTAGACATAAACAGATTGATGTGTTTTATCTAGGGCAGACGTATAGTAAGATACCAAAACAGTTAATTAGGGACAATGCTAATTTTCTTTGCATATTTAGGCAGGATGAAACCAATTTAAAACACATACACAAAGACTTTGTTGGTGGTGACTTTAGCTTTGAGGAATTTAGCTCTCTGTGTAGTGATTGTTGGAATCAGGATTATGGTTTTATTACTATAGATCGCACATGCAAACGAGATGATGGGAAATACAGAAATAAAATAAAAGATTTTATCAGGATGTAGAAAAATCAAAGATGATTTTATCAGAATGTAGAAAAATCAAAGATGATTTTATCAGGATGTAGAAAAATCAAAGATGATTTTATCAGAATGTAGAAAAATCGAAGATGTGTTTTATCCCTTAATATAAATGGGAGTTGATATTTATGGAAACACATCAAAGAATGTTGCTATCAATAGACTTAAGAGAGATTTTGACAGATTTAAGGATATGGTGTTAAACGATCATGTGTTGACTGATCTTGTGAATACAAAAATTACAAATGAGTTTCAAAATTCAATTGATCAAAAAATTAATACAGTGTTGACTGATCTTATGGATACAAAGTGGTATAATTATTATTCTGAGGTTTCGAAAATTAATTAATGAAACGAATACAAAAATTTCAGATGTAAATTTCCAGATGCATGATTTAATACTGCGAAATACAAAAATTAATAAACATTAATTTAATGGTAAGTTATAAAGGTGATAAAACCAGGTATATTTACATTTACTCACGGTGCTACCCAATTTTAAGTTTCCATACAAGGGATCATTATTACACCTTTGAATCTGATCATGATGCTCATATTCATACTTTTATAAATTCAAATATAATTGAAAATTTTCCATATCAATTTGAAAAAGGTGATATTTTACATTTTGAACCACATAGGCTAGCAGAAATGGAAGAGCATACCGTTGTTTATATTGTTCTTCATACAATAATGGAATAATTTCAATACGCAATTTTTTTGCATAATTGAATAATTTCAATACGCAATTTATTTGCGTAATAAATGATCACATCATATTGCGTTAAATGCAAAGACAAAACTAACAGCATTAATTCTGTTACTAAAAAATCTAAAAATGGAAAGGTCCTTATACTCTATCAAAGTGTACTGTATGTGGATCCAAAAAATCTACTTTTAAAAAAACTTAAATGAGAGGGAACAGATCATTGATGAGCTACATAAAGCGGCTAGAAGAAATTACCCCTACAAGAAAAGTTTTAACTTATGGAATAGACGATGTTTGGCAAGCTGATTTAGTGAAATGGACTCTGGCAATCTTTAAAGGAATTTCTAAAATCAACAAAGGGTGCAAGTACATAATAACT